>NC_044986.1:94942364-95250842 GCF_008728515.1 Papio anubis
GTCAAGCCCCAGTATCTCTTTCCTAGATTTACTGTGAAGTTTACTAAATTCACACCCTTCCATCCTTCATGATGCAGATTCAGCAATCTCAGAAAAATGCAAATCTGTGGTACATGCATACGACGGAACATTACACAGCTATGTGAACGATTAGCAATCATAGTCAACAATATGGACAAATCTCATAATCATAATGCTTCTTTCACCCAAGTGAATACACATTGTATGCCCCTATTTATATAAAGTATAATGTAGGCAATACCCTCCATATACAGCGAGAAGTCAGGCAAGATGTCTCCTTGGTGGGCAAGAGACAGGACTGACTGGAAGGAAAATGAAGGGGAACTTTTAGGATGCTGGTATTGTTATTTTTCTTCATCTGGGTGTTCATCACGAATTTTCACATCTGTGAAAATTCATAAAGCAGTATGCTCACACTTCTAGATGTATTAGGCATTAATAAAAAATTTTAGAAAAAATACAAATCTGATGGTCAATGTCTTCCCACTGTTCTCAAGCTAAAGCCCAAAGGCTAATATCTAATACTGACTTGCAAGATATTTCACCATACAGTGTCATCTTTCCCTCTCTCCATGTCTTTTATCTTGAATGTGTTTTGTTCTTCTTCTTCCTTTATGACTCTCACATCTGCTGTGCCCTCAGCTCAAAACACCACCTTGCCTTCTCATTTGGTTTAAATCTAATGTGCCTCAGATTCAGTTAAAATGTCATTTGTGCAACCTGAAATAGATTGTAGTTTTGTTTTCTGACCCCAGATTGGGTTATCATCACCTCCATCTTCCCACCATCACTCCTCTTTAGCCGTGAGGGCAGGCAATGTGTTTTGTTTACCACTCTACTCTCACAGTTCTCTATAGATTTGATGACTGAATATATTTACTTATATCCTATACAAGGACATGGCAGGTAGCTGTGGCAGTTTCAAAGTCTAACTACTCCAGTATAAATGATTAGATTGCTGAGTGTTTGATATGCAAACTTAAAGGAAATAAAAGTTAAACATTAAATTGTTTATACACAAAAAGATATAAGCCATCCATATATCTCTCAAGCACAGGGAGAAGTCACTTTTAATGGTTCTTAAATGTATTTGAAAATTCTATTTTAAAAAATAATCTATGGCAATAAAACTCTTGAAACAAAATCATAAACTTTTAGTCACTGTCTACACACAGATGTTGAATTATTTTTAATGTCATGAAAACCAAGAACCCAGTACTGTTTTAATGAATTGAGTGAGCTCAACTAATTGCTTCAGTTTCTTTTAATGAGAAGTCAAAAAAATATTTAATATCTGTCTACCTCAACTTTTTTGAAAAAAACTATTTTACAAATATTTGCAAACATTCCTAAGAAGATTTTAAGCTTTTCTAAATTAAACATAAAATAATTGGATGAATACAAAGTAAAAATATAACTTTTTATTTGTTAGAATTACCCATGGAAAATAACACAGGTGGCCTATCAAGTGGCATTCACAAACTGTTCTTCCTGGATAAAAAAGCAAAATCTGGTCACTTTTTATAATGGCAGAAAAGCATAGAGTGATAATTACCTTGAGTGAAAATGTCCAAAGGAATAAAAACAAAACCAAAACTATGATGTTTCAGAAGCCAGTATCATTTTCTATAATGAGTTTTATACTATGCATTTTAGAATCTTTAAGCATAATTTAATTTAAATAAAAAATATAAATAGTACAGCTGGGCATGCTGGCTCATGCCTGACAGTCTCAGCTCTTTGGGAGACCAAGGTGGGAGGATCGCTTGAGCTCAGGAGTTTGAGACCAGCCTGGGCAACATGACGAGACCCCTGTCTCAACAAAAAACACAGAAAAATTAGCTCAGCATCTTGGTGCACACCTCTGGTTCTGGCTACTGGGGAGGCTGAGACAGGAGGATGGCTTGAGCCTCAGAGGTTGAGGTTCCAGTGAGCGGTGGTTGTGCCACTGCACTCTAGGCTGGGTGACAGAGTGAGACCTTGTCTCAAAAAAAAAGAAAAAAAATATATATATATGGATATATAATATCTATATAAAAGTATAGTAACATATTTTACATTTATATATATGTAGTGTTCCAAGTTGCCTTACTTTTTTTCTACTCCTTTCAGAAAATAATTGTCTTGTTTATCATCCTCTAAATTGCTTTTTATTCTAATATTCAATTTATGGCATAAATGCACTAGATTTTAAACTAGACAGATTTTACTGGTTAGTACCAAGAAAAGAAAAAGAAAAATGGTATTTCCTTTAATTTGAGAAAAAGGTATTAGTTTTGCTAATTAATACAGAACTTGCTTACTTACCATTTCTAAAGTCCTACTATAACATTAAAAGCATCTTAAGATCAAAAAGACCTAAAAACGCCCTAATCACTGAAAAACAACATGAAGTGTACACAGGCTACTGGAGAATTTCTTTAACTAGGGTTCAGAACCAAAACTGTCCCAATAATGCCCAGTGTAATGTTTATTAAGGCAATTACCTACTTTTTTAATATTCTAGAAATACAAAAATAACATTATTCACCTATTTTCTTGAGTTTTAGTTTTGGAGACAGAATTTGAAAAGAGAAAAAGGGATTTAAATTATAATGGATAATTCGTTTTCTTTTTAATCTATCTTCAAGAACTTATCACATAGTCTCGTACTTTATTGGAAGGCCATTTTAATGTTAACTAGTAGAGTTCACTCAAAGGGCAGAACAGAAGAAACCATTAGCAAACTGACGCTCCCATTTAGGCTGGTATTTTCAAGTTTAATTAATTGAAGTAAATGTATATTTCTTTTAAAAATCAGTATGAATTTTAAAGAAATAAACTTTTCACAAGTATTACTTTTCAAATGAATGAAGGTAAGTTACTTAAATTCTTTAAACTTCAGTTTATCAGTAAAATGAACACTTTAGACTAGATCACAGTGGTTGTTGACCAATTTTTTTGTTATGAAATCCTCTGAGAATATGGTGAAAATTATGGACATTCTCCCCAGTAAAAACACATGTATACAAAATATGACTGTAATTTTAGGGGATTCGCAGAATCTCTGAAATCCATCCAAGGATCCCCAGGTAAAAAGGGTACTAGATAATATTTCAGGTCTTTTGTAGCTTTAAATTATGGTTTCAGAAATAAGGCAAAAGCCTTTAAACAAAAGGAAGTCAGTCTTGAGAATAAAAGTGAAAACGCAGACACAACTCATTAGTTTACTCATTGCTGTTGAAGACATTAGCTAAGAAAGGCTGAACACCTTACTTATATATAGATGTGTTAATCTGACAAAATAATTCATACTTGAGATCAGATTCTTACATAAACCCAGGATATTTCTAGACATGAAAATGTGTGACATTCACAGCTTTCAAATGACAGTAAATTGTCTTCCTCATCCCAACTCCACCATCACCACCAGCTCCAATTCCTTCCCTCTTGGAGTGAGGAAATAATATTATATACCGAAAGCTATATTTGAGACCTTTCAGGTGACTGTTTTGGGGGAGGGGCAATATTTTCAGATTCTGACATTTCTTATTTAAAAATAATTATTGGATCACACATACACACACAAAAACTTACCTGTAGTTCTTGTTCTCTGAAGGAAATGCAGTAATTGAAAACATCCCCACACTCTTGGGTACATTCTCCTAAGCGTGAATGGATTTGGAATGCGCCATAGCTTAACTTTGGAACTGCTAAATTATGCCACTCTGCATTGGCAGTTGGCATCCACCTGCCTACATAAATAATGTAAACCCGTCACCTAGAGTCATGCACTTTGTGAAGGAAAAGTATTCTCTGGAGGGAGAGGGAGGTGGTGCAATGACTATCTTTCGAGACAAATAGTCTCTTCTGTAGCGCTTAAGGAGGGCAGATCCACACTACTAAGGAGGTGATTGTATGCTTCAAAAATAGTACTAAAATTAATACATTAAAAATGTTAAAGAATGAAAATGGAAAGATGTTCCTCTGTAAAAGAAGCTCTTAGGAGACCAACTGTTGAACTGGTCAGGATCCAATGGTCAACACCAGAGCAAAGAATTACAAGTACTTAAATACTTGTAACAAAGTAGGCCTAATCCTGGCATTCAGTAGCCTTGTATTTTGTGTTAATGCTTGACTACCAGAGATTTATGTGACAGATGCAATGGAAACCAATGGTAGGAAAATACCTTGAAATGGCCAAAACCCTGAAAACTGCTATGGTTACTGCCAAGGGAGAATTAGTTTTCAAGAGAAATGATAGCAGCAATGTGCTGTTAGATGATCTACATTTTATAAATTCAAGTAATCATTCAAATTATAAAATTTCGTAAACCTTACACGTTAATGTAATAATTTAGATTTAAAATGTTTAAATATGTATGGACTAAATCCTTGTCATTTGACCCCTCTTCTGTCTTAAACGTACTAGATCATTAGGAAGAAATGGGCTACAGATATTTTCTACTTTACAGGCTGATTTTTGGAGGGTTATTAAAATCCTGTGCAGAGGAAGTCATGCTCTATTTTCTAGTCCTCCAAGATCAGGCAGCCTGATGATGTCTTCTTCTCAAGTTAAACCAGAGAAGGTTGTCAGATAAAATACAGGACACCCAGTCAAATTTGAATTTCGAATAAGCAGTAACTTTTTTGGTAAAATTTTGCCCCAAATATAGCATGGGACATAATTACACTAAGCCATTATTTGTTATTTACTTGAAATTCAAATTACACTGGACATCCTGTTTTGTTTTGTTTTTTTCCTTCTGCTAAATTTGGAAACTCTAAACAAGGGGAGTTCGCAGGATCATCCAGTGGATTTTAGCATGTATGAGGCTAAAATGAGAATTCCACTCATTGTCTAGATCTGAACTGTGGAATATGGTAACTACTAGCCACGTGTGGCTATTGAGCACTTGAACTGTGGCTAGTCCAACATAAGATGTGCTATGAGTATAAAATACACAGACTTTGAATGCTGAGTATGAAAAAAATCTTATAAAACATTCTATTAATTATATGTTGAAATAATATTTTTGTGTCTATTGGGTGAAATAAAATGTAATGAAAACTAATTTTGCTTCTATTTTCTTAAATGGCCATTAAGAACTTAAAATTACATATGCGGCTTTTATTTATGGCTCAAATTATCTTTGTACCATATAGTGCTGGTCCAGATGCCTCCAAAGGCTAGAATTTCTTTGTTGTCCCATTTCTAAAAAAAATCAGTATTGGTAAACACATAAGACTGCTTCTCTCACCTCCCTCCAGCTATCAGAGTAGGTAAAGAGCATGATCATGCCACGGGAACAAAATTTCTAGTAGGGACTAGCATGAAGTGGCTAGGAACACTTCAAAAACAAAAACAAAATGTGGCATACTGATACCTACGAAAGACAAATCAGAAACCTGATCTTTGACAAATCATTCTTACATGATTAAAAAGAGAAATAAACTCTAATATGGGTATGTGTATATGTACACATGAAAATCAAATCTTCTCCCAGATATTAGTTTCAATGGAAGAAGCCCTCAGTACCATTATTTTGGGTTTTCCCTCCTACACATGATCAAAATCATAGAACAATAGTTGATTTTGTCACCTACTATGAATTGAGATGGATAAGTTATTAATAAGAATTATTAGGAAACGATCTTATTTTTGATACTGTAGTTACAGAGGGCAAAATCTCATAGATCTCGTAGGTCCCCATTTTATTTATACATCCTACAAAGAAGTATGTTTGGGGAGATTACAAGTATTTTAGTTAGAATAAATCTTTAGTTTGGTTAAGAAACAATAACCTGTTTAGTTATTTCTATAACCCACCTTACAATTTTCATTAGGTTGGAGATTTAATTCAAAGTGTTTTCTCAACTGGCTAAAAGAGATAACACATTTGTCCATTCTATGCTGTTATGAAGGCTAAGATATTTAGCATGCTCTTGCAAATAAAAATTCAAAAAAACTGTACATATATATAGGTTATCTGTATACACCCAATAATCTATATTTCTTTTCTAATAAAACCTACATGATAATCTGTTTTGAAGATTTAAATCTTTTAAGTTTACCTGCAGTTATAATAACCAAGACTAGTTCTAACTCCTCAATCATTTACATACAAAAAAAGTAAATTGGTTCTCAAGGTTTTTCAAAAAGGTCCAGTTTGCATTTTTTCCTCATTCTAACAGCAAACACACAAGTATTTCTTCTCTTTAATATCTTTTATTATACAGATAAAGGAAGAACAACGGTTTTGAAAAGACAAAAAAATTATCCTGCATCAGAGGCAGAGTTGCTAGACAAAAATCAGCAGATTACTCCCCAATTTAATGGTCCATAAGTTGTTCACATTTTGTAGAACTAAAGTCTTCAGGATCACTTTAAGAGCTTTAAGAAAAGATGAATGAAATGAAATGGACATATTTAATTTCTTCATCAGTACTTTAAGTCTTCATTGTTAATACTAGAGAATACTGGGAATTACAATCTAAAATGTTTTACTAGACATTTAGTCTCTTGTTATTCAAAGTATTCTTGTCTAAGACTGACCTAATGCTAATATTAATGACATTTTTGAAATCAGTATGCTTTTGTTGTTCCCCATAGTCAATTAATGATATCCAAATGACATTTTAATTTAAGACTGGTCATTTTGAGAGACATCTATAGATTATATAAGTTAACAATAAGGTTTTCTGATGTTAGAATTTGGAAGTAAAGCACAGACATTAATTTGTTTATCCTTCATAAGGTTTCCCTGATAGAACCAACATATTTATTCTTCATTTCCTGAAGACAGGAAGAAGTTGTAAGATGAAAAAGAAATTGCCAATTTTAAGTAATTTTTTCAAGTTTTAAGTAATCTTTTTCAATTAAGATCTGACATAAAAAATTTTATGATTACATACCTTTTAAAGATTAGACGGCCTTTGCTTCCACACTTTCTGAAGTGTAATACAGAATACAAAATGGTTTGAGGGGCTTTCCCTGAAGTAAAGATAAGATACAGCTTCAAAAAGATCATGAAAAGTAATTCTTCAAAGCTGGTTCTATCAACTGAAACTATTATGTCACTAGAGGGCCTAAATGGTGTCATTGTTTCAAAATTCTTAATCCATATCTCAAGACGTACAAAAAAATTCTTGATTAACCCCAGCAGTTATTAACTGAATATAAAGGCAGACTAAACTAGAAACAGGTTTTATTATGACTGGGATTTTTTTTTTTAAGTAAAACAAAACAAAAATGTCCATACCTCCACAGGGCATGCTTCACTTCTAAATAACGAAAAGCACCTCTTGATGAATGTGTGATGTCCTATTAACAGGTAGCTGTCTGGGTCTCCCTTCTGTGAGAACATCTGAAGGTCTCACACCCTCGATGGAGCATTCCAAAACCAGTCTTAGGTTAGGAGCCTGGGCCCACGAGTGCGCACTCACTACACAGTGCTTACCTTTAGAGAACAAGGTGGCTGACACAAACTGATCAAGTTCTCACACCCCACACCTCCAAGAACACTGAAAAAGATCTGCAGATCTTTCTTGGTGCAGGAGGGACCTCTTTATATTCCTCTTGTGGTGGAAGTTTAAGGTTGTCCTGAGGGAGGAGAGAAGAGTAAAAGATTATACTGAGATCATACTATTAGGATCAAGCTTATTTTTCCATATTACAAAATGAAGTTTTGAGAACAGAAATTAGATGAAATCATCAGTATGCTTAAAATCACATTCTCTTCATTCACAAAAATATCTCCTCTAAATACTGCATGTTTCAAATATTACTCCTTAGACCCAAAACTTTAAGTGACTAGTTCAATGTCTACCCCCATCACTGGGAAGTTGAGAAGTTGAAAAAAAATACAGAAAAACTGTAGGCTGCCAAATGATCATAGTTATAAATTCCGTTTAAAAAAAATATATACAGCTAAACTCATTAAAAAGCAATGAGTTAGAGCCAGCGGGAATTCTGTCCTCCCTTTGTATTTCTAATATAATGGCATATGCTATTTCCTAACAACTAACAGAAAAGTAGCCCTTTGAATTGTGTTAAATGCCACAGAATCAATAAATTACTCTACTATAATCAATACATTAATTTAGTATGAATCAACAGTAGAATCAATCTACTAGAATATAAAACTCCATGAGGAAAGGAAGTCTGGCTTTGTTTTTTGACACACTATCTGTAGTACCTTAAATAGGTCCTGGTACATAGTAAGCATTTAAAAAAATTTTGATTATTAAGAAGAATATTAACCAATCAGTCAATATTCTTAAGGTGAAACTTACATAAAATGAAACAAAAGCCTACAAATGTTCTGAGGAGCTTGAAAATATGTTATACAAAATAATACTACTATAAATGCTTAATTATATATTAAATAACTGTTAGGAATACAATATTTTAAAATGCCATATCCTACAATATGAATGAGAAAATACTATAAATAAATTATTATGATCCAAACTCCTTGAAAGGAATGGAATGCTTTAAGATCAGGAAATCATGCAGAGTACTTTAAAATATACTATTAAATACCAAATATCAGAAGAAGAATATTAATACAGATGAAAAGTAATACACCTTCTTAATGCTTTAGTATTAACAGTTTTTGTCCAGAGTGTAGAGCAATATAAATCAAGTGATAAAATGGTTGTCTATAGGTATAATTCTGCCTAAGTAAATCATTACTATAATATTAAATTGAAATCAGAGGATGCTATTCTATAAGTATGGTTTTCTTACGTATTTTAATATGTACATTTTGTCTGACTGCAATAAACAGAATCTTATTCATTTGTTTTCCTTTAACTTAAACTATTATTAAAAACACAGAGACTTATTTCCTTTAAATGTTTTCCAACTGTTTCCAAATCTGATAAATTAGGGAGAAAAAGAAGAAACACTGGTAGGGTGTGGTGGCTCACGCCTGTAATTCCAGCACTTTGAGAGGCCGAGGCGGGTGGATTACAAGGTCAGGAGTTCAAGACCAGCCTGGGCAACATGGTGAACCCCATCTCTACTAAACATACAAAAATTAGCTGGGCGTGGTGGCAAGCACCTGTAATCCCAGCCACTTGGGAGGCTAAGGCAGGAGAATTGCTTGAACCCGGGAGGCGGAGGTTGCAGTGAGCCGAGATTGTGCCACTGCATTCCAGCCTGGGTGACAGAGCAAGACTCCATCTCAAAAAAAAAAAAAAAAAAAAGAAGAAATGCTAAAATCAACATCAGATTAATGGTACTGATAAAGGACTGAATGTGTATACTTAAAAAACTCTAATATGTAAGGCCAAAAGAATCAGAAGAAACAGCTGTTTATAAAGTACTTGATTCCATTTGACCCCAAAATCTGAAAATGTAGAATTAAAACTCAAAACATACTGGACAATGTGTATGGTGCATTTCATTTCAGAGTAGAAGATATCATTTGCTGTATGGTCAAAACCACAGTAAGAAAACAGGTAGTAAACTTGGGATGTATGTCCACCCTTTATCACTAAAATAATGCTTTAATGGACAGATTATGGTTTGATTACAGGCAGTAAAAACCTTTCCACATTTCACACATAATTCAATTTTATATCTTGTCTTGGGGAATCAGGTTTAAATGTGAAAAAAAGAGACTTAAAACAAAACTTTAGGCTAAAGAAATAAGTGTACATAAAAACTCACTTAATTTAAAAACAATTTTCCTATTTTCAACATCCTGTAAACCTCTGAACTAACTCTGGGGGAAGGGGTGAAAACGGTTACCAAGTACTAAGTGCAGATAATATGACAAAAAGAGCTAAAACGGGGTAAAGGCCAACACAAAGTTGGAAATCCTACTGAAAGGAAAAGACTGCTAGCTGGTTGAATCTCCCAGGCCAACAAGGGCGAAAAGGGAAAACAAACTCCCAAGACAGAGGAACTGACTAGAAACTTACTCATGCTGTGGATAACGGATCCCTTGCCTCATTTCCACCTCAGAGGATGAAGTCTAAGTTTACCACATTCAGAGATTTCATGCTGAATTTTTCATTTCACCTGCAAATACAGACTACTAAGCCATACTAACATCTCACTTTAAGTTCCCTACAAAACTTCCCTGAGCAATCTACTTTCCTTCTTTAATGCTGGCCAGTGTTTCTCATGCAATCTGTAGTGAAGGACTGTTTTCTTCCCACTGGGGACCCATGTTCATGGACTACCATTATGACTATACTCAGCTCACTCAACATAAAACTCTCCAGGCAACTGAGTTAAAACTACTGGCCTGCACTTCAACCAGGGAGACAGGTGATGTGTCTGAATGACAGAAATATGACATGACTATAAGAGTTTCTAAACCAATACAGAAATTGAGAGTAAGCATTTAGTCATGGATTGATTAACAAACCAGCACCAGTTCATAGCCCATTCTTCAAGGAGCACTGGTGTAGGCCAGGCGCAGTGGCTCAAGCCTGTAATCCCAGCACTTTGGGAGGCCAAGGCAAGTGAATCACTTGAACTCAGGAATTCCAGACCAGCCTGGGAAACATGGAGAAACCCCGTCTCTACTAAAAGTACAAAAATTAGTCAGGAGTGGTGGAACATGCCTGTAATTCCAGCTACCTGGGTAGCTGAGGCAGGACAATCACTTGAATACAGGAAGTGGTGAGGCTGCAGTGAGCTGAAATGACGCTACTGCACTCCAGCCTGGGCGACAGAGTGAAACTCTAAAAAAAAAAAAAAAAAAAAAGGCACTAATCTAGGTTACAGGAGTAGGATCTTATGATACTCTTCCTTTATACTTTTTATTGAATCCAATTTCCAGTTTTAATTCTCATGTGCCCTTAGAAACTACTCACTAATAAACTATCAGTGACTTATTCCAGTATATTCCTTTTACTAGTTCTTTCTACAACACTGTACAATAGAATTTTTGGCAATGGTAAAATTGTTCTATAGCTTCATTGTTCGAAAAGGTAAACATTAGCCATATATGACTACTGCCCATTTGGAATGTGGCTAGTGTGACTAAAGTACTGAATTTATATTTTTACCTAAACAGATATAAATTTAAATTGCACATCAGGCTACCATACTGAACAGTACCAGTGCAGTGCTAAAATGTTACATTATTGTCATGTAACCTTTTAAAAATTTAGCATTTTAAAAAAATCACTTATTTCCTTCAATTCTAACAGAAATATTTTAATTGTGACTATCACTTTCCATATGTACATCTAGTTATGTACATACTTGTAATCATGGCATATAAATTTACTATTTTATTTTCACTTATATCAAACATTTCTCCTTATTTCTGGAACTACACTATCTAAACTTGTGGCCACTAGTCCCATTTATCTATTTAAATTTAAATAATTAACATTAAATTAAAAATTCAGTTTCTCAGTTGCCTTAGCCACATTTTAAGGGCTCAGTAGCCACATGTGGCAAATGGCTACCATATCGGACAGTGCAATCATAGAATATTTCTATCACCACAAAGCTCTCCTGAACAGTGCTGTTCTATAGTCTCCAAAAATAATCATTTAAATGTAATATTTTATGTTGCTGTGCTATAATTAGTCTTTAAGCTGGGAATTTTATATATATATATGAGAGATTGATAATTAGCATAGTATTTCCTAATATGTTATTATGATATTTCTAAACATTATTGTGACTCTCAGCATGTATTCCTGCATTATTTCCCAAAAGGGTCCGTTAGCACTGCTTACTTGCAAATATTAGATTTCTCTTTTTAAAAATTGATGTCCTTTAATACAATGAAAAAAACCTCATATTTATTTATTATTCATATGTCTTTATTTTCATATTCTTAATCTGTCACATTCATTTCTCATTTATGTTTCAGAATCTTGATATCTAAACTTGCATATTTACAACAATATATAACTTATAGCCATTATCACTTTCCCTATAATTTTTAACGTAGTTTCCACAATTTTCTATTATCCTTTTAATCATAATATTTTGGTCCAACACAAATTTTTAATATTCAAGTATCATCTTCTGGGTGAGTTCTACTAATTCTTCAAATACGAGATGTAAAGGTATTCTCTCTGCTACCTTTTCTAATTCCTATGGATGATTTTTGTCTAATTAGTTTTGAGGTGTATCACTGAATAGTACTATCCAACACCATTCAACAAATATCCTTTAAGTGCCCCTCTCTTAGGAAAGAATATTTCGTCACACATTTAGTTATTATGTATGTTAACAGATGGGACAAATTTTGTATTCCTCATAGTCCTCCAGTAATCTATGTTTTACAAAATGAAAACAAGCTGATTTTTTCAGTATTCCTCTTAAGAAAACAGTTGTATTAATTCACGGAAGTATGAGTAGAAGAAAAGAATGAACGTAGATAGCATGTTCTACTCAAAAATTAAGAAAATAATTTGCTGGTCTATCACCTATTCAGGATTTCTTAACTCACAAAATGTTAAATGTTTGAAACTAGTAAAGGGGCTGGTTTCACATATGTATTGACATTGGCAGAAACCAAGGTGGCATGCAAGCAGAAGCAGAGAAACTGAGGTCTGAGTCAGCCACAGGGATTTGCATATGTCATGGGATGCAGGCCATGTCTCTTCACTCTCACTGGCCATGAAGTCAGGCTTCAAATGAAATTAACACCTTTTTTTTTTTTTTTTTTTTTTGAGACAGAGTCTCACTGTCGCCCAGTCTGGAGTGCAATGGCACAATCTCATCTCACTGCAACCCCTGCCACCTGGGGTCAAGTGACTCTTCTGTCTCAGCCTCCCGAGTAGCTGAAACTACAGGCGTGCACCACCTACACTCAGCTAATTTCTCTATTTTTAGTAGAGATAGGGTTTTACCATGTTGGCCAGGCCGGTCTTGAACTCCTGATCTCAATGATCTGACCTCCTTGGCCTCCCAAAGTGCTGGGATTACAAGCGTGAGCCACTGGGCCCAGCCAGAAAATTTATACTTAAATCTCCAAAGGACAGAGAGGTCTCTTCTGGAATCTGGGTAACACACCTATTCTTGCATCATTGTCACGGTTTTAGACACTCTTGCTTTAAAACCTTCTGATATTTAGTAGGACAAGACTTCTCATTACAGAATCACTATAAAATAAATCACTAGAAATTTTGGAAGTTAGAGATTCAACCCAAAAATCTGTAAATTACTTTTAGTCAAATAATTTGCCAATATTCTTGATTTAGAAACAGTTTCTCTCCTTTTATTTGAATCTTAAAATTGTTTCAAATACACTGGATGTTAACTTATTTTCCAAAGATCTAATATCTCCCTCAAATGTATTGCTAGATATTACATCTTGTTTGTTGCAGTTCAGAATGGGATATTTGGTACTTTATTCAATTTTTATTATTTAATAAATGATTTTAGAGCTGACTACTGTAGATTTTTCTAGGTAATCAATCATGTCATCTACAAATGAAATATTTTAGTTTTATTTCTTTTTCAGATTTTGTTCATTACAAGTATTAAATAAAAATGGGGTTAGTGATGATGGGTGGACAAATTAGTAACAAAAATGGTGATTGTTTTGTTCCTGAATTTAAGTTTATTACCATTCATTCTACAGCTTTGGTTAGATGATACTATTCAGCTTGTTGATTTAATGAAGTATCATGTTCTTTGAAGCTCAACTCATCATTCACAGTTAGTTCATCACAAAATAATGTATTTGACCAAATAAAACTGGGAAAAGGTCTCCAACTCCTATAGGACCAACACTGTATTTATGTTGACTACATAAAATTATCCTAATACTGACAATTTTCATTAAAATAAGAAAAGTCTTTATTCTGTGAAAGTCATCAGAGTCACATGTAAAATGGGAACTCAAGGTGCTATGTGGTCCCTGTAGTATCTCAAGTTAGCTTTGGAATATTACACTAGGTATTTAACAGATGATATTTAAGACACCAGGCTTCTTTCCAGTATACATTGTTTCAGGTATATCAAAAAGGTGTAATTTATGAAGGAAATTTCTTCTTATAGAAGAATTTCCACTAATACATGTGTAAGGGGTGGCAGATTTAAAAATTCATTCTCTTGCAAACCCTAATGACAGAATTGATTCAAAGAACAGTCAGTAACTTTTCCCACAGGAGAAAAGATTGGTAGAAAACTCTCAATAGAGAGATTGGGCTGGCACCACTGCCCAATTTTAGCATTCATAAAAGTATGACAAGCAGACATATGCTCCTTGATGTGATGCAGTATAAAGAAACAGTTCCATGTGTGAAGTATTCCTGCATGCCTTCCATCCTCAACACCTAAACCAAAGTCGAACCTGAAACTAATTAAGTCTTTCAAGCCAACTTTTAATTCACAGGAAATTCAGAGGCTACAGGAATAAGTTAGAAGCCAACAGAGAAATCCAGAATGGAGGATATTCTACAGGATAGTTTACCCAGTTTTGTCATTAACACATGAAAGGGAAAAGGGGAGGGAAGGAGGAAGGAGGGGGTTTGGGAGTGAGTGAGGTAGACAAATGGTGGGAAAGAAAAGACCTTTTAATTATACAGCAGTCCTAACAAACAAATGCTATACAGATCTTGGTTGGATTCTGAAAGAACAATCTAAACGTAAAAATGACATTTTTCAGTCAAAAGCAGAGAAATCGAATACAGAGAGAATATGAGGTGGTTAGTAGTTAATTGTTAATTTTTTGTTGGATGTGATAAAGGTATTGTGGTTATATAAGAAAAATTCCTTCTTTTAAAGAAATGCATATGAAAGAATGTAGGAGTGAAAAGACTTGAAGTCTGGGATCTACTTTAAAAATAGTCAAGGAAAAAGAAGACAGTAGATGAAGCAAGTGTGGCAAAATTTTGCTGATTGTTAACTCTAGGCCATGGGGTTTATTACACTAGTCTCTCAAGTGTATGTCTGAAATTTTTTACACTAAAGTTTTTTTTTTTTTTTTTTTAATTCAAGCCTTTGGAACATCATCTATTAAGCCAGATATATTCTAGTACAAGTAAAAATGGAATTACCTACCCTACTACATAACGAACATTCACAACCAATACAAAGCAAGGATGCAAAAGATATGATAGACTGCCCTGTGTGTGACTGGCACAGATTCACCCATGCTTTAAAAGATTCATCTTAAAATTAAATTTGACTTGCACATACTATTGCTGTGTGTTTGTAGAAAGAATACATATATATGTGTATATATATGTGTGTGTGTGTATATACATATATATGGGGGGGGAAGAATTTGCTAAGTTTCAGTCCAACAACACTTTAGGAAAGAGAATATCAGAAAACGAAATAATTTGTACCCTCAAAACAAACAAACAAAAGAGATGACAGTTTATGGGGTACATTGAACCAATACAAAGAAGGTTATTTTATGTTGATACCTTCCTACCTCCATTTCTCAACAAAAGCATGCTGCCTTCTGATTTTATTAAAGCATATTACTTGGGGATGCATTCTCACAAATTATCTCATGATTCAAATGAGTCCTTCTGTAACTAACTGATACTCCCTTCTCTAAAAGAGACCAACTGGTCTCAGCTATATAATAGGAGTGTAAACTGTTACAGCCTCACTGTGCTAAACATAAAATAACAGGGTATTTTATACTTAGTAGGTACTCAGGTATTTAAGTAAATGATAGGTATATGTATCAACAGAGATATTTGGATTTATACGCTCCTCTTAAAAATGTAAATGCATTTCTACTGGGTAAAGTACATGGTAGAAATACATTTGAACTAGAAAGACTTTCTTATACCCCTTATGTACCTACCACCTGCAGATCCACCACTGTTCTAGTGGTTATCATGTATCCCCTCTTATACAAAGTATGTTACAGAGTAAGATGGGATTGTCTATTTGTCACCTTATTTTCACAACAATTAGGTTATTTTTGTTGGTCCTTGACTTTACTTTTACCGAGTTAATGATTACTTAATGATATGTAAGATTTTTTTCCCCAATACACCACAGTAAGCAAATCCTCCCAGGAAAAAAAAAAGTTTTTCTTTATGCTAATTGAATTCTCTTATAAACTTCAGTCTTCTTTCATATCATTGCATGTTAATATTTAATATTATATATTTAACATTATATAATTATATCCTTTTCCTAAAAATGTTTGCATTCAAACTCCTTGCAAATATTTTAACATTTAAAATACAGTAATTCAAAACAGAGGTATTCTTAAATCTTCTACTAAGCCTATAAAGGGTATCTAGTTTAGCTCTCATATTTTATCTGAAAAATTATTCTAATTATGACTATGTTAGCATCTAGTAGTTCAATAATCACAGCAACTAACTTCTGATGAGTATGTATGTATGCATGTATGAGTATATACATACACATTTTTTACTCAATGTTCACTTGATGCTAAACCTATCAGAGCACAGACCTCCATGACACTAATACACAACTGGATAATACAGTGGTGCTTCAATGAGCAGATCACAAATACTCCCCCGCCTTTTGAGGAGTAGTGATTCAGTGAGAACATCTGGTAAAGCAGACGTGTGTATACATACATCCTATATATATGTATTATCCATACATCATATAATGTATATATTATATATATTTATATTATCTATTCATAATATATACATAGTATATATATGTATAATATATCTATCATGCTTGTTTTAGTTCCTTTCCCTTAAAATGCTACTCTGCTGTTTAATGAATTGGTAAATTATTCTGAGAACTCATGACACTATTTCAAGAACTAGAAATGCCCTCTAGTGTTGCCAACAGCAGAGTTTGTAATGACTGCTGTCATTATTCATTTATAAAAAGTTAATTCAAAGGTAAAAAAATTATTTAGTAAATGTTGAAACTTTATTTATAAAAGGAATTTTAATCAACAAGAAAATGTCTGAAAATGAGGCACACTAAAGGAATTTCATGTTTCCCTTGTGAAGTTAAAAAACATTACACTTGACATTAATGAAAAGATCATAGAATGATGCAGAAACACTAGATAATTTATGTGGGACTATCTGAGAAGCCTTGAAATAGTACATGTAAAACTCAATTTGAAGGCATTATACAAAATAATTTTTAGAACAGAATTCTTTTACTCAGTAAATTTGGAAATTAAAACAACCCTAATGAATTCCTTTCATTTGAATTTGGAAAAGGAATATTGGATGGCCATGTGTGTATACACACGACATACATAATAAGGGTACTGAGATGCTAAGATGGCCTCATAATTTTTACAGGTTTGTATATCTAAGATAACTCTGTTTATTAGTGGCACAGCAGGAACTAGGTCTCGGATTTTGTGCTTTAAGTATTCTTTACATGGCTCTTGTCTCCCTAGGGCCTAAGTAGAATGATAGCGTAATTCTTTTAGGCTACCATGACACTATATTAATAGCTAGTGGTTTTCAATAGACAACTGTTGACTGGTTACATTATAACTAACTGTGGTCATGGGAAACCATACTTGTATTGAAATAATTTTCTCTCATTCAGCATCTTAAAATGAAAACGAAAATTTCTGTATTGCAAAAAAAAAAAAAAAAAAAAAAAAAGGCACTAGGTTATAAAGTATCTCTAGATGGCATCTCTAGAAAGCCTTTGAGTGACTGCTGAAATTCAGCTACAGAGGTCCCAAAGCTTAGATGAGAATTTCACAGACTTTTTTTTTTGTTTAGCAGTAATAATAAAAGCTCTTTACATACCACTCTGAAATATATATTGTATGTATTTTAAGCACCATCTGCAATTATTTCAGTTGGCACAACTTTATGAATGAAGTAGGATATTTTCAAGATGAAGAAATTATCATTATTGTTATTATTAACTAAAACAACATTTGGAGCCCTTTCTATGTACTTTCCATATGCTACTCTTTTAGCATTTTTATATATCAAATAATATATTTTTTCACAAGATATATACTCTTATTATCCCCATTTTACAGGTAAGGAAACTGAAGCACAGTAGAGTTATGCAGCTTTCCTAAGATTGAAAAGCTGGTAAGTGTCAGAGTTAACACTCACACCCAACCAGTAAGACTCTGGAGCCCAACTTCTTAACTACTACAACTTGGTAGTTTTAAATGTAAAACTGCTCCATATAATTGTCTTAAATGACATTTATAATGTATATAATATGCATGACAGGCATTATGTGCTTGTTATGCTCATATTCACATTTCTTGGTATCTCAGAAACTTGCAGATCTTTCCACAGCAGTTTCTCATTTTAAATAAGCTATACAAATAATAAGACTTTTTCAGTCTCTACTAACTGTAAAGAAGGTCTAATTTTTACATCAAAATGAACAATCTCATTTCATGAGGAATATGAACGGATTAAAATTAATATACTACAGATCAATTTCAAGATATCCTTAAGAAAGGACCGCTTTGTTTTTATAATATCATAAGCCACTATGCTTTATTATAATTACTTGCTTAATGTCTATGTTCCGTGCAAGACCTATGGAATCACATCAGTCTTATTTATGACTATGCCATGCCTAGTGCAATGACTGACATATAGCAGGTTGTTGGTAAGAATGTGTTGAATAAATAAATGTGATTTGCTATTCTATCTGTTAAATTTACTTAAAATTTACTAAAAATTTACTTAAAAAATAATGATCTCACTATAAATAGTAGCTCAATATTTTTAGTAATACCTATTTCACATAAAGTTTTACATATTAATAATTATCAATATCATGATTTTACAAGCTGTAACATAAATTTCCTTTAAATAATCCTTGTGACTTATATCAGCAGGAACTCCTTCTTTGTAACTTCTTTGTAACTTCTGCCAAATTTTTAAGAATGGATGTAGAAAGACACCCCATTTTATTTTCTACATTTAAGAGGTTCTTTCTCATATTGAACTAAAACATTATTTTCCTTTCCATATCTTTAAACAGTAACTTTTATTTAAAATTTTCTCATTCAAACTTCCAATTCATTTCTTCTAACACCATTGTAATTCACATCTCCTTTCTTCTGACAGTAGAAACTCCCAAATTCAAAACAAAAGGCATTATACTCCAACATACACAGCCAATCAGACATTGATTGTTTCCTATATTGAGAAGTTATATAGTTAAAAACTGACGACTATTGGTAGAATTTTGTTTTAGAAAGAAGTTATTTCAAATTCATTTCAATAAAAGAAATGCTATGTATCATCCTCCATCTGCAATATTTACATAATTATGTGTTTTAAATATCTTTTTGGGGCTAAATACCAAATTCTTCACTGGGCATCGTAAGCCCATCAAAGCCACTTAAACAGAACCAAAAAGAGCTGTCAAAGAAAAATGAATATCACGTACATTTCGAGGCACGTTACCCAGGAAGGAGTATTTCTTCAAGACACTCTGGAAGGTATGGGAAGGACATCTTTCCCCTAGCACTGACAAGGGGGACTGCCTAGTTCTCTAAGTGGAGACCTTCAAATCAGAATACTTGAACTCAGGTTGGTGACTTTGAGTATATCCAGAAAAAAGCTAAATTTGTAAGTCACTGCAGAGATGAAGCGTAAACATTCAGATATCCAAATGCTCTTTGGATTTTATTTTCCAAAACGTAATCGACATGTATGCTTCTGCGTGTGTGTATATGAAAAACATAAATGTTACATTCCCTTCTTTAAAAAAGAGATAAAGTTGACTTGATTAAGGAAAAAAGTATACTACCTTTAAAAATGTCTGCATGTAACAATTTTAAGTTCAGTTGAGGAAATCAGTGTCCCTCTTCAGGGCATTCCTTCTTGAAATCCTATAAGAACTCTCCCATAAGTGAAATTCTCACATAAGCATGCTGCTTTGACAGGGCTTTGTTGTAAATTCTTAAGAAATCTAAGAAAATAGAATAGCAGCATAAAAATGTATTTCTCTATGGTTAGAATTTAGTCTTTCTAATGACTAGCTTAGCAGATATTAATAGAATTAACTTTAAAAGTTGAAAAGCAAGTTATCCATTCACTCTAATAAATAAATGTGTAGGTTCTATGCTTTATTTATACACTAACTTTATTGTTCCTACCCTTGTAGAAACTTATGCCATTTCACAGTATTGGTTCCAGTTGTGGTGTGTAATTATACCTACACTGTAATTACCATTGGCACCGGAAGTTCAGTAACAATTAGGGAATATCTGTTTTTAACCCCACCATTTTATTCTCAGCATCTACCTAAATGGATGACACATAGTAGACAGACTATACAAATATGAAGTACTAGACAGATGGACTAAAATATGAATGTTGCCATCTCAAGTACTTAGTTCACTGTAAACATTGGAATGATTACATAATGACAGATGCTGTGCTGGGTGCTTGTCACAAGAGCTCTTCCTGATATGTTTGTTATTAAGCTCTAGAAAGCAGCTAAGAACATGGCCAGATTCAATTAACATAATTTTGACATCTCTAATTGGGCATGAAAAATTACTCCAACTATGTGAATCGCAAAAATCACACATTTGACAATAGAATGGTTAATAGAATTATAATATATTATTAATATGCTAATCTTCATCAGCCATCATCTTGTTATCACAAAACTACTATGTCCATGGACACGCTGGAATAATCTCAGATAGACAACAATCTTAAAGATTTCAAACTTGCTAAGATCCTACCTCCATTCTTGTCCAAAGTTAACGTGACTAATCATGGATCTGATTGGACACAGACGTCCAAAAAAAGGGATATGCAGGAATCAAATATATTCAGGAGAAAAATATAAATTTAAGGTCATTTGAAGCATATGAAAAAGTAACCAAATTTAGAAATTATTTTCTCAGTGGGAGTATGTGTAAGGCAGGAGAGAGATGTCTGATTTTATCACCAAAATTTGATTCTGTACCATATTATGAACAGCTACTCGACTTTGTTTTGGGTATACAGTATAAACGTCTAATCTTACAAATTCAATAGTTTCCACCAAAGTATAGCAGCAATTACACACTTTCAAAGAATTACTGTTAAACTAAATGGATTTTGTCATATATTATACTTTTTTCTTTCCTATTTTACAATGAAAGTAAAAAACAAAACAGCATTCAACATACTACTGCAAAACTTGTCTACTTTAAGAAGCACTTATGAAACTGAACAGAAAAACTCAGTTTAGTATAAATTTTTTAAAAGTTAAACTTTAGTAAAGCAGTATTTGTAATACACTATCTTAAATAACTACAATAAAACTACAAAAATTGAATTTTTAAACCACACATGAACTATATAATTGGTTTTCCATACTTTTATACTATTTATAAACATTAAGTATGTAAAATCTCTTATCTATAAAACCATTCTTTGCATATATTTTATTAAAATATAAGTGACAGACATATAAAATTCAAACACTTGTCATTATGTCCTAGATTTTAAAAGTTCTAAAATTTTAATTCAAATATAATAAATTGGTAGGCTTTACACACAGACACACACACACACACACACAGAATTTAAATGAAAACTCTTACCATTGACTTCCTTTTGATAGTCACTCCAATAGTCTTTCTTGATAGTGCTTTCCTATATCAAGCAGACAGTAGCCAAATCACAAAATGACATTTGGATGATCATGTCTTCAGATGGGAGTTTTCGGCCAATTGCCAGTTGAGAATTTAAACTGAAAACTAAATTACCCAAACTTTATTAAGTTGTTCCCACACCCACCAACTGATAATAGCAATAATTCTAAACTGGAAAATAAAGTGAACATGATTTACCTCCTGTTCAAACAGTCCTAATATTATATTTGAGAAGACATGCTATATTAAAAGAATCCCATAAAATTCTAGTATCTTCTGAAAATGCTTTTAAGAAAATCTCAATCTCTCACCAAAAAGTTATCCCAATTATCCTATAACCCAAATTAATACATGATAAAGATGGTATTAGATGACATAATAAATTATGGAGTCACAAACCTAGGTTCTGTCAAGCACTGCCTTCACCTAAAAGCTAACTGTAATGTCTGGAAACACTCTGACAGTATCATCTATATTTATATTTATTAAATCATCAACTAATTGTAAAACTATATACTACAAGAAGTTAGAGGTTACACTTTAGTGTAACCCTGCCTGATCATGATACTTTTTGACAAAATTTATGGTTACCAACTTCTAATTATAGTACAAAAATGACTCAGCTCCTTTTCTGTTCCAATTTAGACTCTTTTTCTCTTGATTCTTACGGCTGCTCTTCATAGGGCCTGTCAATTATATATGATTTTCGACCATAGGCTTTATGATTATTGGGTTGTACAGTCTGTTTTGATCGTTCTTAAATATTAGACACATTAAATTATTCCCAAATGTTAAGATATATCTCAGTGCCCTAACATCATTTGTGCTCAGCTATAAGTTGGCTCATTTCAATAGTTATTATTGACAATTCAAGTCTTTAGCAAAAATACAATCAAATAAAGCTAAACTGAAAACACGAAGGAAAGAAAAACATGTCCTTATCTTCCTTAAAAATTGTTTCTGAATTTTAACTATAAAAGATCCAAAATTAAGTGTACATAACTAGACAGCTATGTAAGACTCAGTTGAGTTATAAACATTACACACATCTCAAATTCTCATATATTCTATGTGTAATCCTTCTCTCTCTCTTTCACATACATGTGCATGTGTACACATGCATGCGTATCTATCCAACCTATTCCTGATGTTTACCTATCAATAACCTGATACCAAGGCATTATATAAGATAATATAAAGTGAATAATCGGCTTATGATTAAGAAAAATGGACTTCAGAAACAAAGCCTAGAGCTTAAACTGTTGTGTCTTTTAGTTAATAACACCGACCCCCAGTTAGATATACTAGAAACAGCATTAGTCTATTCACTCCAATAATTTAAATCCAAAATTCTCAATAGCAATAACATTTGTAAACTATTCAGAGACTAACAAAGTTCTTTCCTGGGTGCTATGAGATACAAAGGAAAGGAGCTTATAACCTAAAACATGATGGGGGAGAGTGAGTGGTACATAAAGACACAGAAATGGATAGATTTCCAAGAAAGAAGCAAGCATATTGGGGCAGTTTAATAGTTTGAATAGGTTTATCACATGTGGAACTGATCTGAGAAGACTTTATAACAAGAAGCATTTTTAAAGCAGAAAATATATAACTACGTTTTTCTTATTTAGCCTAATGAAACCCACAAAGCAAACTGTGATTAATACGGAATACAGCTATGGAAGTATTCATGTCCTCACTCTGGAAGAAGACCAAAGGTAAATTCCTTAGTCAAATGAAATTACAGAACATAGAGATATCTCCTCCATCAACCCCACACCCCCCAAAATCAGGCCTTCAGTATTGCAGAAACAATTCTAAATTGTTTATTTCAACTCTTCCCAATGATTCCAATCATAATGGCTGTAATTTAATTTTAAATCAGGAGACATAATGAAAAGTCACTATCAGATTACAAAATCATGAATTAAAAACCACAGAATGATCCTCTTGGTGTGAATAACATTGCTGATAACATATCTACACAAGAAAGCTGGTTTCATATTCCAGCAGATGATGATCATGAAGTGACTTGTGTTTTTATATAATCTTAACTATATTCTACTCATCCATTATAAGAGTTTTACAATTTGGTCAGGCATGGAGGCTTATGCCTATAATCCCAACAGTTTGTGAGATCAAAGTGGGGAAAACTGCTTGAAACCAGGAGTTCAGACAAGCCTTGGCAACAAAGCAAGACCCAGTCTCTACAAAAAATTTTTTAAAAACAGTCTTGGAATTTAACACCACACACAATTTTACAAATAAAGAAACAGGTCCAGTCACGTGACATTATTTACTCAAAGTCACACAACTAGCTGGCAGCAAAATTAAAACCTCTGAAGAACCACAGATGCTCCTTTTACTACAATCAAAGAAAGAAACAGTTATACCTTAGAAAGAGACATAATTTTATTAGGAAAATTTCAACTTTTTAACCTACATACTCAGTTTCAAACATTCAGCATGTTAGCTCCAGAAATTGCAAAAATCAATTCATAAAGTTAGGGAAAGAAAGTTGTATGATTAATTTAAATTTTATACTTCTCTTTTTATACTATTAGCTTTAAGACACACACTCAGCGTTATATCCAACTCTTCAGACTAAGAATATGAGTTTTAAAAATACGCAAAATTTTAATCAAAATTCTCTCTAAAAAAGATAATTTCCTAGAATGTTCCATGGCATCACATCTATTTTTCTTTCACATCCTGGCACCCTTTTTCACTGGATTGGGTAACAAAGTAAGCCTGCCACATGGATAGCAGTAGAAACAGTCTTATCTTGACTGCTTCAGGTGACATAACTCATCCCAACTTTATATAAATGAGCAGCAAGAGAAGTTCAGAAAATTTGTAAACAGGATATATAAGAAGAAATATCTGCAAATCACACATTTAACAAGGGGTTAATATCTAAAATATTTAAGTAACTCAAACAACTCAATAACAAAGTAACAAATCGCCCAATTTTTAAAAATGAGCAAAGAACCTGAACAGACATTTCTCAGAAGACACATGAGTAGCCAACTGGTGCAAGAAAAAATGCTCAGCATCACTAATTACTAGAGAATTACAAATTAAAACCACAATGGAATATTACTTTACACCTGTTACAGTAGCTTTTATTAAAAAGATGAAAGGTAAATGTTGGACAGGGTGTGGAGAAAAGATAACTCTTACAAGTACATTGTTGGTGGGAATGCAAATTAGTTCAGCCATTATGGAAAATAGTATGGAGGTTTCCCCCAAAAAACTAAAAATAGAACTACTGTATGATCCAGTGATCCCAATTCTGGTTATATATCCAAAGGAACTGGAGTCAATATGTCAAAGCGATATCTGCACTCCTATGTTCATTGTTGCATTATTTACAAGAGCCAGGATATGGAAACACCTAGGTGTGTATCAATGGATGAAATCAAGAAAACGGGGTACATAAACACAACAGAATACTATTCAGCATTTAAAAAGGGGAAAATTCTGTCATTTGCAACAACATGGATGAATCTGGAGGATATTATGCTAAGTGAAATAAGTCAGGCAGAGAAAGACAAATACCGTATGTGTGGAATCTAATAAGGCTAAATTCATAGAATTCGGCAGAGAATAGAACAATGGTTACCAGAGGCTAGGGTAGGAGGGTGGTGGGGGAAGTTGATCAGGGGGTACAAAGTTTCAGATAGAGAGGAAGAATAAGTTTGAGATCTATTGCGTAGCAAGTTGACAAGAGTCAATAATAATGTATTAAGTATTTCAAAATAATAAAGTAAATTTCAAATGTCTCACTATAAAATATTACAGGTGAGGTGACAGATATGTTAATTAGCATAAGCACATCACATTGTACACATATATCAAAACATCACAGTGTACCCCATGAATGTATGCAATTATGATTGGTCAATCAAAAATATTAATTTTACAAGAAAAATAAACAGGAGATTAAAAAAAGAAATAGTTGGAACACTTTAGATTTAGTTGTAAAGATATGTCCTCCACTAACTCAATTTAGATTCCATTGTCTATTCAGAATCAGAACTTACAAGATGTTTCTAGTAAAGCACAACATGCTTGTTTGTTCAACTGGTTTCAAAAGTCAAAGCACTTACTAGGCAACACCTAAAATCATTCATCAAAACTATTTTGGACAGGCAGTGATGTTAAACAAATTACTTCCACCATACTACCACCACAGTCACCTCTTTCACTACCTACTCCACTTCCCATAGTCTATGAACTAAAAGGGTATAAAATATTCTTATCATTTATTATTAAAAAGATAAATATTTTAGCATATAAAACCAAGAATTATGCTACTAAAACAGACAATATATGCTTAATGAGTTTTACTTGAATTACATTAGATCACAAAGTAACATCTCAATACACACACAAATATTCAGAAAAAATTTAAAAAACAACACAACAAAAAATAATACAAATAAAAATCAATATAACAGCGATTTACATAGCATTTATATTATATCAGTTATTATAAGTAAGCTAGAGATGATTTAACGTACACAAGAGGATGGGTGGGTGCAGTGGCTCATGCCTGTAATCCCAACACTTTGAGAGGCCAAGGTGGGAAGATCGCTTGAGCCCAGGAGTTTAAGACTAGCCTGGGCGACACAATGAAACTCTATCTGTACAAAAAAGTTCAAAAGTTAGCTGGGCATGGTGGTGCGTGCCTGTGGTCCCAGCTACTTGGGAGGCTGAAGTGGGAGGATTGAGCCCAGGAGGTCAAGGCTGCAGTGAGCCATGATTGTACCAGCGCACGCACTCAAGACTGCATGACAGAGCAAGACCATGTCTCAATAAATAAATAAATAAATAAAGTACATGAGAGGATATGCATAGGTTATATGCAAATACTATGGCACAGTATTTGGATTTTGGTATCTGAGGGTGTCCCGGCACCAACCACCTGAGGATACTGAGGGATGACTATATATATATATATAAAATGTATTTTAGAAAGTGTAATTATTTAAAAAGTTTCCTCAATGTTCTAAGTTTTTGGGTGCATGCCTACTTTTTCACCAAGAATTGTGACAGGTTTCCTAAAAGCAAGAGCAAGTATCTATATTTAGGTCTAGTTGTTAAAGTATTCTATATAGAGTTGGCATATTGCTATTTCAACTTATATAAGAACCAGTTTACATTCATATTATTCACATTACTTAAAGCAATCCTTTAGAAAGTGAGTTTAAAAACTATCAACCAAAAAAATATGCCTCATCCTTTTCATGAATTCTTGACGTATTTATAAGAAAGTTGTTTTGGTGACAACTTACTTAATTTATATCTGCCTCAGTTTCTCCATTTGTATAATGAAGATAATAGCATATTACTACATAGGCTTGCTGTGAACATTAGGTTAATAGCTGCAAACTGCCTAGAAAAGTGCAGTAAGTACATCATAAGCCTTCAAAAGCACAGCTATTACAATTATCATCATCATCATCACTACCATTATCACTACTACCACCACCTTCATAAGCATCTCAACTGATTCTTAGTAAAAGTGTAGAGTCTTAGGCCACACTCCTAGAGATTCTAATTCAGTATCACACCAAAGTTCGAGAATATTGTGTTAAAGAGAAAGGGGAATAAATAGCCAAGACACTACATATACCAATA
This sequence comes from Papio anubis, assembly GCF_008728515.1. Classification (NCBI taxonomy): domain Eukaryota; kingdom Metazoa; phylum Chordata; class Mammalia; order Primates; family Cercopithecidae; genus Papio; species Papio anubis. The sequence goes on from NC_044986.1 coordinate 94,969,526, forward strand.
TCATCTTATAAATATACTAACGGGAAGCAAAATACTTTAAAACAGAAAAGGCTTGTTTTAAAAGTCCAGTAACACCTTTACTTCCTCCTCCAAAATACACACAACTTATCCCCAAAGCCAGTGGTTGCTTTCCGATGACCCTACTACTCAAGAGTAGATAGGATACAGAAATAAGTAAGAGACCTGGGCTCAACAAAGAGTTGAAGAAGCTTATACACTTCATTACTTCTTGGATAGAGAATAGCTAGCAATTTCGCACAAAAAAATTTGTGAGTAGGTCAATTATCAAATATTTGAGCACTAACTGTATGTGGAACACTAAAGGGGACTGAACTATAAGACATTAAACTTTCCTGGAATCTCATTGGGAAAATAACCTCCCACTTTCTTCCAAGGATCACTGAAGTCTTGCTCCAGCTTATAAGCTGGGAACTCAGAGAAGAGATTTTAGTTAGGGTCGATAGGAAGGCTTCATAGAAGAAAAAGATCTTTGCTAGACCTCATAATGACTAAGATTTTTATAGATAGAAATTGCATTTCAGGTCAAAGAAAACAGTGTGAGCACAAAGCAGAAACCTGGAAGTACTACAGGTATTTCAGAACAGTACATTGAGTATTTGCCAACACTGGAAAGGATGGTTTTATTCTCTGCTCAAAAATCTAATTAGTACTTCAGGAAGATTGTTTTAGCAATGGTGTGCATCATGGGGTATGTTATGATAGCGTAACCCTGGCTTTGAAAATGGACAGAGACAGGAATCTAAAGGATTATTTAAATTATGACCAGTCGCAGTGGCTCACGCCTTCTAATCCTAGTACTTTGAGAGGCTGAGGTGGGAGGATTACTTGAGTCCAGGAGTTTGAGAGGAGCCTGTGTGACACAGCAAGACCCTGTCTTTACAAAATTCAATAAAACAAAAAGTAAAAAATAAATTAACTAATTGGCAGTGAGGACAAATTAGGTAGCAAAGACGACTTAAGTATTATGTCTGTTTTTTTCTGGAATGTCCCAGTCTGTCCTGGTATATTCAAGATGAAGGAGATGGTAGACAGTGACAGCTATAAAAAGTAACCTCAGGGCTAGTCAGAGAGAGTTTAGATTAGGGGGAAAGGACCAACCTGTGGTAGTGGTAGCAAAGGCAGAGAGCAGTTTGATCAAAGACTTGGAAGTGGGAAAGTGCAAACATTATCCTCAGGTTGATTAGCTCTGATTTGCTAGAGCCAGCAGCTTGCAACTGCCTTTTCTTTCCAATGCATCAAAATGTCCTAAAAGTGTTACTGAGGAAGAAAGTAGAGGCAAAACAGTTTAATGCATAGAATGCCTATAAATGATGGTAATCTGGAGTTTAAATTAAATATTAAATTATGTTTCCTATATTCAGTAGAGCATACAAATGTATTTCAGTACAGCTGATAATGTAAAATGTTCACAAATTTGGCCTGGCCAACAAAAATCAACAATAAAGCTTGGCTATATTCAATCTCACCCCCACTTTTTCAAAAATTTTTAACAGGCAATTTTTGTGGAATTCATTATATTACAAATATGGATCTTCTCAATCAAGTGATTCATATGACTGTTAAACAGTTCCTTAAAGATAGAGGCCATGCTTTTCTTCTTTTTTCCCTCTGGTACTACCAAAACTCAATAGTATAAGGTATGGATTTAGTATACTTACTAAACGAAAAATATCCTATAATCTGACCTGTGAATGCATTAAATAAAAGGTATGAACAGTTATAAAATTCCATAATAACAGACACGCAATTTATTAGAGCATCCATGCTGTACTGTTTCAGGTTACTGCAGCTCACTCTAATGCCACTACTGTGGCACTAGTAAATGCAAAATGGCCCTCAGAACTCTGTGAAATTTTACTTTAAGTGTATACATGGTTTCTAGGTATTTACCGTTGCATTAAAAAAATAACTCACTAATTTACGTACTCTCTGAGGATATTAATAAAATATTTCAACATGATTAGACCTGGATAAAAAACCTGTATTTTTTTGCATCTAATTTTATACTTTCAGTCTCCAAAATATTTCAGCACATTTTATTCATCTGATCCACCAAATTAACCATAATATCTTGTCACATACTATTCATTTCCGAATAATTAAAGAGAGCTTAACAGCTATCATATTTTAGGGATACTGACGCTTTAAACTTTATAGCATCATAATAAAATAGGCAAATGCCATTTCCAAAGTAGTGCGTCATTTATCTTAAAGTATAAGGAAAGGAGTAGCATTTGTTAAAATACCTCCTAAACTAGATCTATTATATTTAATCCTTACAACCCTGAGAGATAGTATATACAAACCCATTTTACAGCTGTGAACTTAAGGTCCCACAGCTATTAAATTATACTGTTTTAGTTCCCTTCATGTTTGTCTAGCTCCAAGTCTAAGTTCATCCTTCTTACAATAACTACCTGGAACATTGCCAAGTACCATGTTAAAAAGAGGCTAGGGTATAAAGGGACAGGGGGAGGGGCACAGGGCAGGACTTAGTGAAGTAAAAGCAAACATTGTAAAGTCCAAGTACTTTACTCATTGAAGTGCTCTTCAAACCTATCATGAACATTCTTTCTCTTACTTTATTCACAGACACCCTTCTCTGCACACTAGTAGCTATAAGAATTAATATCAAGCTTTGAAAAAACAGACACTTTATAAAAATGCAAAGCAACAATAGCTACTGAGAATTGTTTTTGAAAGGACAAACGGCCCTATGACATACTTCAGTAGCCCTGAGGTAGTGTCTTGCTGAAGACACTGTCTTAAGAAAGTTTCATCAACAATCCAGAGTCACTACGATATTTTATAATAAGAAGGGTTGAGATTAACTATTCTAGCAATCAAAGAAGATAGGTGTTTGTTATCTGGAAATTTTACTAACTGAATGTACAATGATGCTATGAATAAAGATGAAAAAAATTTGATTTTTCTAGAAAACTTCAGGAAGTATCTATGGTATCACTTTGTACTTTCAAACAGAATAGAGTGTACAAATGATAAACATAGTTAATAACATCAGTTAATAGTAAACATAATTAAAAGCATTATAAACATAGAGAAAAAATATTTAAAATTCCAAAAGGTATAAAGTTCTTAGTTTTAACAACAGAAAAACTATGGTTCCTGTGTTAACAGAAGCTGGCACTAAACATACCCCTTTCAAAGTCAGTACAGTATTTCAGAATGGAATTTTAGAGCCTATAGCACTTTATAAATGAAGGTGGAATTTCTGTTACTCCAATGTACTCCTTTCTTCTTTCCCTCTCTCTCCCTGCCCTTACCTCTATTATTATAACACATAAGACTTCTCATTTTACTTTAAGAAAAACGCTATCTCATCTAGTATTAAAAGGTGAAACAACTTTGCATTTTAAATTAACATGGGGTCTTTAGGAGTTTTGAGGATTTCAATACCAAAATGCACACAGGTTGGATCTTTAAAAACTGTTACAGTAGAAGTGCCAAAACAGACATTTTGAACAAGGTTTCACAATAATTAGCACTGCAGTAGGTAATTTAACATGTGTGACCTTTTGTACAGTAACAATTCTAAAACATAACAGCCAAGAGCACAGTCATTTATTTGTTTGTTTCCTTGATTTAGGGCAAAATGACACAAGAAGACCAGTTCCACACAAAGAATTAACACAGTACTGTGCTAATATAAGTAAATAAAGTTTAGTTCAAAGAGAAACAAATAATAAAAAGTCAAAGAGAGAACTGAGCTGGCAACTGAGAAGCATAAACCATTTTGGCCTAGATTTGTTTGTAATGACTATGTGACCCAGATACTAAAATATTTGGCTAACATTCAGAAATCTAGCAACTGAAAGAAATAAGATATATGGTTGGCTGGTTAAATATTTTAGCCAAAATAACAGATTCTTAAAATCATGCATTATTATAGTATTTTCTACACAGAAAAATTTTAAACTTTAAAAATAAGTATTTCTTTTTTGCTTTGTAAATTATCCCATAAATTATACTTCACCTTTACAATCAGACAATAAGGATGACACTATTTACTACAGAGGTTATGATACAAAACACCTTTGGAGAGAAGAGCTGAAAGAAAATATACTTTTTAAAAGTAATTTATTTAAGAAATTGTATTTTCCTAAACTAGCTTGGTTCCATTTATGGTCCACATAGTTTACTGTACAGATAGGTGTCTGTTAAATGAGAAGAGAATTTTTGGAAAAAAAAAAAATTATTCAACTCCAAAGCTACACAAGCTCTGCTAACGAGAGTGCTTGAAACACAGGAGACAGAGAGTAGATTGACCGGGACTTGACTTCATACTTACAGGCTTGATAGGGGAAGGTGGTGTTTCATGTAGGTAAAAGACATAATACACAATCCTTAATGCACCCATGGTGGACCAAGCTGAGTGCCTGTCCAACGCTTCCTTCTTCCTAATGATCCATGATTGGATTTCTATATCCACATCTCTCCCAGTAGTCAATGTGCCTCAGGGTAAGCTGACTGTCCTGAGCTGCAAGGGTAGACCATTAATCTAATCCATTATGGTAAGCTCATCCCTTTTGCCAATGATTAGTTTAGGCATATTTAGAATTAAGCTAACTTAGGACAATAAGGAGCAAGTTAGGGGCAGGAGTGCATGAGGACTTCTCAGGGAAAAGAACATATATTACCCATGAGAATGCCAAGAGAAGTGTATTCTTCTCTCTTTGGATCTGAAGGAGGAAACACAATCCTGATTACAGCCAGCAGCCATTTGGCAACTACAGTGCTGGGATAAAGGAAATACTATGGATAAAGCATAGAGTAGATGACAAACTGAGTCCTTGAAAAAAATCACTGAGCCATTGGCATAACTAATCCTAATATATGTACTTTCTTATGTGAGCCAACCAATATTCTTTTTATTTAAGCCAAATTAGACTAATTTGGAAACTAATTAGCTATTAGGAAACTAACAATTGCCAAGTTCTATTTTAATTACTTTTAGAAAACCTTAGAATTTTACCTATTCCTAGCTTTAAAAAAAAAACCATACGCTACCTTTTGTATATTTTCCTAATTTCCTACAGTGATTGTGTACTACATGTGCTATTGGGAGCAGAGTTATTCAATCTTAGTGTACCAATATGACCTCTTCTTGATCATCAGTATAAAAAATTATGCTTTTAGTCTAGTAATGCTTTCAGGGGCCCATGATGTACTCAGATTGCTATGTTCTTACAGAATGATTTTGCTCCAATATCAACTGTCTCTTGTTCCTGCTGTACTCTGCTCACAAGTTTCAGAGAACCACCACACTCTCATCTTCAATTCATTGGCTCTCCATGCCCTGTGCATTCTCATCCTCCTCTGAGTTCCCAGTTAAACACATGCAGATGGCTGAAGTTGCTAGAAGTATGCTCTGAAGCATAGGAAAATTATTCTCAGGACAGTGAATTTCTTTTTGAACTTAGTTTAAACTAAAAATATAACCTAGATAACTGGTTTTGTACTTCTTTTAAAAAGTATCTCAATTATTCCTTCCCTTCCTCCCTTCTTTTGGCATTCACTTTACCTAGAAATACTTTTGACCTCTTACTTTTAAATAAATATTGAAGATTTCTATAAGGTCAAGGCTATAAAAGAGAGGCCTATTGGCCAAACATATTCTACAGGTCGATTTTGCCCTGTAGAGTTATTGTTACAGAGTATCTTAAAAACACCTGAATTAGTTACCAACTAATTTACATAAAAATCTGTATTTTAGGATCTTTTGGAAAAACTGAAATACTGGGTAACAATCAGCCTGAATACTCCCATGATCACCATCCAATGGAGCAGAATATTAGCTGTCCCTTTACCCAGTTAGATGAGCACAGATTCTCCAGTCTCATTATTATTTCCCTAAATGGCCTAATTCTTTATAGTTAAGGCCCTTATAGGTACTTGACTGTGGTATCCCTGATACAACAGGCTAATAACAGCCATAGGCACATGAAAGAAATAAGATTGGTTAAGAAAGTACAGAAGTTCATAAGGAATTTTGTAAAGTCTGTTTCCAAAATGTTTCCTCTGGCATCTTTTAATTTAACCAGCAGTCTATTTCTAGAGCCAATGATCCAGCAATAAATTCTTTGAATAATCATGAAAAAGTAAAGCTATTTGAAACAAAAGGATTAAATTCTTCATGTAAGTTTCAATCAATCAACCAACAGGAAAATCCCAAAAAGTCACCTTCCAAATCTGATATTCATCAACAAGTGGTGTAAACAAGATGACCTGCACTACATATATATACACATTATATGTGTACAGAATTACTTACGTTTTATGTATAAACTAGGAAGTCAATTTGTCTTTTAAAACTAAGTTCTCCCTATACTCCCTATATTATTTAATGAAGTCAAACAAACAATAACAAGAATTAGCATAATTCAAAAATTATTTTTTAAAGAATGTTTTCTAAATTCTATTTATAATATAATCACTTCATCCTAACATTAAGTACAAGTTACTGAAAGTATTTTAGAGATAATCTTACAATCAAATTCTATAGGTAGAACAATAACAATACTATTAATAGTTTTATATTTCTGTCAAATACAAGGCTTTGTCCACATCCCAAATTTCAAATCTATTCCTTTCTCTCCAAATCAATTGCTGTAACCGTCATCTCCAACCTGGCCTACAGAAATAGCATCTAACAACATTGCATCTATATATACTGTAGTCAGACTCATGATTTTCAAATGAAAAATTTAATCATGGTATATACCCCAATGCTTAAAACCTTTCCATGGCTTCCCAATATCCCTTAGGATATAGGTCAAAAAATCCTGAAGAACGCATAATCTCTTTCCTACATTCTTCTTTACATTTACTTATCCTTCTTTTCAATGCTCACACTGGAATCCTTTTAGTTATTCCTTTTACTTTTGTAGATGCTATTTCTGTTGCCTGCAATGTTCCATCCTAACCTTTCTCCTAATTCCTAGGCTTAAGCTAACTCATGCTGATTCTTCCAATCTCAGCCCAAAAGTTATTTCTCATGTCCTACCCTCAGCTGACATTCAACACTCCTCTACGATCCCAGAGCAGGTTAAGTCGGCCTGTTATATTCTTTCCTATTATCTTATGATTTCTCCCTTAATGTTCATCTTAGTTGTAATTATTTGTTTAGTTTTAGCCTTTTCCAAAGCTGCTGGTTTTGTGAGGACACGGAAAGGTATCTGTCTTGTTTATTGTCTTACACTATCATTTAACACAATAACTGGCAATAATAGCATTTAATAAATATTTGTTGAATAAATTAGTCTCATTAAATTGAATTTAACCCACAGATAAATGAATTACTGTTGAAAATGCAGCATAGTAGACAGCACAAATATCTGGAAGTCCTGAACACCTGGTTCATAATTCCAGGTGGACTACTTGCTGTGTGACTTGAGGTCTCAAACAACCAGATTCTTTACCTTAATAAGAATATTATCCAATGCCTCCTCTGTTTTCCTTAAACAGCTGCTGTGAGAAAAAAAGGAATAATTCACTTTCTCAACTCTTAAAGCACATTTTTTCACATTAACATTTTTCAAATCAATAGGAGTCTTACCGAAGATATCAAAAGAACTTTTAATGACAACAAAAGAGACATTACACAAAATACTATAATGCTTCGTATTATATCCATGTGTATTATTGTATCTCTGTGTGAACTTAGACATGACCAAGAATTTACCTTCGGTCACTTATCAGCATCAATAGAACTATGCACAGCTAAATTTTAACTGCATTTTAAATCTGTAAATTACCTCTTAAAATGTCTTTTTAAAGATCAGTATAATGCAGCATTGAAACAAAAAGTTATTATATATGCAGAACTTCCTGTGACATGTGGCTGAATTATATTTAATGAAGGTTTCACAAGTGATAATTCTGATCAGATACCAAATATCTGGCTGTTAAAGTCTTCTGGATGACTTTCAAGAGAAAAAAAGTAAAAAAAAAATTTTTTAATTAAATAGGAAATGGAAACCTCGCCAAAGTAATTCCTGGACATGGCTCAGAACGACATTATCAATCCTAAAAGTGTTAAAGATCAGGAAAAGCAGCATTTGCTACAGTTACTATGGCCCAAAGGAATTCATAATAATCCTTAGATAAATGCTCCTCCTCCCCCATGAAAAGTGTTCTATTTTTCCAAAAAGAGACATTAAAAAGTTGTTATTAAATCAAAGAATGTGCCTTACAATCGATGAGCTCTTAGAATCGAGAAAATATAGTAATATGTATGAACATATTCTTTAAATTAACTGCTATACAAGTAGGTAATTTTAAAGGTGCCCACTTAGTGCTATGCACAAAAAAAAAGTGCTTTATATAAAACGTAAAAGCTTCTCCCAAAGTTACTTATAGTCAGTGTTTGAAAATGAAAAGATGGAATGGGATTCCAATATCATTGTTTCAGAAGAAATAAAATGTTCCCCCTAACTCTGAATACACACTTGACAAAACTAAATCCACTTATTTTGCTCTGTTCCCACTTTAAGCACTGCCCACATAATTCATAACACTGCCATTTGTTAAATTCTTTAAAATATTCTCCTGAGAAACTTATTCTAATATCTAATCAGTAGCATCCAAAAGTTCTTCTTTATGTCTATCCCCATTTTTTCAATTGTTATATTTAACGTAATATTTTACTTGATTTTGTATTTTGCTGATAATGTTTTAAGCAATATTCACCTCAGTCTTATCTTCAAGAACAAATCAGGACATGTGCTTTCAGTTCATTTTCTGTAAGTAGTAGTACTGGTTTTCTATGACTCCTTCACCTGGTGACCAAAACTATGTATTGCCAAAATGACAGGTTGGTGGTGCTGGTGACTACTGAGACTAAAACCAACAAAGCTGACTCATAATCAAACCTTTGACTACGACTATTTAATATCTGTTTTAAAATATTTTATCTCTATTCCTTCTTTAGAAATGATCATTGGAAAATTATCTCTTTAGACTTCTTTCTCTGATTCAGTATCTCAATCTCTCTGGCTAGGGACTTGTCAATTAGATATTAAACACATTCTGGAATTGATCTAAAAAGATGGCTTAGGAAAGTTGTAAGATTTCTCTGCAAAATAGAAGGTAGAATAGAATGTAGAACTATGGCAAATAGCCACTTGTTTATCTCTACCAATTAGTAGCTCATTACATTGTGAATAGCCTATATACAGTGGTTTATAAGAATTCCAGCATTAGATGTTTGTATTAGAAGATCTACAAATTATGCTAATGTTATAAACTTTATTCAGATTGGATCTATAAATTATGCTAATGTTATAAACTTTATTCAGATTGGAACTACTGAACTATCTTGGTAAGACAAAGACTTTAGATAAATTATGATTTATGATTTATCTTTAAAACATACCTTTAAGTACTATAATCACAAATATAAAAATCAATCAAACATGAGGGACATGGGAAAAGAAACAAGATGGGAGTAATGGAATTTCCAGCACTATGTTGTGTACTTCCAAATTATCTCACTTAACTGTCAATGCTGTGAGGTTGATACTACTAGTGTCATACAGATGAGAAGACAGTGGCTGATGGCCCTTAAGTGACCCTAGTGTATGTAAATCCAGTGCTCAAATCCATGTGGGCCTGACTATACCAGTTTCTGAAATGTGGTAATGGCAAATACCCATGCTCAGCAAAAACTGCACTTCCTTGCGGTAGTTTGCATTTCCATAGATGGCTGCAACAATATATCCCATCCTATTTGCTCTTCTACAGTGTAATCTTGCTACTCCATCTTTAACAAATGAAGCCTATTCCTCTTCCTGTTTATCTAGGCTGGCCCTGTGACTTGTTTTGATCAACAGAATGGGCAGAAGTAATGCTAAGTAACTTCTAAACATGGCCCTTTAAAAGGCTACAGCTTCTTTGCCTTTGGAACATTTCTTTTTGGAATCCAGCTACCATGTTGTAAGGAAGCCCAACTAACTTCACAGAGAGGCACACTTAAAGAGAGCTGAGGCACCCAGGCCACCCCCAACTGTGCTCCAAGCCAGCAGCCTGCATCCACTGCTAGCCATGTAAGTGAGGCCACTGCAGACTGCCCTCTTTCCTAGCACCCCAGCCAAGACCACGCAAAGCAGAAGACTCACTCAGTCAACTCTCAAAATTATGAGAAATAATGAATTACTGATGTTTTAAGCCATTAAACATTGGGGTGGCTTGTCATGCAGCAACTGGTAAAGTGAAACACTCACCATCCTCCTTAGAAATGTATTTCAAAAATGCCAGTGTTGGCACTAAAAGGGCTAATAAGAACCCAAATTTTTGTTTTTTGTGACTACTGAAATAGAATTATGAAAAATCATCACTGGCCATCAGAGAAATGCAAATCAAACCCACAATGAGATACCATCTCACACCAGTTAGAATGGCAATCATTAAAAAATCAGGAAACAACAGGTGCTGGAGAGGATGTGGAGAAATAGGAACACTTTTACACTGTTGGTGGGACTGTAAACTAGTTCAACCATTGTAGAAGACAGTGTGGCGATTCCTCAAGGATCTAGAACTAGAAATACCATTTGACCCAGCCATCCCATTACTGGGGATATACCCAAAGGATTATAAATCATGCTGCTATAAAGGCATATGCACACATATGTTTATTGCGGCACTATTCACAATAGCAAAGACTTGGAATCAACCCAAATGTCCATCAGTGACAGACTGGATTAAGAAAATGTGGCACATATACACCATGGAATACTATGCAGCCATAAAAAAGGATGAATTTGTGTCCTTCATAGGGACATGGATGCAGCTGGAAACCATCATTCTCAGCAAACTATCACAAGAACAGAAAACCAAACACTGCATGTTCTCACTCATAGGTGGGAATTGAACAATGAGATCACTTGGACACAGGAAGGGGAACATCACATACCAGGGTCTATTGTGGGGAGGGGACACGGGGGAGGGATAGCATTAGGAGATATACCTAATGTAAATGACGAGTTAATGGGTACAGCACACCAATATGGCACATGTATACATATGTAACAAGCCTGCATGTTGTGCACATGTACCCTAGAACTTAAAGTATAATAAAAAATGAATTTAAAAAAATTAAAAAAAAGAATTATGAAAAATCATAAAGCTTAAATTTGAATAATTCCTAATAGTTACACTCATTTTACATCAAAAATGGTTCAGCACTTAAAATCACAATGTTTCATAAAATCACAATGACTATGGATAAAGTTAATACTGACTGAAACACTAAATCTTATGAAAATAAGGGCAACACTTGAAGTTTGAAAAACGCAAATAGGTAACAGAATAACGTCTGATTATATCAAAATGAAGCTCATATATTAGATTTGTATCCTATGTATTACAGATTATATGCTTTACATGTATTATATAGAATATGTATTATGCTTATGGACTATATAAAGAATTAGTATACAGTAAAACACACCACACTGAATTTTACTAAACATAATGTTTTGTCTTATTTAGAAACTTCTTTAAGGATAAACATTGTAACTGGTGAAGTATCAGTATACCAGCAAAATACTACTTCATAAAAAATTTCCAGTTAACAGAAGTCTGGATTACAGTCCATTGCTTTATTTTAAATTTCTGTTACATAACTGTAGAAGTCTTGTTATACCATGAAATATGCTGAATACACGCAAACTTAAAGGAATATTTTTAGCTAACCTCTAAAGGATATCAGATAATAATGTATTACAAAAATAAGGATGTAGTTAATTTATGAAGGATAAACACAATTTTCAGTAGTGACATTGTCAAAGAAGATTATTGTACTAAAAAAGAAAATTGCCCTGACCCAATAAAAGAGTCTCTTATGATTTAAACAGCAGAGAGAAAATAATCTATCATAATTCCAATGTTGGTGCTATAATAAAAGGTAGGAAAAAAAGAAGTCCACATAAATACCTAATACAGTCTTTGTATTTCTTAGAAAACAAAGAATTCTAAAATAGTGAGTAAAGAATTTTTAAAATTCTATGCTTACCAGACTGATGCTGAAAAGTTATTTAGTCTAGTAAAAAAAGAGTTTCTGAAAAAACTAGAAAAAATTAAATGATCTACTCAATTTTAAAACTTAATTTTGTTTTGAGGCAGACACTACGAAAGATTCTATATTCAGAAATAAAATCCTATTTTGCTAAAAAGAGATTTCCAGGGCAACTGTACCATAAGCGTAAGGTCTAGCAGTTTATAATTACTATATTTCTTTTCAGTTGCTACTGGAAAATATACATTCAAGACAGATTCTTAATTCTCTTCCATGACTCCAGATACTCAGCTAACACTGAGGTTGAAACTATGCCCAAGTCCTTGCACATTCACACAAGGTTGCTATTTGGCTGTAAAGGAGCCTTTTAAAAGAGAGAAAGTGAACATAATGGAGGAGAAGGGAACTGAGGAGAAAGAAAAGCTGCTTTTGTGCCATACGAATTATTTATTCAGTCAAGCAATGAACTCACTACTTCTAACTCTAACAATTTATCAGAGAACTCTAAATAGTGAACTCAAAGGCTAAGTTTAAAAATTATCATTATTCAGCCAAGTTGTAATTTTTTCCACTTGAAAATGTTTTTAAAACATAAATTGTATTTTATCCAGTAATTTCAATTTCCAATTTATAAATTTTATAAATCAGACCCAAAGTGTTAATTTTTAAAACAGACCCCAAAAAACCCCAGATAATAACGTTTATCACAGGCTAATAGGAATTAACAAACTACTCATTTTTTGTTCTTCTTAGTTTAGGAAGCTAATTATAGACATGTCAATTCATGAAACTTTAATTACTATTTGTGTTCAACTCATAACCAAGTATCTTAAACTAGTTCAAGAAAAGCTTTCTTCGTCTGGTGAGTGCTGTTGAGATTTATTTTACCAAAGCTCCATGAGGTAGTCCTAGTTCTTGATCAGTACAGACAGACTAGAGTCAGATTTCCCTTACAATCAGTAATGTTTGGTTGCCTAAATTATTAATAGAGATTAAGTCACTTTGGAATAAGAACAGAGATAAGGTACTTCCTTCTTGAAAAGAGAAATAATCAGGTCCAATCTGTGCCCAAATGGCCTTTTCTTACATATCAAAGATGATGCAGAATTTTTGCCACCTTTCTCATCACAAAATAATTTACTTAAAAAATATGAATAGAATAGAGAGATCACACATTTATGGTCAATTGATTTTCAAGAAAGATGCTGAGAACACACAATGGGGAAAAAACAGTCTCTTCAATAAATGGTGTTGGGAAAACTGAATGTCCCCATGCAGAAGAATGAAATTAGACCCTCATCTCACATCATTTACAAAAATCAACTCAAAATTGATTAAATACTTAAACATGAAACCTGACACTATAAAGCTCCTAGAAGAAAACATAGGGAAAAAGCTCTGACACTGGTATGGGCAATGATTTTCTAAATATGACCCTAAAAGTATAGGCAACAAAAGCAAAAGTAGACAAATGGGATTACACCAAACTAAAAATTTCTGCTCAGCAAAGGAAACAATCAAGAGTGAAGAGACAACCTGCAGAATGGGAGAAAATATTTGAAAACACACCATACAGCTGATAAGAAATTAGTATCCACAATATGTAAAAGCTGAAACAACTAAATAGCAAGAAAATAAATAAACCTAATTAAAAAACAGGCAAAGGGCGTTTGCCTGTTTTCTCAAGAGATGACACACAAATTGCCAACAGGTATATGAAATAATGCTCAACATGACTAATCATCAGGAAATGCAAATTAAAACCCCATGAGACACTACCCCACACAGAGTAGAATGGTGATTATCAAAAAGATGAAAGAGAACAAGTGCTGATGAGGATGTAAGAGAAGGAAACCCCTGTACGCTGTTGCTGGGAATGTAAATTAGTACAGCCACTATGGAAAACAGTATGGAGGGTCCTCAAAAAACTAACGATGGAGCTATCATATGATCCAGCAGTCACACCACTAGTCATAAATACAAAAGAAATGAAATCAGTATGTTGATGAGGTACCTGCACTCCCATGTTCATTTTAGCATTATTCATAATAGCCAGGATACGGAATCAACCTAAGTATCCATCAACAGATGAACTGATAGAGAAAATGTGGTATATGCACACAACAGAATACTATTCAGCCTTCAAAGAGAAGAAAATCCTGTCAGTTGCAACGACATGGATGAACCTGGAGGACATTATAATAAGTGAAATAAGCTAAGGCACAGAAAGAGAAATGCCAATGATCTCACTTATACATGGAATCTAAAAAAGTCTAATCATAGAAGCAGAGAGTGGAATGGTGGTAACCAGAGGCTGGGGTGTAGAAGGGCTGGGGAAATGTTGGTCAAAGGATACAAAATTTCATCTAAACAGGAGGAATAAATTCAAGAGATCTATGGTACATCATAGGCCTACAGTTAATATATTGTACACCTGAAAATTGTGAAGAGTACATTTTAGGTGTTCTCACCACAAAAAAAGTATGTGAGGTAATGCATATGTCAATTAGCTTGATTTAGCCATTCCACAATGTGTACATATATCAAAAAATAACGTTGTACACCATAAATATAATTTTATCAATTTAAATAAATAATAGAAGAGAATGAAAATATTTTGCATTTTGTGTAAATGAATGAATAACATACTTTTTTTGGCTTAAACTGAGTCATTCTGTAACCCAAAACTGACACAGAACACAACTTCTTTTGGAAAGTTACACACTTGTCTCCTTATACTTTCATTTTCTATTTGAAATGGTTTGAAAATACCTAAGTCTCAGAAGTGTCTATCTGACATAATTTTACGGGAGTCTATTCCTTTTTTTTTTTTTTTTTTTTTGAGACAGAGTCTCACTGTCACCCAGGCTGGAATGCAATGGCGCAATATCAGCTCACTGCAACCTCCACCTCCCAGGTTCAAGCGATTCTCCTGTCTCAGCCTCCTGAGTAGCTGGGATTACAGGAGCCTGCCACCACACCTGGCTAATTTTTGTATTTTTAGTAGAGATAGGGTTTCACTTTGTTGGCAAGGCTGGTCTCAGACTCCTGACCTCAAGTGATCCACCCCCTCCCAGAGTGCTGGGATTACAGGTGTGAGCCACTGCATCTGGCCTAGACTTTTTTAAAACAAAAAAACCAGAAGAGCAATCCATATGTTTTGTGTATTTCCCCCAACTTGCTCCTTTTTCTAGGTACAGCTGATATTCCCTGCTTCTGCTTTTTTCCCAGACAAATCACTTGGTAATATATAGGCACTGATTCTCCTTGATTATACCCATATTTTACAGAATGAGAATTAAGGCCGGTAGAGTAGTTAAAATTCACCTAAGTTACAGTGAGGAAAGTAAGGCCCACACAACCTATGCTACTAACCCAGATAGCTACAACTAGTGTGTGGTACAGCAAAGATTTAAAAACATGTTTCCAGACACCATCTGTTGCTCTTTGCAAAATGTCCCCATTAATTCCCCTGAAGGACCCTGGAATTCATATCTGGGAATCTATACAACTGATAAAATCTTTGCAACACACTTTAGTAATAATTCACTGTGAGGCTTAAAAGGGTATGCCCAATAATTCTACTCCTGGGATTCTATCCTATCATAAAAATCTAACTCGTCAGACAAGCTTCATACATAATTATCCTGTCTAGTATTTACGATAAAAACTGTTTTAAATTTTTTTAGTTTTTCAAAATGTCCAATAATAAGAGGAGATGCTATTTCCACTGTAATGAAGAAATTTAAAATGTTTGTTAAAGTTTTATGGAAGTGTTAAAAGAGGTACTTTCCTATGTCAAGTGACCTGTCAGGAGGCAACAAGTTATAAAAATATATAAATGTATGCTAAATAAGTGTTTTCAATCAAATAAATCATTAGATCTTACCCAGGCATGGTGGCTCATGCCTGTAGTCCCAGCTACCTGGGAGGCCAAGACAGGAGGATCACTTGAGCCCAGGAGTTCAAGGTCAGCCTGGGCAAAACAGCTAGACCTCAACTCTAAAAACATTAAAATTAAAATAACACAGATGTATGCTAAAAAATGTTTTCAATAAAATAAATCCATAGATCTTCACTGAGTGAGATTCTATCACATTAAGACTGACAGAGGCAAGACTGGAACCTTCTTTTAAACAGGTGGCAGTTATACAGGGAGAGAGAATGATCTACTTTCTCTAAGAAATACATGGCTTTAGTTTCTTTAAACTGGCATTGCACAATTCATTTTCTCCCTCATAGGGATGAAAGACCTGCCTCAATAATCACCTGAAGGTAGTAAAAAAATGAGTTTCCTAACACCTCCCCAACCACATAAAAAACTTCAAGGTCCTCATTATTAAAGCTGAGCTGTATCTTACTTTGGAAAACTGTAATAAATATCTTCCAAGCATTTTTGAGAGACTAAAGGAAAGTCCTCCTTTAAAGCACCACATCTCACTTATCAAAGCTTTAAACCATACTCAGTAGTTACAGGCCTTAAACTTAAAAATCTGTAAATCTTGTCTTATCTTAACCCCAAGGAAAAGATTGAATTAGCAAAAGTACAGTCTGAAGATGGTAACTGACTTAATTGAGCATGCATGGTTATACTTTTAAGACAGAAATGGGACTTACAATGTATGTAATTTGACAAGATTTAAGTTCCCTTCACACAATAAGAACAACCAGACTAAAGGCAGTGAAAAAACAGTGATATTTTTCCTAAGAGTATGTTTTTCTATTTTAGATGGTATTTCATTATTTTTTTCAATAAGTGGTCTGCTCTTGACTTATCAAGACATGATAAAGAATCACATTACATGGCTTTATCTCCTCAAAAAGAAAAAAACCTCTATATGCAAAAGTTAGAGTTTCACTTATATATTTATTTTTTGCTAAAAGCAGTATTTTTACTGTGAAAGCCATCTAATTTAAAATAAATCATTAAGGGCAACTACTAAAACACCTCAAAAAGGTACTATTTCATTCAAATTTGTAAGTACTAAACTCACATCATCCTAACTTTATTTTGGGCCTAAGGTTTCCATGTATCAACAACTCATATTCTTTTACTAGTTTCTGTAACTAGAATTCTGAAAACCAACTATCCAGTTACTTAAAATAACCCTGAAGTAGCTGAAACATCCAAGTTACCAAGAAATTTCCTATAGATCTGTTCACAGGGAGGTAAGAGTTTTCCACACAAGAAATATAATTTTTCTTCTGAAACAAAGCAGATGAGGTACAGTGAACAAATTGTAAAATTAACTAGTAGTTGTCACAAGCTTCCCTATAAATTCCTTACATTTTAATGATGACTATTCCTACTTCTAACCAACTGGACCCAGTAAGAAAACTGTAGCTTCTGCTTCAAACTAGCTCTTGTGATGTAAACCAAATTACGTAACTTTTTGAGGTTCTCAGTTCTATCTCTAAAATGAACCAGACCAGATGGATTTTTAAGGTCCCTTTCCACTTTAAGAATCTATATTTCATTTTCTCTGAGACTTTTAAAAATCTTTTTCAAAGGTGGTAAGGCATGTTTGGAAGGAGGAAAAAAAAATTCTTTCTTTTTACAGTAAAAGAAAATATTTTCACCTTTTTCTGACAATCTGCACAGAAAAGTTTTTTAGGCTCTCTCTTAGCATTTTCAATACCCCCTTGGGATCTAGGGAAGCTAATTTCCCTTTTAACAAGATGATCTCTATAAATGAATGAGGCTGTTTCTGCTAATGGCCTCCTTTTCACCATTCTCCTTTTAGAGTATCAGCTACTAATTCCAACTGGGCAGGTTTACCTAGATGTCCTGCTTAATCAAGGTGGGCCTCATAACCCACACAAGTTGATCTCCCATAAAAGGTGTTAGCAGTTGATTTGGTTTTGTCTTTAGCTCTTTACGGGAACATCAAGGCTTCTGGGAAGTAGCTTTATACAGGTGGACAACTCATAACACTTAGGATCTACATTCACCACATAAAATGCTGCAAACCTACAGAACAAAATGAATTTTAGGTTACCAGTTTACATTCCTGTCATTAAGAAAATTCTAAAACGTAAATTTAATGTTTCTACTTTAAAAGGTTTAATAGGATTTATTACATTACATAATACCATCCCCCCACCAATCTGTTTTCTTCTATCACAGTGTATACTTTAATCTTCAGCTAAATGGAGTAGCTGACAAATGGAGTGATTTAAGAGCACTATAAATGAAAAAACTAGTCAACAAAAATGCTGAATACATAAATGGTTTAGTGAAATGTCTGTGAATATGGATATTGAACATGCTAATTTGGGCTTGACCGCCTCCCCAACTCACTTCTGCCTCTCCCAAATTGTAAAATCCAAACAAATTCTTCCAGTAGAAAACTAGGCAAACATTAACATCTGGATAAATTTTTTAATATTTTTATTTTCTGTATTTTCCCATATCAGAATATTGGACATCTCCTCTGGTAATATTTTTCATCAACTTAAATTTCAAGTTAAGATTTCTTTTTCATTGAATCTATTAAAAAGAATCTTAAGCTTTAACTACTAAAGCTTAACTACTTAAGCTTTAATCACTAAACTACTGATTCAGAAAAACAAACATGAATTAGTTTGCAACTATTCCAGTAGTCCACCTTAATATGTTCAAAATAACCCAGAACAAGTTAAAATGTCCAAGATAGCAAGAAAATTCCCACAATCGGAGTCTAAAAGGAGGTAAGGGTCTTTTCACTCAAGGTACTGAATAGAGCTTTTCTTCTAACACAAAGTGTATGAGGTACAGCGAACAAACTGTAAAGGTAACTAGTTCTTTTGTCATATGGTCCCCTACAACCTTCTTATATTTTAACAATTAATGACTATTGGCAGCTTCTAACCAGTAAGGATACAATAGTTTCTGCTGTGGAAATTGAAGTGAGCCTAAGCATATTACTAATTTTCTAAGATTATCAGAACTCAAACCAGAAAATTTAAATGAGTAACATTCAAGAATTTTCTATTTCATTACTGTAAAGACATTTAATCTTAAATACTTATTTAAGTATATTTATATGCATTTTACACTTGAGTTGACAAATTGCCAAAATTACCAAATTTACATAAAAATACACAAATAATCTTTTAATATATACTACATATATCCATGAACATATGAAAAACATATTACTGGGAAACAATCTAATCTAATTATTGATTTTAAAAAGTGAGATTTTAAAAAGCCCATGGCTATATATTTACTTAATATAATTTGTCAGTTAATGTGCCTATTACATAACCAAAGACACCGGATCGAATGGGAACCAAAAATACCAACCAGCAACCCATCTAGTCAGCTCTGCGTTTATGTATGATATCACCAGGATCCAGCGAGGCTGTTAGAAAAAGTATGGAGAAGACAGAAAGTCCACCTACACTTAGCCTGCACCTTTTCCTCAGAAAGAACTATCACCCATTCCCCAAGAAACCTTTATAATAGAAAAAGACAAACGTGGGGATTATGCCAAATTGACCCCAAGCTTTATTCTCCTCCTCAAGGCACATTCAGTAAAAACATCTAAACACACATCTGATTTGACAGGCAATTGGGTTTACAAAGAACGTGGTGAAATGAAATCATACTTGGAGCATTCATGGGTTCTGTGTCAAAGGTCACTTAGTAGTATTTCAGTTGCTGCCTCCTAAGATTTAAAGCGGGCAGAGCACAGAGAGCCACCAAACCATAGCACATCTGCTCTAAAAGGCACCTTCAGAATCATCTCCTCCAACCTTTTCATTATACAAACACATTTTATAACATATTTGATTAACTCTGAATTTCCTAAGAGCTATGATAGAATGATACTAATTTGTGTGAAACACATACACACACAAACAAAGATAAGCAGGCACAACCACAAAATGAAAAATTCTATAAATCAAAGGCTGTGCTTTAAAAGTATATGATAAGAAATAAAATTTTAAAAAATGTCTATGATAAATAATGAAATCTTAGGCTTAACACAATACTATAATGGATTACTGGATTTTTATATTTCTCTGAAGGGAAATATTCAGGATACAAATTACAATGCTATGGAAATAGATGAAAAGAAATTAGAGCCTTTAAAAGCAAATGAAATATCAGATTGAATCATCTCTAAAAATGAAACAGGATTAATTGCTAAAGTTATCAAACATTCTAAAAATGATTAACTTAAAATGTTAACTACAGTTTAGTGCTAAAATGAATTAACTTTTTCCTGTGCCACAATATAACATAGAAAGCTCTTAAGAGCTTCACGAAACAAAACCACTCAGAAAGAAAAATGGGGGAGGGGAAGGGTAAAAGGATCGGCAGGGAAACTGAGAATAAATGCAATCCACTAGGCCAGTGGCTAAAAATTAGAAGAGCAAGTGCATTTTGTTTTCACCGTCCTTGGAATGTGTACCCAACAGCTATGAAACAAAGAGGTGAGATGTGCTGCTACAAACACAAACAAAAATTTTGCTCTACTACTATAAAAAAAGGAGGTAGCTTTTCTTGCAGGGGAGAGATACAAGATTTAGAATTCATACTTTAAGTAGAGCTGGCATGTCAGGTAAAATTTGAAACTTTTGTATTTATATTCCGAATATTTCTGGAGCTTTCCAACAAGCTTATCCATATGGGGGAATAAATTATATGCAGCAAGTCCAATTTATTCCTGTCTTTTCAGCAAACCAGATCTAACCTCAATCTATGTTTAAAAACCTAGAGTTGAAGTAAGAAAGCTTATCTATTCCACTCTCTGCTGCTTCTTATCTGTAGATCTCCAATTATACCACCTCATTTATTATGGTATCATAATGTTCCTCTCTATTCAAACTTCTATTATAACCTTAGGAGCTTTCAACATCTACATAGATGCCTACAGAGATTCAATAATAAACATCCTTTACTCCACTGCTAAGACTTGACCCTCTGTCATAACACTGAACAACTCTATCTCAAAAAATCATAAACTCCACCATTTTACTCTCTGATGATAACTTTCTCCCCTTCTACATCTCTCATGACTTCATTTCCACTACCCTCAGAGAGATCTCCAGACCTAAAATTTCTCTATTTTCCATCAGCTCCCTAATCCTGGGCTCAATTCCTTTCCTACTGGCTCTACCACTAAATAGTTGTGTATGTAAGTTACTTAATCTCTTCTTACCCAGTTTCCATATCTGTAAAATGGGAATAATAGTATGTACCTTATATTCTCTCATTTATTCAACAAGTATTTGGGCCTATTCTGTATGTCAGGCCCTGAGAATAGCACAGACAACAAAACACACACACCTTGCTCTTATGGAACTTACATTCTAGAATCTTCTGTAACAACTATGGTTGTGGTGAGGGTTAAGAGTTAATATATGTAAAGAATAATGTACAGCACATAACTTGCAATATTTGGCACAGCTGATCATCTAAACTGCTCTAACTTCAACAACTTGGTTTCCCTAAACTCACAACTTTTACTGTACCATCTGGTAAAACCTCAATCCTAGACTAATGTTACATTCTGATCTCCCTCACTAATTTAAGGCTTCTAAGGAAATTATAACGATATAGATTTGTTCCATTAAAAATGTGTGGTTTCTAGTCTTGCTTGGATCTTCAGGTTGGCCCATTGATTATTTCATTTTTTTCCGTTCCTTTTCTTATCTTTGTGGGGCTTCTTTTTCTCTACTTGACTCTGAAACACTTCTGTTCTCCAAGCTCCTGTCTTCTGCCCTTTCTTTCTCTTCAACCCACATACCTTCCCTTGATGGTTTTATGCTTTCAATCACCTCCTGCAAACTGATGAACTCTTCAAGCTGAATTTCCAACTCAGGACCCCCATCTATATCTGACAGCATCAAGTTGAAAGGTCAGCTGCCTTGTTAGCCCTCCTCCACTAGTGATGTCACAACCATCTCAAACTCAAAATATCCAAAACTGACTTCCGTACTGTCTCCTCAACTGATTATTCATATATTCACTCTTTGTTTGGTGTCATCACTATTCCTGGAATCACCTCAGCTAGAAACTTTGGAGTTAATCTTGTCTATTTTTTCTCTCCCACTGGTCATTTCCAAGCATCGAGTCCTACTAAATTTACTATTTACTAAAAAAAAAAAAAATGTATAGACTCTGAAATCTACTCCCTCTTCTCTATTTCTACTAACAGTGTCAGTTTAAGCCCTCGTCACCTCTTACAAAGCTAACTACTTCCCAAATGGCCTCTCTGCCTCCAATCTTTTTCCCTTCAAATTTATCCTTCACAGCAGCTATCAGAGTACTAAACCTGCATACAATCAAATTGGGCCCCTACTTAAAACCCTTCAATGACTGTCCAACTCACAAAAAAATGAAGTTCAAGCTCCTAAACATGGCATTTAAAAAGCTCCCATGATTTGGTTCTGAATCTCTCAGACTCACCTCCAATCACTCTCTTACTCTTATCTCGTATTCCTGCCAACAGAGATCTGCTTGTATGTCCAGAACATTCCATGTTATTTCTTACCCATGTGCCTTTGCTCCTGTTCTCCTTTAGGCTATTCCTCTCTTCCTATTCCCCTGTGCCCTCTCATTTCAATGCTCATACACACACAATCAATATCTACCCTTCCTTGTCTCTCCCACTGACCTCCCTTTAGTATTCAGTTCAGGCATTACGTTTTTAAGTAGGCTTTTTCTGGCCATTCTTTCCATTTCTCTGTATTATAGTGACCACACTTTATACAAGTATCTGTTTTGTGACTGTATCCCTGATTTGACTGTGAACTCCCTAAGTATAGAACCACAGCTTTACCTACCATTCCATCTCTAGCACTTGGCACAGTTCCTAGAACATGGTAGGCAAACATCACATGTTTGTAACATCACACTATCCAGTCTCATACCAATACCAAGTCATCAAGTACCAAATTGTAAAGTTACATAAAACTGAAGATCAGAAGCTGGATCATTTGTTTTTCCTTTCTGAATGTTAAGTGCTACTACTAAAATGTTATCAATGGGTCTTAAAGATTAGCTGCTACTCCATTCAACAAAAAACAGATTTCTATATTGCTAGAGTTTGCCCTCTAAATGATTTCAAGTCTATCCTTAAAAAGTAAGTTAGTAATTCATAAAATGTATCTCTAGGTGTTTTGACATCTGAAAAAAAATACATCATGTACCAAAAACAGGATATGCTTGGCATGGAAAGGGAGAAACAACATTTGATGCCACAAACAATGCAATCATCCTAGATAATTCATTTAACCCAATTTTTAAAAGGAAAAATTTAATATGAATACATATAAACCTTACAGTAATGCACACAAATAACTTATGGGGTAACAGAGCAATTTTACATTAATTTTAAAGACACAATCAAGAAATATTTCTCACTTTCTGAGAAACATTTCATGAAGTTTATAAACCAAAATTTACCAGGAGTATAATTTATTCTCCTGTGATGTGTTGATATGGATTTATCTAAAATAACATAAAAATACCATATATTATATGACCTCCTCTCCCTAGCAGAGAAATGAAGCAAAACAAACACCAGATGTAGGTGGTACACCGTCATAATTACCCAGAGCTCTTTGTGAACATCCCAAATTACCTGACCTGATGGTCACAGCTATAAACTCCTATAAACTATTTTATGTAGGTTCTTTTTTTTTTTTTTTTTAATTTGAGATAGAGTCTCACTCTGTCACTGGAGTGAGTGGTGCAATCTCAGCTCACTGCAACCTCTGCCTCCCCGGTTCAAGCGATGCTCCTATCTCAGCCTCCTGAGCAGCTGAGATTACAGGTGTGTACCACCATGCCCGGCTAAGTTTTTGTACTTTTAAGTAGAGATAGAGTTTCACCATGTTGGTCAGGCTGGTCTCGAACCCCTGACCTTGTGATCCACCCACCTCAGCCTCCCAAAGTGCTGGGATTACAGAGTGAGCCACAGTGCCTGGCCTTATATAGGTTCTTAACAAATTAAACGTCTTTACTTCACTGCAAGAGCTTTCCTTTTTATTTAAAAGTAAGTCCTTACAATATGCCACACACGTGCAAAGAGACAGGAAATACTTTCTCTTCGAAGAATCTCTAAAAGTGAATTTAGGCCATATACACCATTTCTGCTCTAAAGAAAAATCATTAACTGTCATGTGTTTTGCCTGTTAAAACCATGTGTCACTGAAAGTTAAGCTATTTAAAGTAGCTAACAAAAAGCACAAAGAGAAGCTAAAATTCTTAGAGATGTTATATATATGGTGAGCATATATGCCTATAGGATGAGATCTCTCAAGAACTTCTAAAGTAAAGGCTCTAAATGGAGTGTGGGTCTAAATGGGTAAAGAACTATTACTCTAAAGGATTTGTCTGATTCTTCTCTCTTTGCCTGGTGCCTCACTTTAGACTACTACTACTAGTTTCTTTACAAATCACTTAGAATTTTCTCTATTGACAGCCTAACTCTATTTTACTATGAGAATTTCCCAAAGGTATCATGTCAACATCCCTGAATCAAATATCACTCCCCCATAAATGATTTATATACAACTTATGATGTATACATATCAAATTTATACATGCTACTGTTAAAACTTTCTTATTTTAAATCATGACTCCATTAACCCACCTTTGGAAGAAGAAAGTACACTATCACCATTTGTGCATTACGGGTAGATCTGCAATCAGACTAACAGGTACTTCTGCCTATCTATTTTTCTCATCTCATGAACATATGGACACAAAATTCATTGAAGAATAAATCTAAGCAACGTCCAGCAGTGTGTAATTTACCAATATTACTTTTTATATTCTCAGATAAAACAAAGGGAATAATATGATTATTTCATCATAATCTGACAATATGCTGGCACCGCTCAAAAATAGTACCCTGTTTATTAAAGAACACTGAAATAGATGACATACTCCTCTTAGAGACCTACTTCATATGGTCTTTTACGGCTTAGTGTTTAAGTGCACAGACTGTGGAACCAGACTGCCTAGGTTTGAACACAGGCTCCACTTAACTAGTTAAGTGACCTTACCAGCTAAGTGACCTTACCCAACACTTTCTGTGCCTCAGTTTCCCTTGACCTATCAAAAAAAGATAGCAGTATCTTTCTCATAGGGTTGCAATGAATACTAAATGAATATTTTAACAATATTGAGAATAGTGCCTGATACAAAAATACTATTGTTTGATAAACAAAATAAAATGTAAGTATTCTAAAATGAAATGTTATATCCACAAGTGCAATAGTAAGAATACACATATTTTAAGTTAGAAAAAAAATAATATGGTAATATCTTTCTCAAACTTCCTAAAAGGTGGTCAATAAACTGAAAATATGTAAAGGTAGAAGCCATGTAAATTTAGTGATGAGAAAAATGTAAAAGAATTAAAAATGCCTATATCCCTAAAAATAAATGAATACATTTTGGAGTATCACACAACCAGGGTTAGAAATTATTATGCTTAGGCCGGGTGTGGTGTCTCACATCTGTAATCCCAACACTATGGGAGGCTGAGGCAGGTGGATCCTGAAGTCAGGAGTTCATGACC
The DNA here is from genome assembly GCF_008728515.1 of Papio anubis. NCBI lineage: Eukaryota > Metazoa > Chordata > Mammalia > Primates > Cercopithecidae > Papio > Papio anubis. Next base: position 94,995,107 of record NC_044986.1, read on the forward strand.
AGCCTGGCCAAGATGATGAAACCCCGCCTCTACTAAAAATACAAAAATTAGCCCAGCGTGGTGGCAGGTGCCTGTAATCCCTGCTACTGTGGAGGCTGAGGCAGAGGCAGTGAGCCAAGATTGTGTCACTGCACTCCAGCCTGGGAGACAGAGCAAGACTCCGTTAAAAAAAAAAAAAAAAAAAGAAATTATGCTTTGTCTGCTATATTAAATACAAAGACAGTACAAAATACTAAAGATACTCAAAAGAAATTGATTACATTTGAGAACTCAGAAAAATTAAACATACCTATATAGGAAATACATGGCAAATACTGAGTTCTCCCAAAAATCATTCACTTTTATTTTTTCAGTTACTATTCTAGATTAAATGTTGATTATCACTAGCCATAAATTACTATCAGTAATTAATATCAAATATTAAAGAATTCTATAAATTTAAGGTATAATGAGTAAATACAATAAATATCTGAGTATTCACCATCATTTTTTTTAAACACACATTATCCTGACCTGTGATATCTACTCTGTGTCCAAACTCACTCATTTCTAAATTTTATGTTTATCATAGACTTGTATTATGTGTATCGGTATCCTTAAACAATATATTACTTAATTTTGCATGTTCTTGGATTTTATATAAATGAAACCACACTATATTTTTCAGTGATTTGTTTTGTTTGAACATTATTTTCCTAGGATGAGCCAGGTTGTTGACCACAGGTGTAATTCACTCATTTTGAGTATTGTGTTGCATTCCATTGTATAAATATACTACAATTTACCCATCCTACTACTGATATGTATTTTTTGTTTTGTTATTATGATCAGTACTGTATAAACAACTACATAAATCACCTGGTATGTCTGTATAGAGATTTCTCTAAGACATATACTTAGGAATACTGGATCATAGTGTATGTGTATCTTCAACTTTAATAATGTGAAATTATTTCCCAAAGTGAATGTAGCTACTTACATTAGCACCTGCAAGGTTTAAGTGTTCAGTTATTCCATGTCTATACCAATAGCAATATCAGTTGGCTTTTAAGTTTTGAGAATCTAGGAGATGTGAAATGCCTTCTTAATGTGGTTTTAATTTGCATTTCCCTGATCCCTAACGAGGTTGAATATCTTATAATACACTCCTTAGCCAAACGAGTTTATTTTTTTGTGAAGTGCCTATTCAAGCCCAGTTTTCTATCAGATTGTTCGTCTTTATTTCCCTGGGTGGTAGATTTTGATATGTGCTAAATACTGGATTAGGCCCTCTACAGTATCCATTAGTGAAACAAAATTCTTAGTTTTGATGTAGTCATATTTGCCAATCTTTTGCTCTGTTTTATGCCTTTTTATCTTTACTCAAAGTCATTGAGATATTCTAGCCCATCATCTTTAGAAAATGTTACCATTTTACTTTACCTATACCTTTACCTTACCTATAGATTTAGATCTATAATCCATCCATTGGTTTCTCTAAACAGTGTGAGGTAGCAGTCCAACCCCAACTTTTTCTGTTTAATTAACCAACAACCCCAATTATTGAAAGGGTCATCCTATTTCACTGATTGGCAATCCCAGTGCCATCACAGATTCATTTCATGAATGAGTATCTTGCTGTTATCTCTTAGCTCTTCCATATAAGTTTTTGAATTAGCGTGTCAAATTCCACAAAAACCTGTCGATATTTTGATCAGATGGCACAGAACCTACAGATAAAATTGGGGAGAACTGGCACCATTACAATGTTCAAGTTTCCTTCTATAAACATGGTACATTATGCTATTTAATTAGATCTTTACGTCTGCCAATGTTTTATAATTTCTCCATAAAGATATTGAGCATGTTGTTAGATTTACTCAGTGTTTTATACTTTTATAATGATATAACGCTACCTTTTAATTGCATTTCTATGCCAGCAAAGAGTCTGAAAATGTAATTGAATTTGTATGATAATTCTGCATTCAAATTTAAACTTTGAGTAATTCATCTGTGAATTTTTCTGGGTTACACAGATAATCATATAATCTACAAATAATAATAGCTTTTTCTTCCTAATCGTTGTGTTTTGTTTTTGACTTACTGTACTAGCTATACTTCTAGTACAATGTTGACTAAAAGTGGCATTAGCAGGCACACTTGTCCTTTGATATCAAAGAGAACCAATGCTTTCAACACTTTACCATTAAGTGGAAAGAAAGTAGGGCTAGAAATTTTCTTTGAAAAAAAATGCCTTCATCAGGTTAAGAAAGGGGCCTTCTCATTCACTGACTTGCTAAGAGTTTTATCACAGATGGATCTATTGAGATGCTCACTTGACTATTTTCCTTTAAACAGATGACGTGGTAAATTCTATTAAGTAACTTTCTAATATAAAACCAACTTTGAAATTCTAGAGTAAACCCAACTTGGTTATGATGGGTTACTTTCTTATACATTATTGGTCAAGTACAGTAATTTCCCTTTATCAACAGGGGATACATTTCAAGACCCCCTGAGGATGCCTGAAACCATGGATAGCATGGAAGCCCTATAAATACTATGTTTTGTTTTGTTTTTTTTTTTTTTTTGATCTGATAACCAAGACGGCTACTAACGGTAACCAATGGGCAGGTAGAATATATAGCGTGGATATGCTGGAAAAAGGAAGGATCCACATCCTAGGTGTACAATTTAAAACATATAAATTTTTATTTTATTTTCCATTTAATATTTTTGGACTGTGGCTGAGCATAGGTAACTGAAATCATGGATAAGGGGTTACTACTACGTGATGATATCTAATCTATGAATTTTTGTACACAGGTCTGAGTTAAAGACAATCATCATTTCTCATACTTGGAGCTTCATGAAAAAAAGTTGGGGACAGTCATTTCTTTTTCCAAACTGTGAAATACTCTCTGTACAACTGGAATTATTGTTCTTTGAATGTTTTGTAGAATTTTCCAGTAAACCTGTCTAGAATTGGTATTTTTTCTTTGTAAGAATATTTTTCCTTTATGTTTTAAGGCTATTCCATTTTCTATTACTTCTTGGGCCAGTATGAGCTACATTTTTTTAGGAATTGGTCCCCTTAATCTTTCAACTACATTCAAATAAAATTGATCATTCCTGAAACACCTGTAGTAACATTCCCATTTTCATTCTTTGTGACTTCTTTCCCCACATATTAATCTTACCAGTGGTTTGCTAATTTTGTTACTCTTCTCAAATAATCTATTTTTAGTTGCATTGTTTCCTCTTTGAATTACTTTTACTTTCTCTAGTTCATTAATTATTCCCTTGTCATATCAATCAGGGAGAACACTTTTTTTCCTAATTCTTAAAATTGTATGTTTATTATTCATCAACCTTTATTCCTGTAATATAATCATTAAAATCTAATTCCCACTTTAGCTATACAGAAGTTGTCATGTACAATAATTTACTGCTATCATTACAAGTTTTTCTTTGACCCACAAATTATTTGGAAATAAACACGTTAATTTCCAAAACACACACACACAAATTTTCTATTTAAGTTAATGGCATTGTAAACAGAAAGTGTAATGTGATGCCAATCCACTGGTATTTGTTAAAACTGGTTGTATGTAACCAGAATGTGATCTTCTAAGTGTTCCTCCTCTACTTTAGTTGTGGGGTACAATGTTCCATGCATGTCCATTACAGCAGGCTTGTAAGTCCTGTTATTAAAATCATCTCTATTTTTAATTTTTTTCTGCTTGTTCTCACATTAACAGAGATTATTTTAAATAACCTATAATAATGATAAATTTACCTATTTCTTCTGCAGTCCTAGTTTCTGCTTAATGTATTTTGAAAGTGTATTATCAGGTAGTCACTTATTTAAAATTATACCTTCCTTTTATAACTATTTAGCGACCCTCCTCTCTCGGACAGGTTTTCTGCCTCAAAGCCAACTTTACATTATATTAACATAGCTAAACAACATTTCTATTGATTAGTAGTGTCACAAATACATTTTTAAATCCTTTTTACTTTCAAGTGAGAATATGCTTTTTGAGATATTGCTTGTAAACAGCATATGTTTTGTTATTTTATCCCACCTAATAACCAGTTTCTGTTAAGTGGAGGATTTTTTCAACTCATATGCACTGTAATTACTAATATATTTGCACTTACTGCTGCTATATGCTTTTGTGCTTTTTACTTGTCTTCTCTTTTCCATGTTTTCTTTCTTCAGCTTCTTTACCTTTTTTTCAGATTGAATATATTTTCTTGTTCTACTTCCCTTCTCTACTAGTCTGGAAGGTACACATACCTTCTAGATTTTTATTCCTTATCTTAGAAATTTTAACATGCATGTGTAACTTACCAACCCTACCCATAGCTAATCAATAATTTTACCCTCCTCCCAAGTTTTATACAATGTCTATCTGAACCTAAACATATTCACCACTTCTTGTGTTCTTTGTCCTTTTTACTTTTCAGACCTTCCATCTACAACTACTTTCCTTATCTGTGAGAATGTGGTGATCAGAAACTCAAGAGAATGTAATGGTGGAAGTATGATCCAATACTGTTACTTGCACTGCTGACTTTACATTAAAGACATACAGCAATTCCTAGGTTCTATACAACTCAGGTGAAAATGAACAAGATGGGGGTGTGGCTGTGAAATCTTAAAATAGCTAACACCTTGTTTTTCTCTCCACATGCTTAATATACTGTCAAAGAATAGACTGTGAAGATCTGCCTTACTGCTTTACACCATTTTTGAAATTAGTACAGTAAAACTCCTTTAGCTATTAGCAACAAGAGGAAGATGATGTTCCCCACCAAAAAAGTCAGCTTGACTTGATAAAATTATATAGCATTTTATAACCATTCAGTTTCATTACTGTCACAGATAATACATAGGCAGATTAAACATGTAAACAAGGTATAGTAAAGTATAAACAAATACTAATGAAATGGGGTTAATTTTTAAAGTTTTGGTTAAAAAATACACTATATAACATCAAACACAAAAGTCCCTGAATTAATATACAAAGTAGATCACATGTGAAATGTTTAGAAAATTGATGCATAAATCAAGCACTAATTTTCACATGAGAATTATTAAACTTAAAAGGTTGAAACATGACAAAGATTATATCCTCAGCAGTTGGTCTAAAAAAAGGCACTAGTTTTAATCTATCTAGTAGTATATGGCGTAACTTCCAAAAAAAACGTGAACTGTTTCTATTCAAATAAAAACATATACCAGGCCTGAATTACAGCTATTTTGAATGAGAAACACTCAGGTAAATAAAGTTTTATTTTATTTATTAAATATCTATGACAGAGAACTGATATCAAAGTACAGTAACAGGTTCACAAGGTGGAGCTCTATGCAGAACCATTAATAAATGCCAGAAATAATCCAGAAAATTATCTAGTAATAGTGAGTGAAGAGTATTTTATGTCTTCGGAGAGTCATAATTGATAGAAGTAAAAACATTTTATTCCATAGGTTTGTAAATCCACAACACATTTGTTTGCACTGATTTACTGATTTCAGAAAAGGAAAAAATATATATATATACAATTCCCCTTAACAGTGCAGGGACCAGAAATGCACAGTCAACTTGGTGCATAGATACCAGCCACTCTAACATAAGGCTGCTTATGCTTCTAGTAGCATAAGTCTTTTATGAATTTATGGTGGTGGTAGAAGTGGTAGTGGCAGCACCATTTCAAAGCAATTACTATGCAAATCTATTAGTATTATCAGAATAGATAAGCAAAAACTCAGGAAAGCAGGCTACATCAGGTTTTACAACTTTTTTCACTTTTAGTAAAGTATATATATTAAATTTTTAATCATATTAACACTGCATATATAAAGAAACAAAATATTATGAATTACTGTATATAAATGTAATCATGTCACTCTTTGCTTCAAGACCTGTGGTAATTTCCCATCATGTCCAAGATAAAATCTAAATTCAGGATAGCAATATAAAGCAAATTCTTATGCCAAATTCTTCATTTGCTTACTATCCAATTCTTGAGCCTCATCTCTAGCCATTCTTCCACTCACCCTATACAGTTTTACCAAACGTGACTTGAGTCCCACAATATGTGTGTGCATCTGTGTCATGCCCTTTGCACATACTATTCCCCCTGTATGGAATATTATTTTCCACTAGGATATTTTACTAGGATAACCTACACACATACTTTAAGACTTGGTTTAAGCACCATCCCCTCTATGCACATAAGACAGAATATCACATCAGTTACCAAACTGTATTCTAAAAGTTCTAAAGATTTCTTTCCTCATTTTTCTTCCCTACCACACTATAACCTCCTTAGGGCAAGGTACTATATCTCTCATCTTTAGAGTCTCATTACCTTACATACAATAATCCATCATATTCATTCCACAGATGAACAAACATAGGCCCAGATAAATTGAATTATTTTCTCAATTTCAGAGGCCAAATAATGGCAGATTCAATATTAGAGTTTAGCACTTCAGGCCAGGCATGGTGGCTCACGCCTGTAATCCCAGCACTTTGGGAGGCTGAGGTGGGCAGATCACGATGTCAGGAGATGGAGACCATCCTGGCTAACACAGTGAAATCCCATCTCTCCTAAAAATACAAAAAATCAGCCAGGCATGGTGGCATGCGCCTGTAATCCCAGCAACTCGGGAGGCTGAGGCAGGAGAATCGCTTGAACCCGGGAGGCGGAGGTTGCAGTGAGCCGAGATGCCACTGTACTGCAGCCTGGGCAACACCGCAAGACTCTGTTTAAAAAAAAAAAAAAAAAAGGAAAGAAAGAAAAAAAAGAAAAGAATTTATTTAAGACTTCGTCTCAGTTCAATGCTTTTTCTATAAATGCACCTAAGGACACCAGCTCATAAGGAATTATATTATGCATTAATATACAGAACGTTCAAGACAGACACAGAGCTAAAAGGAGTATTAAAAAGTGAGATCTTTAAAAACAAAAATAAGACACAAGTTACTTATAATGAATTTTCAAGGAATAGGAATAGGTGATAAAATAGAAAAGTTAAAAAATTATCTTAAAATAGTTACACAGGAATAAGTAATACCTATATTTTCTAAGAAATGAAATAAATATAAACGCATCTGTAATCAACTTACCAAAGTTAAAAGTAACTAAAAACTTTTTCTTTAGCTATAACGAAGTGAGGGGGTAAAATATGTAGCCAAAAATCAGTAAGATCAAGCATTTATCTCAAGGAGAAAACTACATCCCTTAAAAACTCAAGATAAATGTTAGGTTTAAACAAACTCCCCATCTAAAGATAAAAGCTACAAAACATGAAAATGAATTGGTATAGTGCTAAATTCCTTAAAACCTTGTAGGAAATAAGAAATCTTGAAGACAACACTCACATTCCCCTAAGGATGGCCACTCTCCTTAGGCATCTTTCTCTGAAACTGTATCTTCATTAAAGTATATTTCAGTGAATTAAAATGTGTCAAGGACACGAAGAATCTTGAAAACCCTGACTAAGCACAATGTACTCACTCTCAGTTAAAAATGTTCAAAACCAGGGAAGTAGGACTTGTGTTCCTCTATAATCCTGAGCTTTGGGTCTTAGTTGGGCCCTAAGAAACATTTTTACAAATTTCAAATAAAAATTCTCATGCCAAATTCTAGTAAGTTAAGACCAAACATTAACCTGAAATGGACTACAGACTTAAATGGTAAAGCTACAAGCTTCTAAAAACACATGGGAGCAAATCCTGAAGATCTGGAATAGGCAAAGACTTCTTAGAAAGGACACAAAGCTTAAATTAATAAAATTATGAATTAAACTCCATCAAAATTTAAAGCTTTGGCACTTCAATGGTACCATTCAGAAAACTGATAAGCCAACAGAAAGAGAGAAATATCTTTGATACTTGTATCCAACAAAAAATTTTCGTCCAGAATATACAAAGTTAACTCTTACAACTAAATAATAAAAAGACAATCCAATTAAAAATGGACAAATTATTTGAACAGACAGTTCACAAAAGAAAATACACAAGTGGCCAATACATACACCAAAAGATCTTCAAACATCATTAGTCACCAGTGAAATCCAATCAAAACCAAAATGATACTACCACTCATGTACTAGAATGGTTAAAATTAAAAACACGGACAATTGTTTCCAAGGATGTGGACAACTAGAACTCTCATACATGGCTGGTGGAAATGTAAAAATGTTTGTTACAAGCAGTTTGCAATTTTGCAGTTTCTTACGAAGTTAAACATACACTTACTATATGTATTTAGGGGTACAGTTACCTGTACTATAACTGTACTCGTAAGTATTGACTCAAGAAAAATGTAAGATATATATGCATATAAATTTTTATGTAAATGTTCACAGTAGTTTTATTCATTAGAGCAAAGAACTAGAAACAACCCAAGTTAATAGTTCCATTGGAGGTGAATAGCAACACAAATTGTGTATTTGGTGACACAATATTCATACAATAGAATACTACTCGGCAATACAAAAGGAATGAGCTACTGATACTTATTAATTTTGGTAATACCCTGAGCAAAAGAAGGTGCACAGAAAGTACATACTGCATGATTTGGTTTATATGAAAATCTAGAAACACTAAATCTAACCTCTAGTGACCAAAAGCAGATCATTGCTAGGGGCAACAGGTGGGGAAGACTGGCTGAGATTGAGTACACAAGAACTCTTTAGGATGATGGAAATAATATTCGACTACATCGTGATTGTGGTAGCAGTTACACATGTATATAAGTATGTCAAAACTCTATCAATATGTACATGCATAGTGGTATTAATTGTACATAAATTATACCTCAATTAAGTTCACATGCACATACACACACACACCAGGGTATGGTTTTAACTTTTGTCTTAGGATAGTCCTGATCTACAACCATAGGAACATAGTAAGACAGCCATCTTCTTAAATATATTCCCAGCCAAATGGATGTATGAGAAGGTGCAGACTCCATGTTGCTTAGACTATTCAAATATAGAACACACAGCTTTTATTCCTGGGCTTTGGTTCTTTGATTTATGTAACAGAAAAACAAAGGGACATTATCCTTGAAGTTCCTATCAATGTTATACATAAAAGTGATATGGTAAGGTCTCTCTCAATATAATGCCCCTTAAAAAGAGTCCAAGGAATCCTTCCTAAAGCTGAAAGACATACCAAAAGTAGCATTAAGATGAAGCTTCAGTGTCTATTGATCATTTAACAGCTTTGTCCAAGGTCTGAACGAAGCAATGTTAAACGTCAAAGCTACAGAAACAATGAACAAATTTTACAGCAACCCCCTTTCAGATGGTAGTTACATTAGCTGGAGTTAATACTGGACAAAAGGATAAAAAATTGTCAGTTGATTCAAGACATATTTAAAATAAATTAATTTAATAAGTAAAATTTTAAATGAACATGTGTTGAAAACTTAAAACATGTATTAGGCACAATGCCTCATACGCTTCATTTAAACTTTCCCAATTCTGAGACTGTCATGCCCAATTTACATGTAGAGAAACTCAAGCATAAAAAGACTAAGTAACCTGGCTAGTAAGTTACAGGATCAACCCAAACTCTTAGCTGCTATATTTGTTCCTCTTAAGAAAGGCTGTATTCAAAAGATGAACTCCTGATGCATCAGACATATAAATATGAAAATTACAACTATGAAACTAATGGAAGAAAATTCAGGAAAATATCTTTATAATGTATAGATTAGGAAGGACTTCCTACTACCCATAAAGTCAATATTTTGACATTAAAATTAAGGATTCCTGTACCACAGTCAAATGACTGACACATTGGGGATTATTATCTCAAATACACAAGGAATTCTGGGAAATCAACAAGAAATGGAAATGTATCCAAAAAGAGGGGTAAAGGGTATGAATAGGCCAGACATGGAAAGCGAAATCCAAACAGCTAGCAAGGATATGAAGAAATGATCAACCTCCCTGATAAACAGAGAAACATAAATTAAAGCAACTATTAGATTATATTTAGCAACTGAAAAATTAGCAAAATGTAGAATGTTCTACAATACCAAAGGCTGGCAAAAATGTGAGAAAATAGTTCTTTTACATTGTTGGTGAGTGTAAAAAATGGTGTTGCTGTTTTAAAAATAATTTCACAGAATTTAGTAATTATTAAATATGTGATTGAACTATACTCAGCAATACTATGTCTGGACAATGCCATGTCCCTAGATATGGTAGTGCCCGAAACTCTTCCACAGCCATTAGCAACATGTAGGAGGATGTTTATTACAGAATTATTGGTATCCAAGAATTAGAGTCAATCTGGGAATCTGCGATTAGGAGAATTGATAGGTAATTTGTGCTTACTACATAAATGAAATATTGCAAGGTTAAAAGCAATGAACTAACTGTACATATAGCAACATATCTAGCTATCAAACAATGCTAAATAAAGAAAGTAAATTGTAGGTCAGGTGCAGTAGCTCACGCCTGTAATCCCAGCACTTTGGGAGGCTGAGGCAGGCGGATCACCTGAGGTCAGGAGTTCGAGACCAGCCTGGCTAACACGGCGAAACCCCGTCTTTACTAAAAATACAAAAATTAGCCAGATGTGGTGGTGTGCACCTGTAATCCCAGCTACTTGGGAGGCTGAAGCAGGAGAATCGCTTGAAACTGGGAGACAGAGGTTGCAGTGAGCCGAGATCACGCCATTACACTCTGGCCTGGGTGACAAGAGTCAAACTGTCAAAAAAAAAAAAAAAAAAAAAAAAGAGAGAGAGAAAGAGAAAGAGAAAGAAAAGAAAGGAAAGGAAAAGAAAAGAAAAGAAGGGAAAGGAAATTATATAGCAAAGTAGCACTTAGTAAATACAAAACACACAAAAGAGGTACAAAATTTTACAAAGCTAGCTATAAAACCAAGAGCATAAATAAAACATATTAGATTGGGTCCAAGGTAGGAAGGATAGAGTGAATTGGAACTGAAATTGGGAATAATGACCAAAAGTATAATCCAAATGAGAGGATGCCTCTAAATAATACTAACATTCTGCATCTGAACTATTTTAAGTGATATAACTACATCAACTACTAAATTTGATAGATACATGAATATGTATTAGAACTCGCCTTTTGTTCAGATGATGAAGCATTCTACACATTTTGGTTTTAACTATAATAAATCTGAAAATTCATGGTATCTAGTTCTTGTTACCATCTTAGATAAATATGCTCAAATGATCTAATAAAAAGAATACTGAACTAGGAACCCAAAAAGCTGTGACTTAGTCCAAGCTAACTAGCAACGTAAACTTGGCAAAGTCATCTTATCTCTTTGATTGTTTGCTTTCCTGCAAAATAGCTTTGGATGATTCTCCCAAATCTCTCCAGTCCAAAATTATTCCACTTTATTTTCTTAATGAATATTTATTCATATAAAGTTATTTTCTGCCTACCCCAATTCCTCCTTCCTTTACTTTCTCCCTCCCAAATAAAGCAAAAACCAAGAGTATCAAAAGAGATTCAGAAAAATGATGTAGCAATAAGAGTGAACAGCAACTTAGTTTTAGGGTAGAAAGGAGAAAACATTAAAAGAGATACAGTGATTTTGACAGCCTTTTCAAGTATTCAAGGCAGAGCAAGGTTAACCTGAGCCCAGGTTCAGAAAATCTACTCCTTGAAGGATTTCACTATATGCTATTCCATATGTCACTGTATCTGCCTGGCATTACCCCTTCTGAAAACACACATTAAAGTCTCTTCCAGAGTTTCTACTTAAAGGCCCTAAATTTCAGCTTATCTGTGTCAGTTTTCAGATAAAAAGTTACTTTGGAAAAGATGATCTTCCATATTAAAAATGTACAATTCCAAGAAAATGAGTTTTTTCATCAGCAAACTGGTTACACTCAGCACTATCTACTTAAAAAAAGACAAACCCAAAACCAAACACTCTGCTAGAATTGTGGATTAAATGAATACAAAGACCTTAAGAGTAAGGGAAATCAGAATATATTTTAGGTGGTAACCATGAATAGTAACAGGTATCTAAATAATGGCATCACATTTTATTAAAAGAAAATTGAAATCAGAACACTTAGAATATCTTAAACATTTAAAATTGGAATATTTTAAAAAGAGAAAACGGGACTTTCAATACAGAATAAAACAATAAAAAGAAATTAACATAATTTATAAATTTATCTTCCATTCACATTTAATTTTAAATCTGAATGGGGGAGGGGAAGGGAGAGGAAGGGAATTAAGAGATCACAAAACATCTGTTACGAATAATTTCAGCACAGATGTAGTTGTTACTGCAAAAGAGATGAAGGTTTTCCCAGGCTGTCATACTGACAGGTTTTCTACAAATAGTCATAGTTCATACCTCAATTTCCAAGTACCAAGTCTCAATAAATACATAATGTTGATTAGGAGGAGAAATGTGCATATGGGGAGATCAATGCAATCCCTATGTATAGAAGGAACATGTATTAAACAATAGGGAGCTGTTTGAAGAAACAGAGAAAAGTAACTTCGTAGAGAATGAAAACAGAAGACCTTAAAGTTTCATAGCTATAATACAAATAGACACTTGAATTCAACTTTTTGCTTTTCCTTTCATAATCTTTCCATTTATCTACATCCGTATTCTATACTCCAAAAATATGCTTTAACAAAATTAATGAAGTTCTAAAAATTAAGTTGCTTTCTCTGAAAACAATCATAAAGCAAATTTTACTTATTAGAGAGCATTTTGCTACTTAAGTACTGTATTATATTGCCATCTCTTTAAGCAACCCAGTTTTAGGTTAACAAACAGTGTAACCCACCTCCATCAAGGCTAAAATCCAGACATGCTCATAACATACTGAAGCTTTTATTTAGTAAACTGACGTCCTAAAGATGTTTCCTTTAGTGATACAATACTCAAAACACTGCCCTATGCAAAAGAATGATTAATTTATATGGCAATGCCTACATAATAGATCAAATTTAATTTTAACTAGGGTTGCTACAAAACTTTCTCTACTACATATATTTCTATTTGCTTTCTACTTTTAGTTCATACCTAGTTGAATGATTATTTAGCCAGTAATATGTACAACATCTATCCTTTTAAAAAGTATTTTAAAAAATCATTTTATCATATTTCCTAATCAGGACACTTTTCTAGTTTAAAATTTCTTCAGTTTTCTTTCAACAATGCACTTTTATTTTAGCTTATCTCTCAAAATAAACAGCATGCATTTCCATATAAATTAGTGACCGTACTGCAAAGAAACCTTTTTAAATCCTAGTTCTACAGCTTCACGTTTTCTAATGTCTTGTTGTACTCTTGCTCACTAATGCATATCTTCTTCCAACATCTGCATGATTTTTCTCCTCCTCCGCTGCAATTCAATACAGGTAGTTAAGAGTAGCTAACAATATAATTCCACATGATACTGCATCTGTGTTTACATCTGGCTCTAACCACATGCTTAAAAGTGATTTATACAGGTAAATCCAAAAGGAGGAAAAAGCAAAATAAAAACACAACTATGAGACATCATTACGCTGTCATTTTAAAAATATAATTCTCAATTTAACAGAAGTTTCTCAGCACATGCTTCAAAAGCTACTACATAGGAGGGTATACCATTTCAAACATACTGGAGACTAGAGAAAGGAAGAAAACAGTACTAAACAAATATTTCACATGCTTTTTATATCAGGGTCATCTTAATAAATGATTAATACTTTCAATTTATAAGATACTTTAAGTTTTGCTCCATGCTACAATGTATCTCATGACTTTGTGGCCAAGTTTCTGAGTTCATAAACATGTAAGTGAATCACACCTATTCACTACTGAGCCCTCAGGAATCAGAATACTAAATTAAATAAATACCTGTCAGGAAATGAAAAACTATTTACACACACACACGAATAACCATGACATCCTAAAATAAGAAATTAACACAGGCTTACCTGGCAATTCAATACCTACTTAGTTCAAGATAAACACTATGGCTATTTCATTATGGTACTGATATTGATGCATTTATAGAAACACCACTACAAATAATTAAGGAAATAAATACTTTAATGTTCTACTTAATGAGAGGCTTAAAATTTACAGTTATATTAATATACCTATAAGGACACAAAATGAAAAGATATAACTAAATACACTGTCTCATGCAATTATTTATATGCAATTTATAGTTTGTTGAAAGGAGTTATTTTAATACAACCATACAGCAATGAACGAACTACAGAGACTTTTTACTGCATTTAAGATCTCAAAGCAAACTTATATTCTTAATTTACAACTGACAAATTTAAAACGTATGACTATGCACTAACTGATTCTTAACTAAAGAGGTCGGGGAGCACTACCAGTAGGAAAAGACCTGAAGGGGAAGGAAAAGATAAAATCTAAAAATCGCTAACATCTGAGTGACTGCTAATTACCACCTCCTTTAGTAGCTTTCTGCCAACCCATCCATAGTCTAAGTCTACATAAGTTATATAAAAATAATTACATAGTATTATCAATCAATTGTAATTCTTACTACTCTTAAACTTTTACCATTTTAGATGTATTTTAACATCTAAAATATGTATTTTAAGGGATCTTACTATTAATTTTAAAAAGGGGTGATTAAAAAGTATTCTAAATACGCAAAATAAATATGGGTCAATTATTACATATTCTTCTCCAAACCTAAGAACATAAAACAAAACCTTTTTAAAATAAGGAGCAATGCAGCTGCTCTAAAACAAAAATGAATTAGTAGCAACCTCAATTAGAGACTTAACTCAAATTTATAAAATTATTCAAGTTAAAACAGTCCTGCTTCTTTCTAGTTTTGGCAAACTAGAAAATGCTTATGCCTAATTTAACCAAGGATAGTTTTAATTAACAATAAGACTTAGAATTATACTGAAGGTCCCAATCAGCACAGTAGATAGAGAGACTTATGATACTACTACACCAATAATCATTTTTGTTAGCATCCTCTACTGGTGGTTTCCAATGACAGCAAGGGGAAATGGTGCTGATGACAGAAGGATATGTACCTGCTATTCCATCTAAAGAGAATTAATTAGCATGTGGTCATTAGTAGCTAGAGTACATCTCTCTCTCTCTCAAAAAAAAAAAAAAAAAAAAAAAAAGGAAGAAGAAGAAGAAAACCACATAGAAGAAAGCAGAAAAAGAGAAAAGACAGATTTTTAAAACACAACAAAGCATGAAATTATAAATGGTAAAAACTAATTCAAGCAATTCTAATGTCACTCCTTTATGGATGACTAACATTATCATAAAGTTACCACACAAGGCTTGATGCTTTGGCCAAACCTTACCCAACTGGTTTACCCCTGTCAGTTACATTACCTGATACTCCCTTTAATATCTTACCTTCAGACATATTCCAGAAAGGAAGTTAAAATATTTTACAGAAGCCTTAGCAGCAAAATCCACATATCTTATTTCAAAATGAATAAGACATTTACATATATAAAAAACAACATAAAGTATCTCTCTATGACAATCTTCCACTGTATACATCACGTATTTCTTCATTAAAAAGATGTGAGAGTTAACATTTTGCCAGGCAATTCTCTCCAATAAACATCTGCAACTTAAATATGACTGCACTGCTAAGAAATATTAACCAGCACATATACTGAGGTTTCACAACACAATGGAATATAACTTCATTTTTAATTTGCAAAATATAAGGCTAAATCAAATAGCATGACTACAATCACCAGCAATGGATGAAACGCATTTGAGAACAAAAAGAAATACAAGGACAGAGCCAAAAGTGATGAAAATGGAAGATACCTGTAGTGGTACAGTGCTACCTTAAACACCTTTTGTTTTCTGAGAGTAATGCATACTGCAGACAAGACGTTTTGTGCTAAACAGACGCAAATCTGTTTTTCTAATATTAAACACAAAGGAAAAACACTGACATCAAGCATGGTAAATAAATCCCTCCCTTGAGAATGAAAGCAGCAGACAGGAGGGGGCTGACATACATGCAGGAGAAAACTAAACACCATCTTTTTTCTACCTGCACAAGTTGCCATTTGCTGCAGCGATCAAGAACCTCTTTTTCTTGTTGATTTCAAGTACCTTTCAGGATCGCTTTTCCCCCCTTAAGTCATCTGTTGATATGCCTTACAAGTGTAATATTCATATCACAGGATCTTAAGGAGAAAAATCCATTCTTTCCTGTTCAGGTAAACATGTTTACAGCAGCTGCACAGACGCTGGGTGGTTCAGACTCACATGTCACACACATGTCGTCAGCAACAAGAAAAGCCCCTTTCTCTGGCGATCAACATTTTAAATAAGGTAAAAAGCGAACAGCTCTTTCCGAACCAACTTACCTTTCATAAAGCCACATCAGCAACAGCGGCAACAGCTCAATATAGAACACACACTATTTGACGCTAAAACAGGAAATTAAAATTGCAATAGCCTATGCTCCACTCCTTGCTATAACAAGTCATCTCTCCACAATGAGGATACCAAAATACCTTTCGATTATAATCAATATACGTCTTTAAAATGCAAGTGTTTATTTGAATAATTAAAATCACTCATGAAAGCAGTGATTTTAATGTCGACTCGAATATATTAAAAATATATTTATGGATTGAAAGGAAACATCTTGAAACAGCTTAAAAATCTTCGTATCTGCTTCTAGACAGGAAATCCCACACAAAATCTAAAATTGCCAGGAAAGGTTACAAAACCTCGCGTTTCGCATCCCAGAGGGGAGGGAGAAAGGGAGCCCAGGCGCGGGGGGTGGGGCGGGGGAGCAAGAGAGAGTTTTCTCCTAAATACGTATTTCCTCGTTTTCTCGACGCTGCAGCGGTCCCATTATAGACGCATTTATTGCCCCTCTCCTAAAAGTCGTTTTAAAAATAACGCAGGAACCAAAGCGAGCCCCTCGGTCCGAAATGTACGTGTAATTCCTTATATAGCCTGGGCTGCGGCCGGCGGCAGGGCCGTTGCCGCCCATTATTATACAAACAGGTACCCGGGCGGCGCTGGCGGGGGCTGCTCTCCCCGCGCTCCCGCCGCCCCCGGGCGGACAAGTCTCGCCCCTCTCGCCACAGGAACTGTCCAGACAATAACAATCAGCAGACATTTCCCTGCTGCACGAGAGGGAGAGAAAGCACAGCATCGCCCCAAGATAACCAGAAATACAATCAACTTACAACGTCTCTCCAAACTGGAAAAGGCGACTGTGCAACCACCACCACATGTTCAGGTCTCGATCCCTCGGGCTGTGTCTCTCTCTCTCTCTTTTTTTTAACTCTCACGCCAGGCAGAGGGGTGTGTGTTTCCCCTGGCACAGCAGCACAAATCAATAAACACTGCAGCTGCGGCGCGAGTAGCAGCCCCGCGCGTCCGTCGGTCCGTCCGCCCCCTCCCCCCACCCTCCTTCCACCCGAGACCCAGAGCGCCATCCAAGCCCCATTATCCGGCTTCAGCGCTCCGTGCGTCCGGCCCAGGTAACAACTTCCCCAAAAAGCGAAAGAGAAAAGCGCGAGGCGCACGCACACCGGCCCATCCCGGCGCAGAGACCGCGTCTGCCCCGGGAGGGGGATCTGTCTGTGGTGCTTCCCGGTCTCTAAGCCCAGGTAACAACTCCGCAAACACACCCGCCGCCCAGCTCGCCTCCATCCGCGCGGCTCCCGGTGGCTTTAAGTGGGTGCCTTTCCTGCCCTGTCCCCGCGCCTCCCCGCCGCGCCCCGCCAAACGTGGACCCCAATCGCGGGGCTCGTAGCGGAGTCCCCAGGCCGGGGCTCTGGGCCCGGCGGCGGGAGGCGCCGGAGAGGAGGGGCGCTTAGGAACCCGCGCCCCCGCCTCTAATCCCCGTTCCGCGAGCGCGCCCGGCCCGCGGGTCCCAACTTTACCGCCGCCGGCCAAGCCCTGTCCGCCCGCGGCGCGCACCGCCGGCGCCCGCGCACACGCGCGCACGGACCCCACGCAACCCGCGGTCGTCCCGTCCCGCCGCCGCCCGCCCGCCGCGCGCCCACAGCCCGGCCCGAGTCGCGGGGCCCGAGCGACGGCGCCAGCCGGGGCCGCGGCGCGCGGAAGCCACTTTGCACGGTCAGCGCCGGGCACAAGTTTGTTCTGCGGCTCCCGGGTGCTTGGGCGCTGAGGGAGAATCCCGCCGAGGGGGCCGGGAGGAAGTGCAGAGGGAAGCGCCGAAGGGTACAAGAGTGGGGAAAAGTACCGAAAGAAGCAACAGCCGCTCCACCCGGGACCAGAAAAGTGGCCAGCGCGTCCCGGCCGCCCGCCCTGCGCCGGGGATGCGGCGGCGCCGGCGGCGGCTAACGGTCCAGGGAGGCGGCAGGGGCGGCTGGAGCCGCTAGGCGGAGAGAGACCAGGTAAGAGACATAACGGTTCAGGGAGAGCGAGCGGCCGCGGCGCGGCTCCGGCAGCGACGGCAGCGGAGGGGGGCAGAGAGCACTACTTTCTACTTTCCCACTCCACTTTGCCGTCCCTGCCCCGGCCGCCCCCAGCCCGGCTCGCCCCTCTCACCCCCGGGGGCGCCCCGGCTGCCCGGCTCCCCCTGACTCCGCTGCTCCCCGGTCCCCTCCGCCACTCACCGTTATTGCGCCGCGGGTTCGCCTGCTTTCTGCGCTTACACCTGGGGCCATCCGCCATGATCCTCTCGCTTGTGTCTAAATGCTCGAGTCACCTCCTCCCCCTCCCCCCCCCTCCCCCCCCCCCCCTCCGCCTCCACCCCCCCCCCCTCCCCACCGCACCTGGTTTACGACACTCCCGGCTTTACGACATCACCTTCCTTACACCTAGAGGCGCTCGCTCTACGGCCGGAACCTTGTTGCTAGGGACTGGGCGGTTTGCGGCAACCGTGGGCACTGGTGAATTTGAATTGAGGGGCGAGGGAAAAGTTTTCCTCAGGTGTGGTGGGGTGAGGGAGGCGGGTGTTGGGAAACCGTGGGGACGTGGTCAGAAAGGCGACGGGCTGTCGGAGTTGGAAAGGTAAAGTTGGAGGCTCGGCGGCGTCCTGCCTCCGCGCTGGCCACACCCGCCGCGGCTGCCCGGGGCAGGGAGAGATCTGGCTGATTCTCTTTGGACCCTGTGCCCTCGGAGCTGCCCCTCCGAGCGCCCAGAGGTCCCCGCCTGCCTGCTTCCTGGAGGCAGGGCTACCATCAGTCCCACGCCTCGCGTGTCCGCCCCGCGCACCCCGGGGCCAAGGAAAGGGATCGCGGTCTGGACTCCCCGGGGAGTTCCCTTGATGAGGGGAAGGGCAGGTTCGGGGACGGCGAGGACATGCGGCGCCCTGAGAGAGGCTACCTGACCCGCGCAGCCCGGACTCCCTTCCCTTCCCTTCCAAGGACGCCCGGTTTCCCCTCAAGCGAACAGGGATGGGAAGTGACTTCAATGAGATTGAACTTCAGCTGGACTGAAAGAGAGGCTAGAAGTTCCGCTTGCCAGCAGCCTCGTTAGTAGAGCGGAATGAGTAATACCCACACGGTGCTTGTCTCACTTCCCCATCGGCACCCGGCCCTCACCTGCTGTCACCTCGGCCTCCCCCACCCGGTCCGCCCTCCCCGCCCTCCTCCTCGCGTAGATCCCTGGGATCCTGGGCGGCAGGACTCAGAGCTAAGCCTGTATCCACAGGCCATGAATTCCTTCCTAAATGAGCGGTCATCCCTGTGCAGGACCTTAAGGCAAGAAGCATCGGCTGACAGATGTGATCTCTGAACCTGACAGATTGCTGATTTTATCTTATTTTGTCCTTGACTTGGTACAAGTTTGGGGATTTCTGAAAAGACCACGCAGATAACCACAAATATCAAGAAAGTTGTCTTCAGTATTCAGTAGAATTTAGATTTAGGTTTCCTTCCTGCTTCCCACCTCCTTCGAATAAGGAAACGTCTTTGGGACCAACTTTATGGAATAATGAGCTGTATTCCAAGTAATATAGTTATAAATTAACAATGTAGGAGTTATTGATAGAGAAACGGAGAAAACTGAAACATGACCAGAGTATTGGAAATAACGTAGTACATCACCTAGTACAGTGACACATAATAGGTGCTCAGTAAATTTATGCTTACAATTTTTGCCACATCATGGCAGGATTTTTTTATTAAGTTAAAATTATCTTTTAAACACCTTCTGGAATTTTAGAATATTCATTAATAATGTCTTCAAACCTTTCAACTGAAATAAATTTACAACTGAAGTCTGGTGATTTAAAGTTAGAAAGTTTAATCTTGAATATAGATGAACATTTTCTCTCCCACATTTTCTTGGGCATTTTAAGAAGTAAATGCATTATTTATTGGTCCATGAAATGTGACTGTAAATATTCTTTGCTATACACGATGACTATATATCTGCATTCATCCTCAATGCCAAAACTAGAATCATTAGTCTTAATGATCATTTTAAGTACAGGCAGTCCTCGCTGTCCTTGATACCATGTTAACCGAAACTTGTGCATGTCAACACGGTGTCCTTTGCTTGGTTAAGTGTGAGCTCTTCCTCCCTTTTTAAGAGTTGTACAATGTTTTTCAGTCGCCTACTGAATCAGGTCATAGACTATGGAATTGCCCGCACAGAAAGGAAAAAAAAAAAACAAAAAACTTTCCAACTCTAGCACACATTTTATCTACTCTTAAACTTAGGAAGTATTACAAATAGCATTTTCTCATGTTCTCTGGCCTATACCTCCCCTCTAAGCTTCCTTCAGTGTTCATTCTCACCTCGTAAAGAGATGAAGTGAAGAGACAAACAGAAGTCATTTTCTTCCTTTAGTGGCTTCTGGTTTAGTTAGTTTAGGCCAGACTCTGTGGACGAGTACCTTTTCAGGCAACTTTTTTTTCTTCTTATTTCTATGTCCTCAACACCTAGTGGAGTATGTAGCCAATAGTAGATGCTTAATAAACATTTCTTAAATTAATATTGTTGACCTTTCTGACCCTGTTCTTGACAGTAAGATACATAATCTGCCTTCATCCCCTTAGTCCTTAGGAACAGCTAGTGTCATGGATGTGAAAGTGATTACTGTCATTAATATCCAGACTAAAATTGTTCTTGATTTTAGTTTCTCCACAATCATTTTCCCTAAACAATGAACTCTGTTCACCTTATTTTTAAAATATGCACAGTGAATATTACCGGTAGCCCAAATCTTCTAACATAAAATTTCCATTTTGTAAAAGCTTCTGATAAGTACGTATGTTATGAATTGAATGTTTGATTATTATACTTTACTGTAATGTTCTTGAAAATATTGATATCTGGACTGGAAAGAAAACAGACGAAAGTAAATCTCAGAATAAATTACTGCTTTAAACATGATGCATGTGTGATGGTTGCTTCTTATCTCTTAAATATAACTAAAGAATAGGGGAAAAGTCTTTAGAATCTATTTATAAAAGAAGATTATTAAAATTTAGGCTTATTCAAATCCAATGGTAGGGGATACTAATATATGAGTTTAACATGTATCCTGCATTCTTGATTTTAGTAATTGTAGTGCTGTCATACAGCATACATGTAATATATATGCTTATTTTTAATATGTCAATGAAATGTTAACACTCTGCTTCTACTGAGCACTGGGATTATGTATGCTGAAGGGAAGATATTCTAAAAATGAATTGCTATACTAACTTTTCCAAATTTACGGGGAAAATGTAAATGGATAGAATAGTTCCAATACTGAGTTTTTTCTATAAATTTTTCATAAACCCTTTGCACCTGCTTTTTGCTTTTCATATATGAATCATGTATAAATTAGGATAAAATTTGACATAAAATTATCTTAAATTTAAAATGTAGAGATTTCATGGTGATCCACATGAAGCATATCATTCCCACATACCTCTTCCAAAACACATTGAGAAGTGCAATGTATAATTCTCTAGTCTTCATCGAAATTTAAAGTTGGTTAATTTCATGGAAGGATAGCATGTAAATGCAACTCTTGAATTCAATACTTAATTTTAATCTTAGAGATTTTGAAGGAAAAGAATGTGATACATGTTATCCCTCAAAGTACAGAATTCAGAGGTCCCATAAAGCCGCTACTCAATTCTTGGCTCTGACCATGGCTCCTGACCTGCAGTAATTCTGGATTTGTGGTTCACCGTGGAACAAAGAAGGGCAATGGTCATTTCACTGTTGCAGTCTCACCAAATTCTGCAGTCATTGAGTCAGGAAGGAAACATGACTACAGGATGATGCAGAACCCACAGTTGGCCATAGGACCCATGCCAGCCCTTCGAATACAGCCTCCCAGGAGGTATCACAGGGACAAATGTTTTCTCCATACTTTTTGATTTTGTTACATAGTTTACTACAAAATGGTTCTTACCCCTCTGGGGAATGAGGCTCCTATTTTTAATATAAGTCAATGAAATGTTAACACATGACATTTCTTACTTAGGGGGTGATTTTTCAGGAACGTGTCTAATACAGAGATAGATGTAAGTATAAATATATGGAGAAAGAGATTTGCAGGATGTCGGTGAACATCCAAAAAGTAAAACTAGTGTTTTCCATGAAGTCACAATAATTAAAAAGGATTTCTTTCAAAGGCTGCCTCCATAGAAGTTAGACTGTAGTTTCTATTACTAATATTACTTACGAATATGAATAACATTTTTTTCTATACTTAATTATACGTTAGGTAACTTGAGAGGAAGCAACATGCATATTTTTTATTTAAGTGAATTTTAAGTATTCACCATGATATCGGGTCTGATAGCTGGTTTCTACCGCTGTTTTTTCTCTTTTGTCTTCATGTATTTCTTTTTTCTGTCATCTTGACTTCTTTTAGCAGCTGATTGATTCTGTTACAGAGTATGGCTGTTTCTTTGACCTAAAGTGCTGGCATTCTGCAAACCACAGATCCTCAGTTACAGTCTTTGCCTCTGTTCAATCCTTGGTTTACAGGCATTTATAATGTTTGCAGTCAGTAACAGGTTTTAGATGTTCTACCATTGTATTAAATTCACATGAGAAAGTTGGTGATAAATACCCTGTGTCCAATTATATGCACAACTTTAAGATCCCTGGTCACACCCTTCTCATTCTCTTCAGACCTCATGCCTCTATTTCTTTGCTCACTGTCTTTATCCTACTTACATAAATAGATCAGACACTGTGCCCCTCCCCACTGTTTTACTTTGTAATCATTCCCTTCCTCTGTCTTTCTTTGTCCCCGCTCTGTTTGGATCATTTCCCTTTCTCTTTTTGTTTAAAATTTTTTGAATCGTTCCAACTCTGTGAAATGCTTTGCTTTTTCATATTATCCTTGTTATGCTCTGTCCTTCAAAGTCCATTCTCTGCTTTTCCATGCTCTGCAAGGCTGACTTCTGTGGCAGTCACATCACCCAGGCTTCTTTGCCCTCTGGTTCCTATTTGGTTTCAGCCAATTTGGAGGCTTTGGCAAATGATCAGAGAAAGGAAAAAGAGAGAGGTCAGGATATTTATTCTATTCCCTGCTGCCTGGCTGTGGCTCTAGCTTCATTCCTCTACCTGAGGTCCCTGGCTCCTGTCTGACACCCTCATCCCATGGCCACAGGTCTTGCCAAGTTCCAGAAACTGCTTATTCTCTTTGTGTCTTCAGGCCCAGGGTGGTAATGGTTGATTGCTTCATCACTCCTTCTCCTAAAATCTGTCCACACCTTGTAAATCGTCTCTTCATTAAACTCTCTTCAGTGTATCCTTTGAATGTGCCATCTGCTTCCTGCCAGGACCCTGAGTAATATGCATATAGAAATAAAGCATTTTAACCTTATTTCTTATCAACCAATAATTCTGCTATTTCCATTAATTACAGTACTAATGTTAAATGTGATACAAATATCTTATGTCATTTGTTGAACAAGTATATACTCATGTTCTAATGTACGTACTTGCAAAATCTGGCAAATACTATCACATAGTAATTATTAAATAACCTATTTGTGGAATAATGACCTCTGCCTTAATCTAAAATCTAGGCAAGACAACTTTTACATATTTAAAACAATGAGAGAAAAAAATCATACCACAGTATTAAGACAGACAGAGCTAATTGTCCCTAATATGTTTCTTCCTCTTTTTAAATGATAGAACTGTCCATTTTTATCACATGACCACTTGAAATAACTCTTAGCTGGATGTGGTGGCTCATGCCTATAATCCCAGTGCTTTGGGAAGCCAAGGCAGGAGGATTGCTTAAGGCCAGGTGTTGGAGCCCAGCCTGGGCAACATAGTAAGATCTACTCTCTACAAAAAAATTTAAAATTAGCTAGGCCTCATAAAACGCACCTACAGTTCCCAGCTACCCAAAAAGCTGAGGCAGGAGGATCACTTGAGCCCAGGAGTTCAAGGGTGAAGTGAGCTCACACAACTGCACTTCAGCTGGGGCAACAGAGTGAGACCTGCCTCTAGGAAAAAAAAAAAAATGGTTCTCTTTCTCTACTTGTGTGTATCTAGGTCTCACTATGCTGCTTAGTTCTGGCCAAAGAGATGTAAGTGGTGTGCACAACATTGACGAAGATCTTCAGAAAGAGATGCTTCACCATCCTTTCCCTTCTTCCTGTGGATTGAAATCTTGCTAGATTTTCTCAACTTGGGCAGAGTTGTCTAGAGCCCCTTAAGTCATGCAGAGCAAAAAGACCCAAGGAGCCTGATTCCTTGACACTGTGGAATACCATTACCAGCCCTGAACTTCCTTTTCCAGATTTCGCTTTCTCTTAGAAAGAAACAAATGTACATCTTGCTTCAGCTGCCATTCTCTTAGGTTTTCTGTCATATGCAGCCAAAGTTAATCCTGTTCCTTGTGGGAATGTGTATTTGTTTCCTATTGCTGCTGTTAAAAATTACCACAAACTTAGTGGATTAAAATAACATAAATTGGCCAGTCTCAGTGGCTCACACCTTTAATCCCAGCACTTTGGGAGGCCTAGGTTGGCAGATCGCTTGAGCTCAATGGTTCGAGACCAGCTGGGCAACATGGCGAAACCCTATGTCTACAAAAGATATAAAAATTAGCTGGGCGTGGTGGCGCAGGCCTGTAATTCCAGCTACCTGGGAGGCTGAGGTGGGAAGATGACTTGAGCCCAGGAGGTGGAGGCTGCAGTGAGCCATGTTTGCACCACTGCATTCCAGTTTGGGCAACAGAGACCTCCAAAAAAAAAATTGTTTTAATTAAAAGAAAAGTAAATGTATTGTCTTACTATTTTGGAAGTGAGAAGTCCAAAACAGGTCTCACAAGACTCAAATCAAGGTTTTGGCGGAATTGAGTTCCCTCAAAAGGGCCTAGGGGAGACTCCATTTCCAGGCCTGCTTCAGCTTCTAGATGCTGCTCACACTCCTTGGTTTTAAGCCACTTCCTCGGTCCTCAAAGTCAGCAACATCCAATAGAGTCCTTTGCATCTTGCCAGCTTGCTTGTTCCTCTGTTCTGCCTCCCTCTTCCAGTTATAAGGGCCTTAGTGACTGAACTGGGCCCACCCAGATAATGCAAAATATCTCTTCATTTAAAGGTCAGCTGATTAGCATGCTTAATTCCCTCTACAATGTAAATTCCCCTTTGCCATATAACCAAACCTTTTCCCAGGTTTGGGGAATTAGGACGTGGATATCGTTGGGAGCCACTATTCTACCACTCACAGTATGCAAGTTTTGTATTTCATGATTGAGAAATATGTTTTATTTGTTCATCTTTAATTTGCAGATTTATAGCATTATGCTAATTGGTCATTACTCTGTATATAACATTTAGCATTGTGCCATGTAGAAGTTTTAATTGTTCATTAGTTCATTCAACTCATATTCTTTATTTTATTTTATTTTATTTTATTTTTGAGACAGTCTCCCTGTGTCACCCAGGCTGGAGTACAGTGGCAGAATCTCGGCTCACTGCAACCTCTGCCTTCCAGGTCCAAGCATTCTCCTGCCTCAGTCTTCTGAGTAGCTGGGACTACAGGCATGCAACACCATGCTCAGCTAATTTTTTGTATTTTTGGTAGAGACGGGGTTTTACCATATTGGCCCTGCTGGTCTCGAACTCCTGACTTCAGGTGATTCACCCGCCTTGGCCTCTCAAAGTGCTGGAATTACAGGTCAACTAATATTCTTGAGCATATTCTATGTGGCAGACACCGCATGGAACTATAAATGCCTAATATGGTCCCTGACCTCAAGAAGCTTACAAGTTTGTGGGAGAAACATATTAAAAGGCTGATACACAAATGTCAAGGAAATATGGTGTACCTAAGAGAAAGATCTAAACAAACCCAGAGTCAAGGAAATCTTTCTTGGAGAAGTAATAGTGTTGTCAGAAGAGTAGGAGAAGAGAGTATTAAAGGCAGAAGTCACAGCATATGCAGAAATCTCACAATGAAAGTATAGTGCTTTGCAGTACAAATCCAATAGCATTAAAGCATTGAATAAAATGGGCTCATAGTTCTAGATGAAGCCTTAGAGGTCGTTAAGCAGGAGCTAAACCGTACAAAGGTGCTAAGGATGTGGGACGTTACATTGAAAGCACCTGTAGGCCATGAAGGGCCTTGAAGTTAAGAGCGTCTACCATATGGAAGATGTGAATTAGTGTTCTGTGAGGGAAACGAAAAAGTGAGCAGGACAGCGTCAAGAGAACTTAACTTTTTACAAAATTTCAGTTGTTATTTTAGACATAGGGGATACATGTGCAGGTTTGTTACATGGATATATTGCACCCAGGTAGTCAGCATAGTAACCAGTATGTAGTTTCTCTAGTAGTCTGCAGTGCCTGTTGTTCCCATATTTATGTCCATGTGTACTCCATGCTTAGCTCCCATTTGTAAGTGAGAACATGTGGTATTTGTATTTTTCTGTTCCTGCATTAATTTTGAATAATCATGTAAGAAGGAATGATTCTGCAAGGAAAAGCAACACAAAAATAAGATGTGACTTTGCAAATTAAGCACACATGAACAATAATATTTGCAGATTATCTTTTTTTTTTCTTTTTTGAGACAGGGTCCTGCTCTGTTGCCCAGGCTGGAGTGCAGTGGTGCGATCATGACTCACTGCAGCCTTGACCTCCTAGGCTTGAGTGATCTTCCCACCTCATCCTCCCAAGTACCTGGGACTACAGGCATGCACCACCATGCCTGCTAATTTTTTGTACTTTTTGTAGAGACGGGGTTTCGCCATGTTGCCCAGGCTGGTCTAGAACTCGTGGGCTCAAACAGTCCTCACACTGTGGCCTCCCAAAGTGCTGAGATTACAGGAATGGGCCTGCACATGCAGGGTGGATTATTTTAGCAAGTAGTGCTGCACTGCTGCTAAAAGTTCAGCAATATAAAGCATAATTAATATTTCCCATGTTTACAATATTAATGAAGTTGTTCCAGGTGATACATTTTTATAGTGGTCTTTCCAGGTCCTAATACTGCCTTAGTACATGGCATGCCCTCAAAAGTATATGATATATGAATTAATATAAAAAGGAGTCCCCAATGTATTTTTTAATACTTGCTATTTTTTCACTATTATATTTACTGCAGCTTAACATATACTAATGTCCTGTCATTCAGATTCTGCATCTTCTAGATTACCTGACGTATTTCTGAGAAGGCAAATTAGTTTTCTTTCCCTGGATTTCAGATTATCTCAGCACTTCTCCAGGTGTATCAGAATTCTTGGGGATTAGACAACCACCTCCTGGTATGGACTTAGAATACCCAAGAATACCCAGAATAGCTAGTAATTCCCTCACATACGTCAGGGTACTTTGCACATATCACTACTATGGCATTTATCACTTTTGTTTTGTTTTTGTTTGTTTTTGTTTTTAGAGTTTTGCTCTTATTGCCCAGGCCGGAGTGGATGGCACGATCTTGGCTCACTGCAACCTCCGTCTCCCAGGTTCAAGCGATTCTCCTTCCTCAGCCTCCCGAGTAGCTGGGATTACAGGGCACCTGCTGCCATGCCTAGCTCATTTTTGTATTTTTAGGAGAGACGGGGTTTCACCATGTTGATCAGGCTGGTTTCAAACTCCTGACCTCGTGATCTGCCTGCCTCGGCCTCCCAAAGTGCTGGGATTACAGGCATGAGTCACTGCGCCCGGCCACGTTTACCACTTTTATTATTATTATTTTTTTAACATCTGTCTCCTAGTCTGAGCTTTCATTTTTGCATTTGTTATTCGGAAAGCATTGTCTGATGAGAAGTACACTCAATAGTTGTAGAAAAGAGGGAAGGTTTCTGCAGTTGGTAAAACATTCCAGCCCAGAAGTTTTATGAAGGGCAAAAGAGACAGTGTATGTGAAGTGTTTTATGTAGGATCTGGCACATGGTAAAAATATATGAAAGGTAACAAAAACAGCAAAAGCAGACTCTCAGGAAAGATTAGAGTCAAATAGTAAGGGCATAATCCACTAGATTTCTACACAGTGCCTTTCTGTTCAAGGCTTAACGATGAGATCGTTTGTATCCCTGAAAACGTCACTTCAGGCATAGTTGTATTAATTCTAACCTAAAGAGCAAAAAGAAGAGATAGTAACATGCTGTTTGTTTAACATTTGTTGGAATATTATGTTGTCTAGAAATACTATTAGCTTACATTAGCTTTATTATTTAAGAAACTGTCTAAACAATAAGTAAACTTCCAATTTGAATGGTTCTAGCATAAAGAAAAGACAGATAATTAAGGTGTTGGATATCCCAAGTACACTGATTTGATCTTTACAAATTTTATGAATGTATTAAGTTATCACATGTTCCTCAAAACTGTGCACATCTATTCTGCATCAATAAAAAATAAGTAAACTTTTTACCTTAGGATAAATTAACAGTATTTGCAATGCAGTTAGATGGCATAGGATTCTTATCATTCTTACACAATTCTTTTTAAAAATACAAGTTGCTGGGCACGATGGCTCATGCCTGTAATCCCAGCACTTTGGGAAGTCAAGCCGGGAGGATTGCTTGAGTCCAAGAGTTTGAGACCAGCCTGGGCAACATAGTGAAACCTTGTCTCTATGAAAAATAAAATTAGCCAGGCATGGTGGTACATACCTGTAGTCCCAGCTACTCAGCAGGCTGAAGCAGGAGGATCCCTTGAACACAGGAGGTCGAGGCTGCAGTGAGCTGAGATTGTGCCATTGCTTTCCAACTTGGACAACAAGTGAGGCCCAGTCTCAGGAAAAAAAAAAAAAAAAAAAAAAAGGCACAAGTTAAAGACTATAATATAAATATTAAGACTTATTTTTGTTTCTTGGTTTGCAGCAATTCAAACTGGTCCAAGCCAAATGATAGGAATTTTTAATAAGGATATAAGAGATTTTGTTTTTTTCACAGACCCTGAGAGTAGACGTGTACGCAGGTCACACAAGTGAAGAATCGGAACACCTTTAGATAGGCAAAAAGCACCCCTCCATTTCTTGCCTCTGTGTCTGTCTGTGCTTCTGTTTTGTTTTCTTTCAGGGTCTACTGCTGTGCATGAAGGTGGTATGGACTCAGAACTCTGAGGTCTGAGGAGACAAATACCCACCATAACAACATCACACAATACCTAGAGTCAAAGCAATTATCCCTATTCCTACCCCCAACTGAGTTATTCAGTAAAACCTGCATTATTGAATCTTGTTTCCCATGTATAGTTTATATAGTTACATAACAATTAGTCTTTTCCATACACTTAGGAGAACTACATGTAATTTAGTATTATGCTGTTTTAACTGACATGTCACATACATTTTCCTGATACAGGTACATAGCCTTTATATTTGTCCTTTTTCACTTATCTGCTATGTTTCTCAAATTGATATACTGTCATTTCCTAAGCCAGTTATTTATTCTTGAACATTTAAATTACTCCCTTTTTTGTTTTTTAAATAAACATTGTTATGATATAGTTTTTGTTTGGTTAGTTTTTGATCATTTCCTCCAGTTTTGAGTGTTCTCAAAACTGAAATTACTGAATCAGTGGGAGTGAACACAGTTGTGTCTTTTAAAATATTTTATCAGCTTCCTCTCAAGAAGGATTGTACCAATGTGTGTTGCCAGTAGAATTATATGAGTTTGTCTCACCATGCTTCAAAATTTTTCAAAACTGGTAGCTTATTCACACTGGAACATATGAATTGTTCAACATTTTAGAATATATATACATATATGTATGGACTATATATAGTACATATATATATATGTATGAAAACACTTAAGTGGACCAATCACAAACATATGTAAATATCTAATAAATTTCATCACTGATTAAGCCAGTGATCCTGCTAGCTAAGTATCTTGAGACCTAGTTAAGGTCTTTTGTGTTAAATTCACCAATAGCGTTTCAAAAAAAAAATGTTACTTTTTATATCTGAAGGCTTTTGCAAAGGAATGGCTTTCATTTTATGACCAGTTTTGTCTCTGAAATTATCTGCCTAGACTTTGGCCAAGGTGTTCTATTAATTGTCAAATGTGATTGAATTTAATCACATGTTTCTTTCTAGGTTACTTTATAAGGTATTCCTGCACATCATAAAAAATGCCCACAAGGAGTCAAATTACTTTATTCCTAGATTTGATACTGTTTTATATTATTGCTATATAGGCTTAGATAAGTATGTTGTTTTACCTTCAGAAGCCATATTTTAGCTACAGGTAAAGCCATTCTTAATTATAATAGTATATAAAGCATACACATGGGAAACCAACATTATTCAGCATGTTTTACTCTTACTGACAACAATTTATGTTTTTTTAATATTGTAAATAGTTCTGGAATTTTATTATTTTCTGTATATTGAATTACATTAAATAAGTAACTTTTCTCTTTAGTAGCTTATTTCCTGAATCTGCCCATTTGATAATCATGCTTTTGATTGGTAAGCACCAATAAATATCTATATTAATTTCTAAAAAGTAATGTCATAAAATATGGAAGATTTTCTGGCAGACATTTTCATTAGCCAACTGGTGACATTTTTAGTAAATGCCAAAAAGTAATGTATGAATATATAAAACATCAACTGTTTAGCATAAACTTTATAAATAACAGAAATGGCTAGTAGAAGAAAGTATACAGATATTGTCTGCTAAAATAAATATTTATAAATTGACTAGATGAAAAAATATTAGTCTCTTGAACTGACTGAACAAATTGATTATAGTTCTGGTTTTGTTTTCTGTGTCTGTGGAAGTCATAGTAAATCAAGAAAACGTACAGTTTTAATTCTGTTTTTTTCCTTACTACCTAGTTTGCTTACATTTTTTTTGTCCTCCCTTGAACTCACTTTCTCCAGACTTTGGGTATGTCCTGGGCATAAATCAAACCACTCAGATCCACTTTTGAAGGTTGGTGTTGCTTTTAAAGCATGTCCTTGTATCTGTTCTCCTTCCACTGCTAGTCATTACAGAACTGACCAAAAGCTATCAACCAGACGAAAGCTTCTGATGCAAAGAATTTGACAACACATTAGCTAGAAAACTATTCCCTGAATAATACAAAATCGATTGAAGCCTTTCCCCCACGTATAACATTATTCTGCCATTCCATTCATTTCTGCATTCCTCCTTTGTATAGTCTTGGGAAACATAGATCAGTGATGTAGCAGCGAAAGACATCATGATACCAAATAGGAAACAAGGATTTGGAAGACACTTTGGACCTCTTAATTTCCAGGCCACTTGATAGCAGATACAGTTCATTACACAAGAAAATTGCTTGATCTTGGGAAAAGGGGGTGCTGGAGGTGAGGGAAAATGAGTTAGTCACCAAGACAGTTCACCTTGCAATTCAATCATTTAGATCTAACTGGAGAATGATTGCTGCCATGTTCCAGAAAAGGAATGAAAGCCTCATTTCACAATAAGATGGTGAATTATACATCTTCTGAGTTTAGATTCTAGAAGAAAGGAAGGTTCTTTATTCCCTACCTTGCTCCCCTCCCCATCTACCCATTATTATTCATAACTACAAATCCCATGGTTAAATTCTGTTGTACTCAATAAACATAAACTCAGAGCTCTGCCAGGACAATATTCTAAAGCATAAAGTGTAAATACTCAGAAAAAAATATGAGAAGTATTTTATTGGATATTTTGTTATATGTTCAGTATTTATATAAATGTTTCCATAATATACACAATTTTGAATGACTTAATTCTTTCTGTACCTCCTCTTCTCTAGTTAGGCAGTTCTGTGAACATAAAACATCTCCTTCTCTGATGTTTCACTTGTCAGGAAGATCCTTTCATTTCCCACCTTTTACCCCTCCGCATCTGTCCTTTATTCTTTTCTAATTCCCCTGGTCTCTGACCACCCTCCTCAAATTTCTACCATATTTATGTTATAATCAATTGTTCCATGCCTTATGCTATAAACACTTTTATGATAGACATCATAACTAATAACTTCTGTTATAGTGATGAGCACATCTGAAAAACATATTTTAAAAATAGATATACCATGGATATATCATCTATGACTGGTATGGGACAGGAGTTCTAATTGGAAACTGATATAGAAGGAGATCACAGTTTGTCTCAGAGGAGTTAATAACCTGAACCTAACCCAATAAGAAGCACAAAGGCTGAAGAAGTGATAACTCTTTTTAAAAGAGCTACCAAGGATTAACCATTACATTTTAGAACCATTGCATATGGTGTTTGTATATTGTATATCTGAGTCCTGTGAGCTAAGGAAAAAAGATTGATTTTTGAAACAGGCATCTTTACCATGGTTAGGCAAAATCAAAAAGGGAAATAGTGGTCAGAAGTTGATAGATGTCCACTATCAAAAACAACTTAAACTCTGAATTAGAGTTTAATAGCTCTGGAAGAAAAATGGATCTAGATTGTCCATGAATGTAAGGACACATAACAATACATCTCTGGAGTTATGGAGACAGAAAAGGTCAAGAGTGTATCTTCTCGAGAGTGTACCTTTCATGGAGACAACTAAGCTGGGAGAAAAGCTAATATTCCATTGCTAGTAGCATAACCCACAAATATCATTAAAAAATTCTTTTGGAACATAAAAAATTTATGTTAATGTAGTATATGGAACCAAGAGGTAATAATTATAGTAGTTCCTTTTGGACCAAAATAAATTGCCATATATAATTAATTTTCAGAACTCTCAAGGTATTATGTCTTCAATATGCACCTTCTAAATTAGTTAAATAGACGAATCAATACATGGGAGAAATAGGGGTGAAGGAAAGAAAATTTTTTGAAGATATCACAAGACATAGTTGTCATAGGAAGAAATTTAAACAGCAGGGAAACCTTTCTCAAAAAGATGTATCACAAGATTATCGCTAGTCAAAAATGACTGCAGAGTAGAAAGAAAGCTCAGAAGTCTACCAAAAAGGTAATTTAGGCAAAGGGAAGGAAGGAAGGGAGGGACGAAGGGAAGAAGGGAGGGAAGGAGGGAGGAAAAAGAAAAGAATTCCCTACCACTACATTTTTAAAAAAGTTTTAGGACACTTAAAGAGTAAAATGAAACAAAGTGTGGATTAACTGAATATCTCAGAAAAATGATTATGATAAAAAGATAAGGGCCTAGCGACATATCCAAAGGGGAACAATAAACTGGAAAGAATGTAAATATAAATACAACTAATACAATTTTTCCATAAAGAAATGTCAACAGAGAATATCTTTTAAAAGTTGTTCCAGTGCTGGGAAACCTAGATACTCACTTGCAGAATGAAATTAGACCCTTATCTCATATCTTATACAAAAATCAACTCAAAATGGGTTAAAGACTTGAACATAAGATCTGAAACTGTGAAACTACTCAAAGAAAACATAGGGAAACAGCTCTATGACATTGGTCTGGGCAATGATTGTTTTGGATATGATGACAAAAACACAGGCAACAAAAGCAAACATATAATAGACAAATGGCATTACATCAAAACACAAAGCTCTGCATAGCAAAGGAAACAATCCATAGAGTAAAGAGACAACCAATAGAATGGGAGGAATATTTGCAAAGCATTCATCTGATAAGGGGTTAATATCCAAAATACATAAGGTACTCAAACAACTCAGTAGAAATAAAACAACTCAAAAAATGAACAAAGTACCTGAATAAATAGACATTTCTCTAAAGATGACATACAAATGGCCAATAGATAGAGGAAAAAATGCTTAACATCACCAATCACAAAACTACAATGAATTATTACCTCCTACTTGTTAGAACGGTGATTAACAAAAATGAAAGAGAACAAGTGATGGCAAGGATGTGGAGAAAAGGGAACCCTTGTACACTGTTGGTTGGAATGTAAATTAGTACAGCCACTATGAGAAACAATATGGAAGTTTCTCAAAAATAGAACTGCCATATGGTCCAGCAATCTCACCACTGCCATATATATCTGAAGGAAATGAAATCAATATATCGAAGAGATATCTGCACTACCAAGTTCACTTCAACATTATTCACAATAGCCAAGATATTGAACCAACTTGAGTTTCCATCAAAGGATGAATGCATAAGGAAAATGTGGTATATGCACACAATAGAATATTACTCAGCCCTAAAGCAGGAAATCCTGTCATTTGTGACAATGTGGATGAACCTGAAGGGCATTATATTAAGAGAAATAAGTCAGGCACAGAAAGAGAAATAATGAATGATTTCACTTATATATGGAATCTAAAAAGTTGAACTCATAGATGCAGGGAGTAGAATGGTGGTCACCAGTGGCTAGAGGGTAGAGAAGTTGGGGAGATGTTGGTCAGAGGATACAAAATTTCTGTTAGGAGGAATAAATTCAAGAGCTCTGTTGTACATCATAGTGCCTATAGTTAATAACAATATAGTATATATTTGAAAATTGCTAAGAGAGTAGACTTTAAGTTTTGTCAACAGAAAAAATATGAGATGAGGCATATGTTAATTAGCTTGACTTAGCCTATCCATAATGTATCTGTTTATCAAAAGATGTTCTACATCATAATTATATACAATTTTGTCAATTTAAAAAAAGTTCATCCAAGTCATTAACAATGGTCTCAGAAAAAAGAAATCACAGTGAAATTAAATGATTATTTAAGGGATTCTGAGTAGAGCTAACTATTGGTTTCAGGCATAGTAATTATTGTTCTTTCAGTCAAGAGGAAGGTCAATGTAGTAGGTCATTGCAGAAAATACTGCTAGAATGTTTTAAGAAAACTGGATAGAGCTGCATACCTATGTAGGATAAAATATTAAGAGAACAAATATTAAGCCAAATATGTCAAAACGTGCCATTTAACCTTCTAACCCTAGTTTGGATCCAAGGGAAAGTGCCTAATCTTTTTTAAAGAGAGATACTTAAGAAGAATTCTTTTATTCATTTATCTGACAAATATTATTGACCTGCTTCTACGTACCCAGGCACTGTTCTAAGTTCTTAATATTCATTAAGGAATCAGATAGACAAAAATCTCTGCCTAGCAGAATTTGTATTATAGTAAATAAAACACATAGCATGCAACAAATGCAATAAATAGGTAAATTATATAACGTGTTTGAAGAGGATTAAATGCTATGAAAAAATAGAGCCGGGTAAGAGTGATTAGAGTTGCAGAAGTATTGTGATTTCCTCTTTTAAGTTACAAGACATGAAAACTTGAGTGCCTCTCCATGTTTTCAGAAAGGTGCACACCACGTATATCAAGGGGAATGTCTGTGGAACCAGGCGTGTCGAGGGCGGGGGGTGTCCAGTAAATGAGTGTTTGATTTTTAACTACTCAATAATTATTGATTGGTTCAAAGCAGTTGTTACAGCAGAAAGTAAGTTGTAGAATTCTCATAATAGAAATACATAGTTTTTCACGAGTTCTGTAATAAACAAAATCTGTGATGTCTCCCATTAATTGAATCCCTAACACCTGTTCTCTTTATTTACCTTACTTTTGTTTTTCATTTTGTCAGATACTATTTCATTACTGTTTTAAAACAGAATAATTGAACATATGTGCAGTTTTAGTCACAAAATATTTACATTTTTTCATCAGTGTTAATGATAATATAATCATCTATGTTTGTATGTTTATGAGGAATAATTTATTTAACTACCACACATAAATATGTACAGCTCCTCTGTCTGAGCAGGGACTGAAGAATATGAAGAGATTTACTAACTTATGGATAGACTAGGGCCCTTTGGCTTGGCTTCATGTATCTTTTTGCTTAGCTCTTTTAATTTTATACGCCTGTGTTACTGCAGTAACAGTCTCAGTAGGGGTTATTGTTAATGACACTCAAATTCAAGACCATATAGATATTGGAACCTCTGTTTTTTTTTTCCTCAACCCTTGAAAAAACATTAGAATTAAGAAAGTAATGTATTATTATTAAACTACAGTAATAATAGCTCTAAAGAGCTTTACGTTCTTTACCAGTTAAAATCTCACTTAATCCTCATAGTAACATTATGATGTCAGGATGTCAGTGTTCCTTGGAACCTGAGAATCAAAGAGGTGACTTTATCAAGGTCACCAAACTAGTGGGGTTAGTTAGCGGTTGGGTCAAGAAGAATACTACACAGTAACAAACAACAACAAACACCTAAGTTATTTCTGTTTAAGGGACTTGGTTTGTTGTAAAACCTGAAAAAGTATTTAATAGAGTTTACCAAATCTAGATTTAGCATACTGTTTAAGTCAGTGCCTGTCATTACATGACTAAGCATCTTTCCTTTCACTCCACTGTTCCTGTTTCCTGCCCCAGCCAGCAGCTCTGCTCACCTTATCTCACCTTTCCTTTTCATCTCAGGAGGGTAGGGACAGAACTGTTCTAATCTCCAGCAAGGGAAGCAACCAAGTATGTAAAAAGAATTGTAGTTGGCTTATTTTTAATCTTATGCTCACTTAGTTTATGAACTGTAAACTTTTTAAAAGGTGAAATATAACTCTTACCCGGCTCTATTTTTTCATAGCATTTAATCCTCTTCACATACATTATATAATTTATCTATTTATTGCATTTGTTGCATGTTCCATGTCTCATTTACTATAATATACATTCTGCTAGGCAGAGATTTTTGTCTCTTCTATATCATCTCTTCTATAATAATTCTTAATCATAATTTTTAAAGCTTGAAAAATTCTCAAATGATATTGTAAAAATTAGTATTTCAAAGCCAGTCTTTAAACACTCTCTCTATAATTTATGAATGAAGCCAAAATTTTAGAGTTGAAATTTGTGAAATATTCCAGTCCCAATTATTACAGATGTAGAATTGCTAAACACTGGGTCATTTTAGTCTTCTACTATCAATTAATGAGTTTCTAGAAGATTAATTGCCATAGGCTTTGCCTCAGGTCTCTCTTTCCTAAGTCCAGTCATTAACTAGACTTACAAAAGGATAACCTGCCGCATTTTGTTTTATGAAACAGCAGCAACAAAAATTACTATTCTTGAAATCTAAAGGATTTTTTTCTTGCAGTTCAAAAATTTTAGAGTCTTTTAAGACTCTTTTTTTGCACTCTACTAAGAAATTGGTAAACAAATTTAATTGCATATTGAATAATGAGATAAATTTAGCATTATCCAACAGGAATGACCCACCCACCCACTCCCAGATGAAAGCATCATATTATTTATTGAATGTCTCTAAAGATTAAACTAACTTCCCAGGTAAGGAGACTTGGCCTCATTCCAGATCTTTACAGGATTATTAGGATAGTCTTCCTTATTGTTCAAATAGGTACTACTTATGGATTTGGGGATTTTCTGCCTGGTTTTCTTCTTAACTAGAAAGAAGGTAAATCCCTCTCCTTGAATATGGAATTCCATAGCCTCTCATCTACTCAAGGACTTTGATCCTGAACTTAACCTCCTTTCTTCTGCATCAGTATCCCCCTCAGTAATACAACGTGCTGTAATGTTGTTCCATCCAGTGGTTGGTTCTCTGTCCTCGTACTCCTTCTGGGGGCAAATCCTCACAGTTGGTCCTCTATCCTCTTTGAAATATTTCCTCCACTTGGCCTGTAGGACACCATGCTGTATTCTCCTGGTTTCCCTAATGTTTTTCTAGTTGCTCCTTTCAGGCTTCCTTACTTGTTGGTCCTCCTCTCCCCAAACTATCAACATTAGACTGCCAGGGCCCAGTCCTTGCATATCTTTCCTTCTCTGTCCATATACCTTCTCTAAGCAATAAATATTCTTAGCTTTATGCCAATCATCTATATGCCAGTGGCTCCCAAATAAATATCTCCAGTCTGAATCAATTAACTCCAGGCTTAATTGGCCTCTTTATTTGAATGGCTAATAGACACTGCAAACTTAAACTTCCCCAAACTGAGCTGCTGATACCAACCCCACTCACCAAATCTGTTCCTTCTGCAATCTCAATCTTTTATTTCACACAGTAGTAATTCCATCCTTTGAAAGGCTTGGGCCAAAACCTTGGGGGTTAAACTTGATTATTCTTTTTCTTAAACCCCTTGTTCAATTATTTAGAAAACTCGTATGTTCTTTTTTCAAAATACATCCAGAATTTGACTATTTTAAATCAGTTCCCCTCCCACTACCTGGACTTAGCCACTGTCATCACTCACCTGTATTGTTATCATCTCCCCTGCTGGCATTTCTTGTTTCTACCTTTGTCATCTTTCAGCCTATTTCAATAGAGCAGCCAAAGTAATTCTGTGAAAACTTAAGTAGATCATGGTTTTTGTTCAAAACTTCCAATGACTTCACCTCTTAGTAAATTATAGCCAACGTTCTTACAATGGTCTTCAAGGTCTACGTGGTCTGTCCACACCCAACTTTCCAACGTTACGTCCTGCAGTCTCCATCCTTCACTATTCTAGCCACATCCATCTCCTCAATGCTCCTTGAATATACCAGGTATGTTCCTGCCTTAGAGCAGGGGTTAGGCTTTTCAGATTCCAAAGACTATTCTAAATCTAAATAATTTAATAGAGACTCTCCAGAAATCCTAATAAGAGCATTCTCATAAAATATACTACTACCTTAATCATATACTCATTTTTAAATGCCCTTATTACAAGGAATTCTAAACAGAGTACTTCATTCTCCTGGGTTATTTCCAAAAATCTGATATAAACAATTATGAGACTAACTAGAAAAACATCTAACAGAGTTATTTGACGTCTGATATGTACATGCTAACTATGAGTGATTTAACTAAAAGCATCTAAATACGGTCAGCAAGTGTTTATTTAGTATCTATTAAATGCTAGCATCTACTCTAAACTCAGATTTCAGGTCGTGTGTTTGGGGGATACAGTGGTAAAAGATACACATACACATATATATACACACATGCATGTACATACACTATATATGTGTATATATGTATGTGTGTGCATGTATATGCATGTGTGTATATATATAGAGAGAGAAAGAGAGAAAGAGAATGAGAGAGAAACTGGAGAAGGCCCAAGTGATTCTGAAAAAGGGACTATTAAATGCCTTTGTCCAAAAGAAAATATAACATATGGTTATTAAATGAATCTAAGAATGTAAGTTTTGTTCAACATCATAATATTAATTAATGAATTCATCATATTAACAAAATAAAAATGATCTCAATCTTGATAATTTTAAGATCACCTTGATTACCTCGATCTCAAATTTGCATAAAACACCTCTGATAAATTCAACATTCATTAATGATGTAAAGAAAACTCTTTAAAAACTAGGAATAGAAAGAAATTTACTTAATCTGACAAAGAGTACCTGAAAAAACCTAGTATCTCTCACTAGGATCCAAGTGAAATAATGATGTCTGATCAGTATTATAATGGATGGTCTAGCCAGTGCAATAAAGCAAGAAAAAGACATAAGATGCATAAGGATCAGAAAGTAAGAAATAAAATTAATCATTCGCGGGTGATATGATTGGGTCACAGAAAACCCAAAAGAATCTTCAGATAAAGTTTTAGAATGAATAAGAACATTTAACAAGAATGCTAATTACAAAATCAATACACAAAAATTGGTTGTAATTCTCCATACCAGAAATAAACATCATCTAGAAAAAACTTAAAGATGTCATATAGAACAGTTCTTCAAAGCATCAAATACCTAGGAGTAAGCCTAATAAAAAATGTACACCTCTGTACAGAACACCATAAAACATTTTCAAAAGCATAGAAGACCTTAATAAATATGTATGCATTGGATGATTCAGTATTATAAAGATGTTAATTCTCCCTAAATTCATTGGGTTTAATGTAATGAATATATTCAAACAAATTCAATAGAAGTTCCAGTAGGTTTTTATGAAAACTGACAAGCTGATTCTAAAATTTACATGGAAATGCATAGGGCCCAAAATAACTAAGATTCTTGAATAAGAAAAGGAATTACAGAGAAATTTTAAAACAAAGTAATTAAAAGTTTGGATTCAAAAAAAGGCTAATGAACCAGAAAGGAGAGTTCAAAAACTAATTTATGTATATTTATAGACTCTCGATTTGTGACAGGTGGCATCTTTTCAATAAATGATATTGAGTCAATTGGCTATCCATATGGTAAAAATGAAACTTGATCCTGAATTCATACCATACACAAAAATCCATACAAGCAAATTATAGTATTTGTATATAAATCTGCAATTTCAAACATTAAGCCTTCCAGAAAATAAAATACAAGATATT
Organism: Papio anubis; assembly: GCF_008728515.1. Lineage (NCBI taxonomy): Eukaryota > Metazoa > Chordata > Mammalia > Primates > Cercopithecidae > Papio > Papio anubis. The sequence goes on from NC_044986.1 coordinate 95,035,694, forward strand.
TTCAGGTTCTTAGGAGAGGCCAAGGTTTGTTAGAATTAAAAAAGCATTATCTAAAAAGAAAAAAGATTGATAAATCAGACTGTATTAAAATTAAGAACTCCCATCATTTAAATACATCAAGAATGTAAAATTGAAAACCACAGAGTATAAGACCGTGACATTTGCAGCCTGTATAACCAACAAGGAGCTCATATTGAGACTATGGGAGAACTACAGATGAGTAAGAACTATTTAACCAAATAGAAAAGCAGGCAGAAGACTTCAACAGAGCTCCACAAAGCAGGATATCCAAATGGCCAATAAAACTATGGAAAGGGTCATCATTACTCTTTAGGGGAACGGAAGACAGAACCATGGAAGAGATGTCACTTCAAATCCACCAGAATGGATAAAACAGAAAAGCCTGGCAAGGCTCTGTGGAGAGGATATAGAGCAGTGGACACTCATATATTGCTGGTGGGAATGTAAATTGGTACTGGCAGTTTAGAAAACTATTTTGTATTATATACTAAAGCTGACCAGACTCATGCCTTATGACCCAGCAAAGTTCCACTCCTAGGTGTAACTGTACACATATATGCACCTGCATACATAAGTGCAAAGACATGTACACACATGTCCACAGCAGCACATATATAAATAGCAGTGTAAAATGTCCGTTCAAACAATGGACATTGAAAACACTAACCTTTGTGTTTCCATTTATGTTAAGTTCAAGAATAGACAAAACTAATCTATGGTGATAAAAATCAGAATATTGGTTACTTCTCAGAAAGAGGATTTAGATATGGAGAGGGACGAAGAGGAGGATTTTGGAATCTTAGTGTTACTGACATTCTACTTTTTGACCTGGGTTGTGGTTATAAAAATGTTTGCTTTGCGTTAATTTGCTGAGATAGACACTTATGATTTATACTTTAATATGTCTCTATTATACTACAATATTTCTTAAAAGATTTCTTAAAATCCCCATTACAATATAGGAACTAAATAGGTACCATGTTTACCTGTTTTCCCAATTGATTTGTTTCTGTTTCAGTGTGCTACAATTGTTGGAAAAGGCGTTATGTGAACTAATAAATATAGTAGAACCTCAGGAAAACATACCCTTGGCCGTACCTATTACTGTATGTTTTCCTGGATATTTTGGATTCACAAGCATGGGAAAACAATGTTTTAAGAGGCACTTAATCAAATAAATACTTTTTAAAATAATATTTTTATTCCAAATGAATACATTCTTCTGTGGTCCAGACATTAGTCTATGCCTGCATTTTCAATACATGTAAAATATATTTTTAAAAAATGAAGTGTGATAATACCTTACATATTATTTTGTGACCTATTTTACACCTCAGATATGTTTGAAATCTATAAAAACAAATGTCTGTCTACCTAATATATTTTTATAAAATAAATGTTAAGATATTAAAACTCATAAGACAATAGAGAGGAAATAAACTCCCTTTCACCTCTGCCCTGCTACATTACTAATTCCCAGAATCAAGCATATTAAAAGATTCTCTGTGTGTATGCCAGTGAGGGTTTTTGTTTTCGTTTGTGTGTGTGTGTGTGGGTGTGTTTTTTACAGAGTTTGAGATCTTCCAACATTTTTTTTCACAAATATAGTTTCAGCACTTTACCTATCAATGCATAAGTATCTACATTCATTCTATATCAGTCCTTTAACTATAGATAATATCTGTATCGTTCTTTTTAATGGCTGTATAATATTCCAACATAGAGAAATTTCATAATTTATTTAGCTTTTCTCCTACTAATAGTGTTTTTCCAGTTTTTTTCTTTACAAAAATGATATGACAAACATCTGTGTACACATGTGTGTGCATATGTATGTGTGTATCTTCATATATTTCAGAAAATACAAGAACTGCTGGGTTAAGAGTATAAATATTTTTAAATACTAAAAATAACTCAAACCATACTTCTGTGAGTAGTCATTGCTATTGGATACAACATTACAGCAAAACAAATGTAATCAAGAATTTAAGTAAGGCACCAACATGGGAACCAATGTGTCTCTTAAGGCAAGAAGACTATTAAAGGTTGATGTGAGATTTAGTGGAAAGGAGTACATATGGGAGATAATTTACTGCTGCCCCAAGCTTATAGCCATATCATGCTTTTTTCCCTTAGTAGTTAATAAAAACTAATGTCAAATATAAAATGGACAAACAAAACTATAGCCAGCATTGATAGACAGAAATTATAATACAATATAATTAAGTGACCAATTTATAATACTTATAGTCAAGTAAAATATTTCACTTAGATTCCTTAAAATTAGAAATTGTCTTCTCAGGATTAGGCCACATTTTCTCTGAAAAGCCATCATCCTTGAGTCATGCTGTTCTAAGGATGAGTTTTTCTTCTAATGGACAATTGTTGATCATTTAAATCTGTACCTACCGCTGACAGTGGGTTTTAGTTTAACCCCAGGACATGAAGACATCAGAATCTCTTAGAGATAAAGCAGTGGATATTACATGTATTAATGTGCTCTAAAGATAGTTAAATTTAGACGGGAGCAAATAAATTTTTTTCTTTACAGCCAGCAAATTAGTACTGTGGCTCCTTGTCATTTACCTCCTCCATGCCTCAGAATAAAATCTTTCCTTGACAACACAAGATCACTAATAGTAAGGGAACAGGAGATGTAGTGGAAATCTAGATCACTGAATGACTTTGAGCCTTTCTGCATAATAGTGGCGGAGATTTGAGTGCTTGTTATGTGCAAGGTGCGTTTGTAAGTGCCTAATTTGTATTATTCCATTTACTCATTATAATAACCCTATGAAGTAGATGGAAAATAAGCACTAACAGACTGGTAATAGACACATAGAAAAGCTAAGCCAAGTCAACAACTGGTATGTAGCAGAGCCAGTATTCATACCTAGGTACTATGGCTACAGAACCTGTACCCTTAATGATTTCACTAAAGTTGAAGATTCATTTGGTTTAAACTTGTGAACCCCCAGGCTCCACCTCTTTTCCCCTGTGTCTCACTTTGAAGCCCACAGAATCTCAGTGGGTCATAAGATATCCCTCTGCCATTGGGAAGAGGAGCTAGGCAAGGGCAGATGTCTCTACAGATCTGTTATTGGGAATTTGGGTGTCTAACCTTGTCTTGCCATTTAACTTTGTGATTTTTTGCTGAAAGCCAGATGTGATGTATCTGGTAACAGGAACTAAGGTAATCAGGCATATAGTGTGAGATATTATGTTAATCTGACTAGAAGCTGAGCTATGTTTAATTTGTTGTAGCTGTGCCAGGGGCTTATGTTTCCTCTAGGTTTTGGTTTTTGGTTTTGGGTGTTTTTGGTTTTTTTCCTCCCCTGTTATCTTTGAGCTTCCCTAAGAACTCCTTCTCAAATAGAGTCAGTAATGAGCTCTCTCAACTGTAGTCCACTGCTATTATTTTGAAGCCCTGTTGATGCAACGGTAACATATTGGGGAAAGGAAGTTGTGTTCTAAGCTTATGATTCAATCTCGGGGATTGTTTTAGTGGGCCTGGGTCTCTGGACTATGCCTTTCAAAAGCATTTCTTAGCCTTTTTTACCCTCCTCACTGTGTGAGAAGGTTAGGGAGAGCTCAATTTGTCTAATTGCCCTTACTTAGGTCAGATAAGGCTCTGGTAAAGGAGTTTTCCTTGAAGTCAGGTCTTTGCTGAAGAGAACAGAACACTCTGAATGTATCTAAAAATGGTTACTTATCCCCTGGATGTACTGAAAAATTCTTATTTTTCCCCTCTCCCTGCGTAAAGAAGAAAGGAATTTTTCTCTGATCTTCACAGTGAGAACCTAATGAAGCTTCTGGAATTAAATTCAGGAAAGTGTGGGGAATCCCCAGTTAACACTGGGGCCCCAGGAGTTTTAAACTGTCAAGCTAGTTCACCCTTAGCCTCTGGAAATTTATCAATTACTATTAAAGTGTTCCTGCTAGTTACTTATTTCAGTAACTTCTGCTTCTGATAAGCTGTGATTCTTTGTATTTATCTGCCTTTCCATTTTCGGAGGCAGCGGTTTGCCCTGTGACTTCAATTTTCTGATGGATCTAAGAAGAGATGTTGATTTTCAGTTTATTTAGCTTTTTTCTTATAAGGAAGCTAGGTGACAACTTCCAAGCTCTTCACATGTTGGAGTGTGGTGAGGAAGAACAAATAATCTCACAAAACTTAGGTAGTGTCTTAATTCATTTGGCCCACTGTAACAAAATACTGCATAATTTAAGAATAATAGAAATTTACTTCCCAGCAGTTCTAGAGGCTGGGAAGTCCAAGATCAAGTCACCAGCAGATCTGGTATCTGGTGAGGGCTCATTCTCTGCTTTGTAGGTGGTGTCTCTTGCTGTGTCCTCACATGGCAGAAGGGCCGGGAAGCCCCCTTCAACTTCTTTTATCAGGGCATTAGTTCCATTCATGAAGACAGAGCCCTCATGACTTAATCACTTCCCAAAAGGCTCCACCTATTAATACCACCACAGTGGGGATAGGTTTCAACATGAATTTTGGAGGGACACATTCAGACCATAACACACAGTATCTCTAAACTTTTCCTAATTTTTTAAAAATGTAAGTCTTCTTATTTCAATGATAATACACAGGAAATGTCACCATCAAATGGTAGTTCTTAATTTTGCCTGCACATTTGGAGGTTTTGTTTTATTTTTAATACCAGTGCTTGGGCCCTTCTCCAGGCCAACTGAGTCAGAATTTTTAGGGTTAGGCTTGAATATTCACCCCCTGCCCCCACCCAGCCTCTTACATGTGAAAACCATGCCATAGAGCAATGGTTCTCAAATTTAAGTGTGCATCTCAGAATCACCTCGAAGATTTGAAATTCAGATTGCAGGGCTCCACCCCCCAGAATTTCTGACTCAGTAGGTGTGGTGTGAAGCCCAAGAATTTGCATGTCTAACAAGTTACAGATGATGCTGGTGTCGCTGGCACTGGACCACATTTAGCACACCGTTACCACAGCAGATCCTAAAAAGAAATCACAACCTTTGACATCCATGATCTGCTTATTCCTCTTGCAAAATGAGACACCATAACTTCATATTTTTCCTGTGAATTCTCTGGTTGATTAGGTCAAAATGCTCAGTTTGAGGTCTTTTTTTGTTTTTACTTTTGGTATATTAAATTTTTCTGTTTTTCAGGGTTCTGTCTATGGCCAGCTTCTCCTTACGTGCCACCCAACTTTCCTTCTGGGTGATCTTATAGATTTACATAGTTTATTTCATCTAAATGCTGATTATTCAGTTGGATTTCTCTCCTGAGCTTCACATCTGTATATTCAGTTGGTTACTTGACATATCTATGAAGATATTCCCCAAAAAGCTACAGTCAGTGCGTCTACATCTGAGATATATTTCAGCCTCAGGATCCCCTTTCTTTGTGAATGACACCAAAATGTATCCTATTTTTTCAAGCCAGAAACCTGCATGTCGACTTTGATTTATCTTCCTTATGCCTCTCTCAAAATGGTCCCCAAAGCCTACAAATACTATCTCCTTAATCTCAAGTCCATTTCACTCCATTTATGCCACTACTTTCAATGGCAAAAACTGCAATTACTTTTGCACCAACCTAAACCTCTGACTGAATGCTCCAATGAGATTATCTCATTTTATAAAATCTCAAGCTGGAACTGTATCATTGGTGAGAAGGAATACAAACTAATTTATTACGGATACCTCTTGTACCACCCGTGAACCAGCACTCTCCAGCATGCTAGTGTGAGAGAAGTTCCTAATTTGAGCTAGTGTGTATCGCACTGGAATGCTGGCTCCTTGGGGAAAGGCTGGAGTAGGTCCAATGGAAGTCTATTTGCATGAATGGCCAAGGAAGCTCCTGGGAAAGAATTCATTGGAAGAGAAGAGAATCTGAAAGAGAGAGTCATATAGGGAAGTTGCCTCAGCAACCAAAACTCAGTTATTGAGAAAAGGAAACTATTAAATATAGCAGATGATTTGTTACTCTCCACCTCACGCCTCTGTGAACTTAAGTCCTCTGTAGGTGTTAGACCTGCAAGTAAATAAACTAAATGAACCATATGCCAGTTGTTAAGCACCAAACCCTCTTCTAGCCTCTGCTTTGTGATGCTGTGGCTGGGACCCTGCAGACCTCAGTTCTGCTTTGCCAGCTGGCATCCTGCTAGGCTCTGCCAGTATGGGGAGGGGAGCCGCTGTAGGGAACCTGGAAGGATGGAAGGCTGCTATAATAAAATACCATAAACTAGATAACTTAGAAACAACAGACATTTATTTTTCACAGTTCTGGAGGCTGAAAAGTCCATGATCAAGGGACCAGCAGATTCATTGTCTGGGGAGGGCCTGCCTGCCTTCTGGTTCACAGATGGCAACTTCTCACTGTGTTTCACATGGCAGAAGGGACACAGCAGCTCTCTGGGGCTTCTTTTATAAAAGAGCATTAATCCCATACATAAGGGCTCTGCCCTAATGACCGAATAATCTCCCAATGGCTCACTCCTAATACCATCACATTGGTGATTAGCTTTAATATATAACTCTTGAGGGGAAACAGACATTCCAACCATAGCAGCAATCCTTTATGTTAAATTATCTTTGTTCAAATAACTGGAACAGATTTTGTCTCCTGATTGAACCCCAACTGACTCAAACCATTTCACTAACATCACTATAAAATATTGGGACACAAAAAGTACTTACTTGGTTCCCTTCAATGATACTGTAGTACACAATAGGAAAAAGGCATTCTGTATCTCATCTCATGGAAAACCATGCAACTGTGTTCTGTAGATGAAATGGTACCTGAGTGAAGAGACAGTAGTGTCCAGCTGTGCACATATAATGTGGTGCTGCCTTATGTGCCTGGCAGGCCTGGCCTGGATATGCCCAGGGGACACAGCGGTGCCTCCTGGATGTGGTGATAACCGGTGGAGGGACACACAAAACAAAAAGGGATTAGAACCATTTATGATGGTGAATTCTCTTCTTCTACTCTGACTTTCTTGGTGAAAAATAACCTGATTTGCTAGTGAGCTCTTGTAAGACAGCCTTTGGGAACTCCTAGAAACACTTGGGGCAGGTTTGTAGAAAACTAGGAAACAGTATTAGCAAGTGACAGAAAGACCCATTGAAATCAGGATTACCCTAGTTAGCTATACGTATGTTTTGAATTTTAGTATTAAAAACCATAGCCTTTAAAATAGGAGCTATTAAGTATACTTATTTTTGTCTCTCTAGTTTTGCCATTTTAATATCCTTATTTGCCATTAATCTAGTTCTAGAACACAAATCTACAAAGTGGTTTAGTTATCTTGATTCAGAGCTCTGATCCACATATGAGCCAGTATAGAAGAGAACCAGGGACTTGGAGTTTCAAATGCAAGCACAGGAACTTTCAGCATCTTTCAAAGCTCTTGGCTCAGAGGGTAGCAAGCAAGTTTGAGTGCTTATCATCTCTTTTCTGCCCCTTCCCTGAGCCCCATTCTTCTTCCACATTCTATGGTCTTTTTGTTAGAGATTATGGATGTTCAAAATGAAATATTGACAAATGGTGTCTGCAACTATACTTTCTTAGCTTCTCCTTTATGAAAGTTTATATCCTTTCTTCCTGAATAATTGGTGTGATTTTTTTTATGATTGTTGACTTGGGAAGTCTGGATATGTGTGGCTGCCTCCCCATCAGCCATTACCCTTACACTTCCCAAATTGTGCACTGAAGTGTTCTGGGGCACCACAGAGACTTCAGAGAAGGACTGTGGAATATTTTTAATTTTTAAGAGAAACATTGTGACTTTCATTGGACACTGCATTAACTACTATTATTGAGTTGATTGACTGTTACTCCTTAATAAAAGGAAGAAAAAACGGACCTGTTTGAGGTTTCTTTTGATTCATGGGCACTGTGAAAAAATCATTGAGGCACTAAGGGCATTGGGAAAGAAAGTAAGTTTGGGAACCTCCGCATCACCCTCTTCCAAACAACTCATGTCTCTTTAGGGGTTCCATATAGATATGGGACCATTTTTGCCCCCAGATTCAGGAGATGGAGCATAGGATCAAACTAAATTAATCAGTTCAACTACCCTCCTGGCCTTGTTAAGAAGTGAACTAATTAAGAGGTGAACATGTGATCCAAATCAGACAGATTAGAGTAAAACTCAGGTTACTTGCTTGAAATGCTGTAACAATCTCAGTATCTCCTTCTTTTCTTTCAATGTCCAATCTGTTGAGACATTTTTAATGACCCATAATATTGTTGAATTTGGTAAATACTTCATGCACATTTGAAAATAATACAAATTCTCCTTTTTAGGTATTTTCTTTAAACCAAGTTGTTAATTGTGTTGTTTAGATTTTTATAATCTTACCTAAGTTTGATTTGCTTGCTCTGTCAACTGTTTAGACAAGTGTGTTAAAATTCCTCTGTAACTGGCCTGGTGCGGTGGCTCACGCCTGTAATCCCAGCACTTTGGGAGGCCACAGCGGGTGGATCACAAGGTCAGGAGATCGAGACGGGGCCATCCTGGCTGACATGGTGAAACCCTGTCTCTACCAAAAATACAAAAAATTAGCCAGGCGTGGTGACAGGCACCTGTAGTCCCAGCTACTTGGGAGGCTGAGGCAGGAGAATGGCGTGAATGCGAGAGGCAGAGCTTGCAGCGAGCCAAGATCACACCACTGCACTCCAGCCTGGGCAACACAGTAAAACTGTCTCAAAAAAAAAAAAAAAAAAAAAACTGCTGTAATTATAATTTGGTTAATTTATTCTTTTAGTACTATTAATTTCTGATGTATACATTTTGACTCTTTGTCTTTGAGTGCATACAAATTTAGAATTTTTATATTTCCTGGTGGATTGAATCCTTTATCATTATGAAAAGTTCTTCATTATCTCTTATAATGCCTCTTAGTATAACTGAAACAACTATTTTTTCATACTTATACATTTAACCTTTGCCTTATGTTTAAATATGTCTCTTATAAAAGGACTATAGATTTGTTTATTGGTTTGTTTTGTTTTTCTTTGTTTTCCTCTAGTCTGAAAATCTTAGTCTTTTACTTGGAATATTTTATTCATTTACATTTATTGTAATTATTGACATTGTTGGGTTTAAATCTTTCCTCTTTCTTTTTTTTTCCCATTTAACCCACTTGTTTTTTTCTTCTCCTTTCTTGTCCACTTTTTTATTAATCATTTGATTATTTTGTTTCAACTGTTATCTTGTTATTCATTCTTTAACTCTTCTTTAGCAACTACCCTAGAGATTGCAATTCACATTTTTGACTTATTATAAGCTAATATAGATTATTACTTTTAATACTTCTCAGAAAATGCTAAGACCTAATAACTTTTAGATTCAATTTATCCCTGCCCACTTTTAAATTTATTCTTATTTGCCTTTTAATTCTTTATGTAGTTTAAACTCTGTAAATACTCAGCATTATCATTATCATCATCTTATACAGATAATATTCAATTATTAATATATTTATCAAAAATTTTACTTTTTCTCTTGCTTTTTATAACTTATTGATATTTTTGTCTAAGATCATTTTCTTTCTGTCTGAAGAACTCATGTATTTCTTTAACTGCTTGTCTATTGGCAACAAATTATCTCAGTGTCAGTTTTTGTATTCCTGAAACGTCTTTACATCACTTTAAATTTTTGAAGGACTTTGGGCATTACAGTTTTTGATCAGCAGTTACGATCTTTCAGCACTCTTAGCTCTGTCATACTATTGATTTTTGTTTTCCATTATCACTGTTGAGAAGTCATCAACTAATCAGTTCTGATGCTTTGAAAGTAAAGTTTCTCTCCGGCTGCTTTAAAAAAATTTTTTTTTGTCTATGTGTTTTTTAAGCGGTTTTATTCTAGTGTGCCAGGAATATTTATCCTTTTTTGTATTTTTCCTTTTAAGGCTTTCAGAGCCTTAAATCATTAGATTTGTGTTTGATGTCTTTCATCTTCTGGAATAGTCATGTTTATCTCTTCAAATATTGTTTTAGTTTCATTCTCTCTTCCTATTCCTTCTGAGACTTTAATTACATGTTTCTTGGACATTTTCACTGTGTTCCACATGTATTATTTCATACTCTTTTGTATCTTACACTTTTTTTTTTTAGCTCTGTTCTTCAGTATTGAATTGGCCTCACTTTGGGTTTCCTTATGCTTTTAATCTCACATATATAATCTGTTGTTAAATCCATATGCTGAGTTTCTAATTTCAATTCTTGCCCTTTTTTAGTATCTTAGTATATTTTTGTCCTTTTCTTCTATTTCGTTGACCATATTAATCATAATTATTTCAAAGTTCCTGTCTGCTAAATCCCATCACCAAATCATACAGGGATCTTTTTTATCTACCTGTTCTGAATTTTATGATCTTTTTCTTGGCATGTTAAGTAATTTTAAAAAGTGAATTCTAGACATTATACATTAAAAATCATAGAGGTTCCAGATCACATAATCTTCTCCAGAGAAGTTTCATCTTTCCTTTCTGGGTAGATAGAATGAAGATTGATAACGAATACAACCAGGAACTAAGCTTTATTCACACAGGTAAAGACTCTATTTACCTCCCTAGAGTGTGGCTCTCTAAGGCTTCTGCATGGAAACCTATGTACACTGGAGCTTCTCCTGGCTAGTTCTTAACTTTATTATTATTATTGTCCTGAATCAGAAACGCAGACCTTTTCTGGTGCTATGTTCTTAGTTTCTTATTTTTCCATCTCATGCAGCTTCAGAATTCAGTACTTATCGTGGGGGAAACTTTCTTGTGCCAACGCTAGTGCTTCACTCATTCCTTTCAATCAAACACTAGCCTTCAAATCTCTCGTTTTCTAGCCCCAGTACTGCAAGACCACCAAAAACTCTGCTGGTCTCCTTCTTTCCCAGTAGCCCTCTGTCCAGGCAATTCTCAGATTTTAGAATCCAAAATTGGCAAATTTACCCATGGTAAAAGCAGCTACAGATTTCAAGCTAGTCTCTCCACTGTTGTCTCGACTTCTCCAGAATCTTCACAATCTTGGACTCCCTTCTTCTTGATTGCTTCAGGAAGCAAACCACTGATGTGCTGGAACAGATATTTTGTGTATCTCATTAACTTTTTCTGTGTGTTCTCTGTGGGTGCATTGGTGTATGCTAAGCTCCTCCATCATATCCTAAAATGGAAGTTGATTTTTCACATTAAACTTTGCAATTAAGCCGTGTTTTATGACAGCCCAGTTTTCCATGTATTCCTGAGGAAGGTCAGTAATACTGTTAAATACTGAGAACTTTCTGTCAGATACGTTATCTGTAATTTAGAAGAATTCTAGAAGTGATGCTTAAAGAGAGATTATAATATTTTAAATGTTTGCAATTGTAACAAGGCTTTTCGAGAAAAGTCTGTGAAATTAAAAACAAGGTAAGAAAATCTATGTTACAGGAAGGAGGTGCTACTCAACATACAGAAAACACATTATCTCTTTTCCTCCATGTGATACTTCCTAGGATTAGGGACAGGGAAACATCTGACCAGTTCCAGAAAGATAAGGAATTCTGCTGACTCATAGAGATAGCCATATTTCTAATGACCAGCATAGGAAAAGCAATATGAAAATTTGCTGTCCTTAGAAAAGGAAAGCCAAGGAAATAAAAATCCCCTCTCAGTGAACACCAAATTGGCAATGAAGATAAGTTACGGGGATATAGATACCACGTTACATTTATGTGTAAGTGATAAAGGTTATGATAAGCTGTTTTTAGTACACGTAAACAGCAAGAGAAATATAGAGGAGATTTCCAATTTGTTGTGGAGTTTATCTAAGTACGATGGAGTCCTGTGCCTCATATCATCACTGCTATTCTTTTTTTTTTTTTTTTTTTTTGAGACGGAGTTTCGCTATTATGGCCCAGGCTGGAGTGCAATGGCTCGATCTCGGCTCACTGCAACCTCCACCTCCCGGGTTCAAATGATTCTCCTGCCACAGCCTCCCAAGTAGCTGGGATTACAGACATGCACCACCGTGCCTAACTAAATACAAAATTTGTATTTTTAGTAGAGACGGGGTTTCTCCATGTTGGTCATGCTGATCTCAAACTCGTGACCTCAGGTGATCCACCGACCTCAGCCTCCCAAAATGCTGGGATTACAGGCGTGAGCCACTGCACCCAGTCCATCACTGCTATTCTTAATATTCCCAAACACACATGTATAAAGTCAAGGTACTGGCCAGGCACTGTGGCTCACGCCTGTAATCCCAGCACTTTGTGAGTCCAAGGCATTTGGATCACCTGAGGTCGGGAGTTCGAGACCAGCCTGGCCAACATGGTGAACCATCGTCTCTACTAAAAATACAAAAATTATCTGGGTGTGGTAACACACGACTGTAATTCCAGCTACTTGGGAGGCTGAGGCAGGAGAATCACTTGAACCCGGGAGGGCAGAGGTTGCAGTGAGCCGAGACTGTGCTGCTGCACTCCAACCTGGGCCACAGAGCAAGACTCTGTTTCAAAAAATAAAAATAAAAATAAAATAAATAAATAAATAAATAAATAAATAAATAAATAAATTCGAGGCACTATAAGGCTCTCGGAGCAACCCTGGACCTGTTAGCAGAAAAGAAGGATTTGAGTTTGGTAAATCATCAACTTAATGTCCAGTCAGTGAATTCTAGTCCCACTGACTTCTATGGACAGGCCCCCATCATGCACTCCTGCTTGCTTCTCCCAAACACTGATCCTCCCTTAACATTTAGAAACCCTTACTAGTGACTGTTCTGATCCTATCCTCCTCCTGCTCCACCACTGGTTTTGGTACTGTAGCTGTACTAGACTACTTGCAATTCCACAAATATGCTCTGTATTTTTCACACCTGCAAACCTTAGTCTATTTGATCTCTTTCTCTCTCTCTCTGGAAGATATGATCCCATTTTATCCAACCCCTCTGCTCTTCTCTCTCCTATCTCTCTGCCTGTGGTAATCTTATTTTTTAATACTTTCTCCCATGCCTCTTTATTAAATGTTTCCACTCCCAGCCAGATGTGACCTGTTCTTCCTTAAAATGTTATAACACTTTGCTTATGTCTCTCCTAGGACTCTTAGTGTAATTTGCCTTGAAGAAAAATTGTTTGTGTTCTTATGTTATCCTTCTTAGTAGATAGTTAGCTTTTTGAGGAAAAGAACTGTGAATGTTTTTTAACTCCACAGTTGGGCCCAACAGAATCTTGCAAACACTAGTCAGTTAATAAATACTTGGTCAATTAAATATAGGTGACATGTGGCTCCCCTAGGCAGTTCACAACATGGATATTTATTTTCTTCCAAGCCAGCTGGATTGGCCTCTGACTTGTCACCTTTCTTTAAAGGCTCACGTAATTGGGTAAGACCCAACCAGGATAATCTCTCTTTTGATTATACAAAGTCAACTTCTTATTAACCTAATTGTGGTAGTGATATGCCATCATGTTTACAGGTTCCCCTGTACTCAAGGGGAAGGACACACAGATAACAGGGATCATCATAGAATTCTGCCTGTCATCTCCTCCTCCCTTTTTTTTTTTTTTTTTTTGCATCTTTTTTGTATATCTGCTCACCCAAATGGTTGTCAAAATATGATCCCTGGACCATCAGTACCAGCATCACCTGGAAATTGTTAGAAAAACAAATTCTCAGGCACCACACCAGATCTGCATCAGAAACTCTGGGGGCCCCACCATCTGTGTTTTAACAACCCCTCTGGGTGATTCTGATGCACACCAAAATTTAACAGCCACTGCCTCACCCATGGGTCTTTTATTTTAGTACCATACTATAAATAACTTCCTCTGTTCTCTGCCTTGATTAAAACAAAACACAATAAAAAAAACCAGCCTAACCATATTCCGCTAGCTGTCTTAATCCTTACGTTGATAAGCAACTTAGGAGGAACATACATTCCGAAACTTGTCATGCTAGGGGCTCTTCCATATTGACCGTGACTCCCTGGCAGCCCCAGGTTCCACCTTCTTATCCTGGTTGCCATTTGCCTTACAAGAAGAGGCACAGTAGTACTACTGTGTATAACATGTCAACTGAATTAATTGGGTACTTTTTCACCCATCTTTTCCCACATCTTTGTCCCACTTGAAAAATCGGAATGATTATTCTGACTCCGGATTTATTGTTCTATTTCTTGATATTATCACTGCTGCTGTGCAGGGAAAGTAGAGGATTCTCATGTGATAAGTATAACACCTCCTTCAGCTGATAGTAGTTGATTAATCTCAGACATTAGCACTGAAATTATATAAAACCCATGTTACAGAAACAGAGATCTTGCTACATCTAAGTAGAATCATGTTACGATATGAGAATTGGGGTACAGCATTTTATTTTTAGGTTCTCCATGGCATAAGAAGTTAAATGTAAACACTGCATGTGTTTGCACCAGAATCAAATCAATAGTATAGTTGAGTTGCTGAATAATAGGATTTTATTACGCTTTAATAAAATTTTAACCGTAAAAGTTAACCAATCTCTAACCAGAAGTTTTCTAAATCAAAAAATATTTTACTTAGCAAATATCTGTATACATTTTTGACATTTTATGAGAAGCATCTTACAAACTGACTCACCGGGACATTTCTATAAAAGGAAATCTGCTTTTCCATCGACTCTCCTCATGTCATCTTCCACCCCAAGGTAGGTTTCAGGAGGGTAGGGCTTTCTGTACATTTTGGCTTCTTACTGAATCCTCAGCACCTCGAAGATGGTGCTCACAAATATTTGTTGAATGAAAATACTTTTTCTGTCATTTTCTTAGTGAAGTCTTCCTGTGTGGGAAGATAAAATGGACCAAATTGCCTGAGCATCCTCTATGACAAGTGAGGACCACTAGCTGTTCTCATAAAAACCAGTTCTCTGTAAGAACATGGCCTGGGTCTTATTCATGACTCAATCATGTAGATTACGTGCTAAACTGAATTTACAAAATTTCATCCAGGCTTCTTTACTTGGAACCAGAGGTTTTCTAATGCAGAAGTGTATACCACAGAGTATGTGCATGCATGGGTGTGTATATAAAGGAAATACATTTTATACACTTTCTGTGTTCATGTTTATTTTCAATCCCATTAAACTAAAATTAGTGGTCAGGTGTGGTGGCTCATCCCTGTAATCCCAGCACATTGGGAGGCCAAGGAGGAGAGGATTACTTGAGGCTGGAAGTTCAAGAGCAGTCTGGACAGCATAGCAAGACCCTATATCTTTAAAAAAAGTTTTTTAAACCAGGCATAGTGGTGAACATCTGTAGTCCCAGCTACTCAGGAGGCTAAGACAAGAGGATCCCTCGAGCCCAGGAGGTTGAGGCTGCAGTAAGCTATGATCGCACCACTGCACTCCAGCTTGGGTCACAGAGCAAGACCCTGTCTCTTACAAAAAATAGTTAATTTATGTGGTACTCTTTGCGGTGATTAGCCCCAGCAGGACATTGGAAGAGATGAGCCAACAGAGCCAGCTGGCTGGTAAAAAGCAATGGTAAGACAAGCTGGGTGAGGAGAGCTATCAGAACTTTAGGAAAGACTCATTCCTTGCTCTTCCACTTCAGAGGACAGAAGCTGAAACCCAGACTTAGAACTTAAGATAAAATAATACTCTAGAGCAGGGCTCCTTTATTCCTAGAATTCTTATTAATATAATTAGAAATGATTAAAAAATAAATGGCTGTATAAATTGTGGAATAAATAGTCAGTGTCTATATTTGTCTTACAGAAAAGCTAGTGTATTGTTCTTCTTTTTTCATAGCTGAAGGGACTTCAAACCTTCTGGTACCATAAATAATGGTGATATCAAAATGGCAACCATTGCTTCAGAATAATCTACCTGTGACCCATAGTTTCCATAGTGGTGCACAAGCCTTCAAATTTCATAATGCATTGGACAAATGGAAATGAGGCTTTAAATATCATTTTGCCCAGAAATTCAGAACACTTGGAAACATATGTAGCACAAATAATTATTAAAGCATAGAAGAAGGAGAGGAGTATTAATTCAGAGACAAACTTATCTCCAATTAGGAAAGAAGGAATCCTACATCCCTACATTTTTCTTTCTCCACGTTCTTCATTTGCCCTAAACCCTCCCCTGTCCCAAAGAAGACAACAGACCTCCAACCTGTGAGTCCCTGTTATGCACACCAGGAAGAGCTTTCAGCCTGTTTGGAAATGTTCTGTTTCCTCCTCAATATATTAGTTCTTTCCTCTCTTATAGGCACGTGTATTCATGGGTTTCCTTTCTAAGGCACAAAGAGAAAGAATAAATCTTATTAGGAACTCATTTCAAATTGGTAACCAGTAATTTTTAAAAAATGATTTGTTATTTGCCTGCCTTAAATATTTCCCTTCCCATTGCTTTATTTATTTATTTATTTATTTATTTGTGAGATGGAGTCTCACTCTGTCACCCAGGATAGAGTACAATGGCATGATCTCAGCTCACTGCAACCTCTGCCTCTGGGTCCAAGCGATTCTTACTCTGTAGTCCGCAGCCTCCCCAGTAGCTGGGATTATAAGTGCATGCCACCACGCCAGGCTAATCTTTGTATTTTTAGTAGAAATGGGGTTTCACCATATTGGCCAGGCTAGTCTTGAACTCCTGACCTCAAGTGATCCTCCAACCTTGGCCTCCCAAAGCGCTGGGATTATAGGCGTGAGCCACTGCGTCTGGCCTGTACATATTTTAAAATTAAAAAATCTAAAAGCCTTATTGTTGAAAACCAACAGTCCCCCTCCCATTCCTCTTTACTTCACGAATAGACTACCCAGCAGCAGCCATGTTCAGTTATTTCAGCTGTTTCTCCACATTTTAGGTATAGTCTCTTGGTTTATGAATTTTAGACAATGTAAGCTTCATATTATGGTAGGTGAGGCTGCCATTGTCTTATGCCCTACCTTCCATATCCCATCTGCCCAATAGAGTTAGATTTTAGTTTTTGGCAAAAACAGCAATCATTGTTTATGTTAGTAAGGCTAGGTAAATATTTTTTATTCTCCTTCAGTTAGTATATTTTGATTGTTTCCTTTTTGTACAATTTTTATTCTTCCTAGAATTAATAATTGCTTTCTTTATATTTTTATTTGCTTAGTTTCTTTGTATCTATCAGTATATATTTTTTTCTAATGCTGTAACATATCTGTCAAACAACTAAAAATAACTTTCCCCAAACCTAAAGACAGCAGATCAGTCAGTTCCGTTTTCCTTCTCTCTGGAGATTTCTCTCCTACAGCTTTTGCCCCAGTTGGTCAAATATGAATGTGCTATCTAGGGCTGCTGCACAGCTGTCATTCTGGAACATTCCTTCACTATCTTCTGGGAATTTTCTTAGTTTGCTACATATTCTATTTCCTGTATCTCAAGTATTCCTGTTTCTTCATTTACTTCCTCTTTTTTTCTGGAACACATTCTCCAATATTTTTCTAAGAGAGTATAGGAGGTAAAATTCTGAGCCTTTGAATATCCTATAACAATCAAGATTAACTGATAATCTATCCATTTTTAATATTCTAAGTTGGAAATAATTTTGCCTCAAAAATTCAAAGACATTTCTCCATTTTCTTTTAATTTCCTGTTGGAGACTTTAATGCTATTTGACATCTCTTTGTATGTAAGCAGCTTTTCTTGGCTTGTTTATCCATTTTGGGAAGATTCTGGGATTTTGTCTGCTTTTTGGTGTTCCTAAAGTCCTTGATGCTGTGACTTGGGATGGGTCTTTTCTTGTTCGGTGTGCTAGTCCCTTTCAATCTGGAGAAAGACACATGGGGTAAAAATTCAAGTGTAAATATAAAGAATGATGTGTCTTTCCCCTACTGACTATTTTTTCATATGAATCTTGCTTTTATAATATTTTTAAGTGAAGAAATTCCTGTTAGTTTTACTTCCTTTCATTGTTAGCTGTCAATGTTGTCACAACAATATTAGCACCATCATGATTATTGATCACAGTGGCTCCCTTTATGGCTCTTACTGTGCCGCAGGTTCTTCAGGATCACAATAGAACCTATCAGTGTGGTTGAGAATATTAAGTGAGTTATAACACATATTGCGCTGGGGCCAAATACTCTACATAGTAAGTGCTCAATAAATAATAACTAGTTCTATCACTATTCATGATCCAATTACATAAGACTAGTATTATCCTCACTTTACAGATGAGGAAACTGAGGTCAAAGAGGTTACATTACTTGGACAAGGTGACACAGCCAGCAAGTAAGGAGCAGGGCTGGAACCTGCTTTGCCTGGCTTTCAGTCTGTGCTCTTTCTGTTCTGCCACACTGCCAGAGAAGGTGATATGGTTTGGCTGTGTCCCCACCCAAGTCTCATCTTGAATAGTAGCTCCCATAATTCCCATGTGTTGTGGGAGGGACCCCGTGGAAATTAATTGAATCATGGGTTTCCCCGACACTGTTGTCATGGTAGTGAATAAGTCTAACGAGATTTGATGGTTTTATAAGAGGTTTCCCTTTCACTTGGCTTTCATTGCCTCTTGCCTGCCACCATGTAAGATGTGCCTTTTGCCTTCCACCATGATGGTGAGGCCTCCCCAGCTAGGTGGAACTGTGAGTCCACTAAACCTCTTTTTCTTTATAAATTACCCTGTCTGAAGTATGTCTTTATCAGCAGCATGAAAACGGACTAATGCAAAAGGCATTGCTGTCTTTCTTTCCATGTCTTTTTTGTTCTACTCATGGATACAACTCACTCTAGCACAATATAAATCACAATAGTGTGCAAGGTCAATGTCGGATCGCAAACACTGGAGATCGTGGACTTCCTTGAAGATACTCAAGTCATGCATAAAAAAGTATTGTGCCCTCAGTAAGTTAAACACTCACCGTGTGAAGGCGGGAACTGGAACAATGCATTTTCCACATGTGATATTCCATGACATCATGGAAAGTCTAGGGTTGGTTTTCAAATTAAGGCTGCAGTGATGTTCAGTTGGCGGTGGAATAAGAGCTTTGCTAACTGATACATGCAGCATGTGTTAAAATAAGCAAGACATGTTGTCCTGTCCAGAAGAGGTTAACAGATTTGCTGTCTGTATTATTTATGACACTTTCCCAAAAGTTTTAATGTGTGATTGTGCAGGCAGAACATTTTCCTAGTCAGTCACACAAAGTTCAGTCCTTTGCGGCACTCCTGAAATATCCTCACACCGTGCCAATAGCTGTGGGGGCTGAACACATTCCAGATCCTCAGACCTTGCCTGGAAGGAGCCAACTCCTTCCTCCACTGAGGAGTGTGGAATGTTCGGCAGAGCTGGGTACAACAGGTTTCACCTCTAATTTTGGAACTGGAAAGTGTTCCTTTTTGACAAATGTGGACACCCTTTTGGACAGGTCTATTGCACTAGACAAACATTGAACTAGGAATAATGACAGAAATTAGCTTGAGTAGAAAAAGACCATTGCCTTTCTCATCATCCAACATCAACTACAATTTTTGATAAATTGAAAATAAGAACAAGCACTGGAGGAGGTGGTGGGCTGTGTTATTCTTGTGACCTCGAGCATATGTCATAGAAAGGAAACCACCCAGAACAAACATTGTAAGATTTTTGAGGCTATGGAAATAGACGAAACGAAAATATACAACAAAATTTTACATACTGGTCAATTTGTTTCCTTATTCTACATCATCCCTTTCTCATTGAAAACTTAGGATAAGGATACATAAGCAGTCATAAGGAACTAGGTTCCATATATATATGTGTGTGTGTGTGTGTGTGCATGCATGTGTGTGTTATATATATCTATATTTATGCTTCCATATATATCTATATTTATATTTCTATATACATATTACTTCCATATATAATATACAAATATATATACTTCCACATATATTTAAATATACTTCCACATATATTTTATATATATATATACACACACACTTCCATATATATATGGAAGTATAAATATAGATTAGATAGATAGATATTGAGACGGGGTCTCATTCTGTAGCCCAGGCTGGAGTGCAATGGTGTAATCATAGCTCACTGCAGCTTCAAACTCCTGGGCTCAAACAATCCTCCTTGGCTCAGCCTCCCAAGTAACTGGTATTATAGGTGTGTGCCACCATGCCTGGCTAATTTTTTCTAACTTTTTGTAGAGATGGGAGGTCATGCTTTGTTGCCCAGCCTGATCTTGAACTCCCGGTCTCCAGTGATACTCTCATCTAGGCCTCCCAAAACACTGAGATTACAGGTGGGAGCCACTGTACCTGGCCAATAATCTCATTTTTAATATGACTGGTTACTATGTATGTTTATTCATAAGAAAAGATACCAATTTCAAAGAATTTGCAAGCTGATAAATGTGGGCAGGCCTCAGCAAGGCAGCACTACTACAGTAGGAGCTGTGAAAACAAGAAATAAATAAATAAAGGGCCCTTGGAGTGCCCCATTTATGAGGACCTGCTGTAGTGGTGCTGTGAGATTTTACTCTTCCAACTGCAAGAACATTCTGAACAAAATCCCCCTGGATTGGTTGATTTATTTCATTATAACATTGATTATAACACACCTCAGTGAATAATTCTGAAGCCATTTGGTGGCTGTAATCTCTACACATCATCTTTTCATGGGCCTGAAGATTTCTCTGTCCCACCCACTTGCTGGCCTAGGGGAGGAACTATAAAGAGGGAAGGAGGTAGGAGACTTGGGGAGGGGGAGATGAATGCTCAAAGGTCCAGAACGGTCCCAGCATGGTGGCTTACTCTTATCAACCCAGCACTTTCAGAGGCAGAGGCCGGTGGATCACTTGAGGTCAGGAGTTTGAGACCAGCCTGGGCAACATGGTGAAACCCCATCTCTACCAAAAATACAAAAATTAGCCAGGTATGGTGGTGCCCGCCTGTAATCCCACCTACTTGGGAGGCTGAGGCAGGAGAATCGCTTGAACCCAGGAGGTTGCAGTGAGCTGAGATCGCGCCATCGTACTCCAGCCTGGGCGACAGAGTGAGAGTCCGTCTCAATAAAAGCAAAACAAAACAAAGTCCACAACAACCTTCCTAAGAAGCCCAGAGCCAGGGAGCAAAAAATGCTGTGATTATGTGTCCTTCTCACCTCCCCGGCTGGCTGCTCTCGGCATGAATAGAGAAGTAGCACTGGGCCTGAGGATTGGGACCACATCATGCACATCCTGTTGCACACAGAGATATGGGCGAGGCGTCCTGACACTTGGACCCACAGCTCAGCCGCTGGCTCTATGAGATCCAAGCAAGTCATGTGAATGTTCGGGCTTCCAAAAGCTAGGGCAGCAACCTCCACAGTGCCTTTTGCTTCTCACAGCCTCTGTCTCTGTTCTAGGATTCTTTTGCTTTTTGGGCCTGGAATTAATCTGGTCAATCCAAGAAAGCATCTGGTTCTACAAGATATACAGGCAAGAGTATGAGAGCCAAGAGCCACCTATCATTGCTCTGAATCCCTTTTGTCAGTTCCAGGTGGTGTGTCCTGCCCCCAGGATGATCTGTCCCTCTCAGCCAGCTCCAGAGTAGCCCTGGCTTGGAGGACAGGGAAGACGGATGTTTTCACCTTGACCTCACGCCTCCCTTCCCGGCATATCTTTTTTATTCCCATTCTTTCCAACCTTTACTCCTCTTCCTCTTCCCCATCCAAGGGGCAGTAGAATCAAAGGCAAATCAAGACAGATTCTCTGGCAAATCCTTTCCTACTGTGATTTATTAAATTACACAATTGTTTTCCAAGTCCCTGTGACCCAAAGTCAGGAAAACTGGCTGAGTCCCTCACAGGAAAATAAAATACTAAGAAAAATGCAATCCCAAAGGTAGGCAAGGGGGGATAAAAAGAACTTTCCATTTTCAATTCTAAATGTCAAATGACCATTCTAGTTTTTATTGTAGGGCAAATAATTGTTATTTGTTGAAATTCTTCAGCAAATAACAGTATGTAAAGGCTTTTTAGGAGAAATTGTTTGGGGAATGTATTTAACTCACTGTACCTAAAATTTACACTAGACCGACTATTTTAAGTACAATGAAATGCCATTTTCATAATTTCGTATAATATTTTTGTGATGGATAGCTACTTTAAATTTACATGCCAGCTATGTAAATGGCTGGAGTGATTTTTCATTATCCTAAGTGGTAAGCAGTTTAAAATATCAATGTAAGTGCAATGCGGGCATCCCATTCATAGTTTATTAAACTAAAAGGATGCTAATTAGTTATTATATTGAAAACAATACCCATTGGCGAAGGAAACTTATTTGCTGAGATAAAAAATTATTTTTTAGAGTTAGAATGTAAGTAAATTAGTGGTAAGAATACACAATTATAGTTGATCGAATTTGACTTCAGGAAATAACTGTACCCTTATTGCTGAGTGGAGCGGGACCTGCTGAGAACTCTTTGTAGGAGTTCCCTATAGATGGGCTGGCAATTGTTTAACTCCAGTGGTATACACAAGACAATGGGCCAGGCATGGTGGCTCACACCTGTAGTTTCAGCACTTTGGGAGGCCAAGGAAGGAGGATTGCTTGAGGCCAGGATTCAAAACCAGCCTGGACAACATAACAAGACCCCTGTCTCTACAAAATAAATTTTTAAAAAATTATTCCAGTGTAGTTGCATGGGCCTGCAGTCCCAGCTACTTGGGAGGCTGAGGCAGGAGGATTGCTGGAGCCCAGGAGATTGAGGCTCCAGTAACCTGTGATTGCACCATTGCACTCTAGCCTGCATGACAAAGCAAGTCCCTGCCTCTGTTAAACAAACCAACAAGCAAAGACAATGATGCTGTATTACAGTGTAAGCCCTAAAACTCAAAGTTTATATACTGACATCTAGACTCTATACTATATTTCTTTGGACTTTCAAAACAGAAAACTTTTCACTGAAGCTTTGATAGCAGAAAGAATGACATCAAAGTAGAAGTAGGCTAGCCGTGCGCAGCCACACAACTTCTTAAAAATCATGTTTGTGAGATGACATGAAGTTCTGTTGATTTTTCTGCTGTAAAAAGATTGACCTAGGTCTTTAAGTTAATTGCAGCAACCAGATGATGAGTTAAATAACATTTTAAAAGTAATTATATTTTTTCACACAGCTAATTTTTCCAAGGGATGCAGGATAGATTTACAAATTGTTTTGACCAGGTTTGTCAGCGAGAAATCGGGCTTTTTTCGAAGGAGGATCAAACTGTACTCTGTTTAGTGTTGCTTACTTTTTATGAAACACATATTTCCAGTTAATTGTTATAGGTATGTTTTAGCTAATTTGGAAGTTGATAAGTTTTCTTTTTGAAAGAATGAAAGTATAAATTTGAATGTCAAATTAGTTTAAATAGTTAATCTATAATTCATCCTGGATTGTTTTATGATTCTATAATGCTTAAAAACTTAAAAAAGCATTATTTATTATGTAGGTACCATTTTTACAAATCATTCAATTTTCTGCACTTTTTACATTACCAACTTTAATTTTAGGCATATTGTGGTATGTCAACATCAAACCAAGTAGGACTTCTTTCCTTCTATGCTATTTAAAAAATAAAAGTTCTGCTTTCTGCCCGTGGATGCCGCCAAAGAAGCATCGTTAAAGTCTCTCTTCTCCCTGCCGTCATGTCTAAGTCAGAGTCTCCTAAAGAGCCTGAACAGCTGAGGAAGTTCTTCATTGGAGGGTTGAGCTTTGAAACAACTGATGAGAGCCTGAGGAGCCATTTTGAGTAATGGGGAACGCTCACGGACTGTGTGGTAATGAGAGATCCAAACACCAAGCGTTCCAGGAGTTTTGGGTTTGTCACATATGCCACTGTGGAGGAGGTAGATACAGCTATGAATGCAAGGCCACACAAGGTGGATGGAAGAGCTGTGGAAACAAAGAGAACTATCTCAAGAGGAAATTCTCAAAGACCAGGTGCCCACTTAGCTGTGAAAAAGATATTTGTTGGTGGCATTAAAGAAGACACTGAAGAACATCACCTAAGAGATAATTTTGAACAGTATGGAAAAATGGAAGTGATTGAAATCATGACTGACCGAGGCAGTGGCAAGAAAAGGGGCTTTGCCTTTGTAACCTTTGACGACCATGACTCCGTGGATAAGATTGTCATTCAGAAATACCATACTGTGAATGGCCACAACTGTGAAGTTAGGAAAGCCCTGTCAAAGCAAGAGATGGCTAGTGCTTCCTCCAGCCAAAGAGGTCGAAGTGGTTCTGGAAACTTTGGTGGTGGTCATGGAGGTGGTTTCAGTGGGAATGACAACTTTGGTCGTGGAGGAAACTTGAGTGGTCGTGGTGGCTTTGGTGGCAGCCGTGGTGGTGGTGGATATGGTGGCAGTGGGGATGGCTGTAATGGATTTGGTAATGATGGAAGCAGTTTTGGAGGTGGTGGAAGCTACAATGATTTTGGCAATTACAACAATCAGTCTTCAAATTTTGGACCCATGTAGGGAGGAAATTTTGGAGGCAGAAGCTCTGGCCCCTATGGCGGTGGAGGCCAATACGTTGCAAAACCACGAAACCAAGGTGGCTATGGTGGTTCCAGCAGCAGCAATAGCTATGGCAGTGACAGAAGATTTTAATTAGGAAACAAAGCTTAGCAGGAGGGGAGAGCCAGAGAAGTGACAGGGAAGCTACAGGTTACAACAGATTTGTGAACTCAGCCAAGCACAGTGGTGGCAGGGCCTAGCTGCTACAAAGAAGACATGTTTTAGACAAATACTCATGTGTATGGGCAAAAAACTCGAGGACTGTATTTGTGACTAATCGTATAACAGGTTATTTTAGTTTCTGTTCTGTGGAAAGTGTAAAGCATTCCAACAAAGGGTTTTAATGTAGATTTTTTTTTTTTTGCACCCATGCTGTTGATTGCTAAATGTAATAGTCTGATCGTGACGCTGAATAAATGTCTTTTTAAGTAAATAAATAAATAAATAAAATAAAAGTTCTATGGGATTCTAAGTTTTAAAATATTTCTCTCAGGGCTAACATTACACATATATAGGATTTGTTCATTAATTTATTTGATATTCATCCCAATAAACAGCCACTGACTATAAACCACTGAGCTAAGTCGTGGTGAGGTTACAAAGATGAATAAAATATAGCCCTGCTCCATGGAGAGTGCACTCATTGAGCTAACTACTTTGCAGGGATTCAAAATACAATGGTTTAAATAAGATTAGGTTGGTGCAAAAGTAATTGCGGTTTTTGCCCTTACTTTTAAATGGCAATTACTTTTGCACCGACCTAATAGATACATGTCTCTTCTCATTATAGCAATCCCTAGGACCAGCAACCTGGCAATAAGAAAGTGACCTGGAAATTGGGTATATCATTTCTGCCCACATCTCATTGGAATGAATTTTGTACCACAGCTATACTGGACATATAATCTCTAACTGGGTAGCCAGGTACCCAACTAGAATTTGGGATTTCATTACCGAAAAGAAGAAGAACACAGCAATTAAAGAGATCAAATTGTTAACAGATGTAGCAACATGGAGGAATCTCAAAAACATTATGCTAAGCAGAAGTCACAAAAGGTTGAAAGTCAGCCATTTTCAGTGGCTGTTTATTGGGATGAGTATCAAATAAATTAATGAACAGATTCCATGTATGTGTAATGTTAGCCCTGAGAGAAATACTTTAAAACTTAGAATCCCATAGAACTTTTATTTTTTAAATAACATCGAACAAAATAGGTCCTACTTGGTTTGGTGTTGACATACCATAATATGCCTAAAATTAAAGTTGGTAATATAAAAGTGCAGAAAATTGAATTATTTGTAAAAATGGTACCTATACAATAAGTTACGCTTTTTAAAGTTTTTAAAAAACTTAACCTTAATCCTGTGTGATTCCATATGTATGAAACTCAAGGCAAGGCAAAACTCCAGTGTAGCAGGAATATCATTGCCTGAGACCTAGGTCTTGAGGAGCACAAGGAAACTCTTTTTGGGGTGATGGAAATGTTCGAGATCTTGATTGTGGTTACATGACTATACAATTATCAAAACTCATTGAACTTAACACTTACAGTGAGTTATTATCATTGTGGCTGCTGCTGTTATTATTGCCTTGAGTTCACAGAATTTCAAGGGGGTTAAAAAAATCACTGGTTAAATTTGGAATTCTTGAGCCCCCCCAAAAAAATCTGACATAGCTTTATTTTATTTAGAGTCCTTTTTGTTTTTTTAAAACTTGGCGAGTATGTGTTTGAATTAAGATAATTTGCAATGACTGTTATACAAACAACTCCGAAGCTCAGTAGATTAACTGAGAAATAAACAGAATAAAAGATGTATTTCTCACATCTGTCACAGCCTCTCTGGGTGGTGGGTTGGGCTTCTGTCCTGCCACAGCAATTAGGGTTCTAGCTTCTTCCATCTAGTGAATCCACTGCCTTCTGGGGCCTGAGAGTCGTCTGGGATCCTGGAATCATCTGCTAGATCTTCTGTACCAATGAGGAGGGTAGGGGAACAGAGGGTCTCATGAGATTTAGGGGTCAGGCCTAGAAGCGGCACACATACCTCTACCACATTTGAATGGCCCAAGTGGGTCGCATGACCACACCTAGAGGTGCACCTGGAAATGTAGTCTTCTTATGTGCCCAGGGTGAGAAGGAAATGGTTAGTGAATATAACCTTGTGGCTATGTCTATCATTAAAAGTTCAGTTCCTGTCTTTGCAACATAATAGTTGATTGAATTTGGGAAAGTGTCTAGGCCTCAGGTTAGTTTGTTTGTTTTTATTTCTAAAATGATGGCATAAATGATACCTACCAAGCAGGGCTGTTATGCGAATGAAATGAGATTATTCATGTAGAGTGCATAATAGAGGGCCTAACACAGAGCAGGCACATTGAATTTCCTGTCTGGTTCTCCTTGCATGAGGAGCAGACTGATTTAATCACTGTGGTTTTATAATATACTTTAATATTTAATTGGGCTAGTCTTTTACTAGTTTTCTTTTTTGTTTGTTCATTTGTTTGTTTTAATGTACCTTATTTTACAGAGCAGTTTTAGGTTGAAAGAAAATTTGAGTGGTAGACACAGAGATTTCCCATATCCCCCATCCCCATATGTACCCAGCCTCCCCTACTGTCAACACCTCCCACAACATCTCCCACCAGAATAATGCATCTGTTACCTCTATGAACCTACATTGACACAACATTATCCAGTCTTCTTTTAATAAAATAAACACTTTTTGAGATGGCTTTTTCTTCCAGGTGAACTACTGTGTAACTTTTTCCCCCTCTGAAAGTGTGTCTTAGCCTGACTTCTCTAGAAAGTACAGGCCAAGACAAAAGGCTTAATGTTATTAGGAAGTGCAACCCCAGGAGACACCCAAGAGCATCCCAGAGAATGAAGCAGGGAAAGTAGAGCCTATACAAGAAGGTGCTAGCTCACTGGCTGCTTCTCTGTGCACCTGCTTGTTTCTTTCTACAGGGCTGTCCCTGAGAATTTGAGCAGCGTCTCAAGCCAGTCAGTCCATGAGGAAGAAGGGGCCCTCATAACTCATTGGTTTAAGTTTCACTCACTGGCCCTTATATCTCTTTATATTTAAGTTTCATCCCACAGGGAGTTCACTCCACACACCTCAGGGTTGAACATGACTCAGAGCCTAGTGTTCCAGTGTGTCATGCCCAGGTGTCAGACGGGGTCCTGGACAGATCCCAGGCAGAGCCAGCGCAGGACAGTTGGCAGAGCAATGGAAGGGATGCCGAGAGAACGTAAATATGGAGTAAGTTCCCTTCTTTCTGTTATCCAGTTTTCCCATTCTAGAACATAGCAAGACCATTTGAAAAGGAAGTTCTCCCATTTACTCCTAAAAGCATGTTCCTTATGTTCTCTTGGATTTGCTTCCATTAGGATCAAATTAACAAAAAGCTATATTATAAAAGGGAGAGGGTGGGACCCCTCAACTTAATGAAGAAATGCCATCTCCTGATGTAACCACCAGTCCCTGTGAAGTAACCTAACTTAAAGAGAAAATGCAGACAGGATGATACTGTTTTGAAAGTCAAAGGGATTTGCTATTGCCTTTGGGGGAAAGACTTCACTCATTCCCTGGCATAGGAGCCTGGGGATTAGAGGATCAGTTAGCATTCTCCTGCCTCTCCCAAGCCACTTCTGATCATCATCAAGGCAACTTATATTCTCCCTAGATGCTTATTAATGTACCCTACAGCTTCGTACTTAGCAGTAAATTACTCTTGTTCAAAACGTGACTTGAGAACCACGTGATAGCCAACTTAGCACTGAATCCTATGGAATGTTCAGTGTTGAAAAAGACATGTGATGGATCTCCCTCAAACAGAGTATACTCCCCTGCCTGACACCAAAAACTCAAACTCTTCCTAGACCGTAAATAAGATCCTGGGCACTGTAAGTACCTCCAGTGAGCTATATGGAAGGAACTTGCCCCATCTTTTGACATGCTAGGAGTCTGAAAGTCAGTTATAGGTGATCATTTTGCACTCAAGAGAATGGTCTCTATGAGTCTGGTTTTTCCCTCCCATACAAAAAACTTCTAATAACACCCAGGTGAAAAGTTTCTGGCCTACGATACTGAGGTCTAATATGTGCAACCAAAGATACCAGTTATTTGTCACGATGATTATTCTGGGACACGCTGAACTCTGGGTTGGTCCTTGTCTAATCACAGAATTGCTGCATGCCCTTTGGAGGTATTTTACTAGCTTCTCCATGTCTAGATGTACTAGTGTTATTATACAATATCAGATTTCCCCACAAAATGCCATTGCAATTGGCTATTCATTTGTGTGCACCAACATTATTATTTACTGTACTTAGTCCGTTTTGTAGTATTTAGTGACCTTCACCAGAAGTTCAGCATTCTTGGCAGGCATTTTTCCCTTGGCCACAGAGAAACCCTGTGTTTCTCTGGCTCTGGCTCCTTCCAAGAGATGGGAATGTAATAGCAGCAGCTGAGGATATGAAAATAACTGGGAACAAAATAGACATTAAATTCAGAAAAGGACTGAAAAAAAAAAAAAAAACCAGCAGAAGCAGTTCTTTTTCGACACTGAACATTCTATAGGATTCAATGCTAAGTTGGCTATCACATTGCTATTTTAAACAGAGGGAAAAACATAGGTAGATCGACTTGTGATTTTATATTTTAAACACAGATATAGAATTCTGACTCCAGATTTTACTCTTAGATCCATGTGGGTGATTAATCGTAAATTCTGAAAAACATGGATACAAGAATAGAACAGACTTCTAATACAGTTCCCTTTTTAACCAGACATAAATAAAACTTTAGAACTTCACCAAAAAATGAGTCTAGTGGGGTAGATGATGTTTCTGTTAATAATTTTGGAGTGTGCTTTTTTTTCAGGTTTTTTTTTTTTTTTTTTTTTTAAAGCTTCACTGATTGGAAGGCTCAAGTTCATTGAGATACACAATGTCTTTGAGTGAGCCTTCCAAAAATCCAAATGTCTCCTTCTGGCATGAATTGTTCTTTCTGCAGCATTCCATGCTGACACAGCCACATTTCTTCCATTATATGTTCTGTTACCCATGAGACTGCAGGAGAGTCCCACCTAAAAGCATTAATGTTGCTACATTACCATAAAAGTCTGCCCTGTGAGTATTACTCAAAAAACAAACAAATGGGCCGCATTAGAACAGACTGATAGTAGCCTCCCCTCTTGGATTGAAGAAAACATCCACTTAACACTCTGGTTGCTGGAGGTTCATTCCTGCAAAGAGGATATCAACTTCCAAAGTTAAAGCCTTTCTGCAGTGTACAGAGACATCCATCACCTTTTTTGCTTTTTTTGTTTTTATTTTTTCCCTAAGGTATTTAAGATATGTGCAATATCTTAAATCTAAAGCTATCTTTGAGATCAAGGAGGAGAAATATTTAAACATTTATGCGTTCAGTTCATGATTCAGAGATTTATTTATAAAACTGTTGATTTTGGGACACCCAACTCTTGCATTTAAACTGCTGAAGTGAGTCATGTTTGTGGGAGGTAATTACTACCAGAAAGTACAACTAACTTGTAAACTTCTCTTTAAAATGTCCACTCACAATCTACAATTACTGCAAATAACAGGCTTACCAGGACTTTTGCTCTGTTTTATGGCTGTGTATATTTATTATGAGTGCATTAGGCAATACCCAAACATACTTTTCTCGCATAGGGGTTCTTGTAAGAGAAATGAGTCCCTTTATTAGTATCAGTGTAGATTTCTGAGGATGTAGGATTGAAAAAATATAAACTCAAAGTATCCCTTCCATTACAGGAAACAGCCTGGAGAACAGCTGGTTCAAAGTAATAATAGATTCCAATTGTCAGAAAATGTATACCTATGATTTGTGCATCGTTAAAGAGCGTTTCCAACCCACTGAAATTCTAGCAGGCACTTCCCTCTTTAACACCTCCATGCCTCTCTGAGGCATCT
The DNA here is from genome assembly GCF_008728515.1 of Papio anubis. Classification (NCBI taxonomy): domain Eukaryota; kingdom Metazoa; phylum Chordata; class Mammalia; order Primates; family Cercopithecidae; genus Papio; species Papio anubis. The sequence continues at coordinate 95,066,127 of NC_044986.1, forward strand.
TTGTGTCCTCCTGGGAGGCTCTCTGAGTCTTCATTTTGTGACTGATGAAGTCCACGCCTAACTGACTAGAAACCGAGTGGGCAGCTTCTTATGGGCCATAATGCCAGAGCCTCTGAGAACATCCTGCAGTTCATGGCTGTTTCCACACTGATCAGTGCCTAAAATTTCACAGATAAGATGTCCAGAGGTGGCTCACACCTATAATCCAGCACTTTGGGAGGTTGAGGCAGGCGGATCACTTGAGGCCAGGAGTTCAGCACCAGCCTGGGCAACACCATAGGGAGACCTCAGTCTCTACCAAAAAAAAAAAAAAAAAAATTAGGAACAAAGATACCTAGAGAGCTGGTGTTGTAGAAAGTAGAAAGAGCAGTAGAGCAGTAGGAGGGAATTTGGTGTTTGAGTCAGAGTAAATGAGAGACTGCTGCAGCAGGGGTTGGGAAAATCACCAGAAAAGAAAGGCTGGAATTTCCAAAGACAAACTCTGGCTACCTGATGTTTTTGCCCTGCCATATCCTTAACCTGCCTTGGACTTAACCTTGCTCAAAGCAACTCCGTTGGGATACCAAGGCCTCCCGGTCTTCCCTAAAGCTCCCTTGACTCCTGCACCAAACGTACTCTTCTTCGGTGGGTTTGAGACTTAACCAACTTAATAACCATGCCTCTTTACACTGCCTATGATTCAACGGCCTTACTGCACCTGTCCACGTTCATTCATTCATATTGTTTCACTCATTTATTCAGTACTATTGACCGAGTGCCCTCTATGTGTCAATTGTTGTGACAGGCCAGGCATGGCGGTTCATGCCTGTAATCCCAGCACTTTGGGAGGCCAAGGCAGATCACCTGAGGCCAAGAGTTCAAGACCAGCCTGGCCAACATGGCGAAACCCCATCTCTACTAAAAATACCGAAAAAAAAAAAATTAGCTGGGTATATTGGCGGGTTCCTTTAATCCCAGCTACTCGGGAAACTGGGGCAGGAGAATCGCTTGAACCCAGGAGGTGGAGGTTGCAGTGAGCTGAGATCGTGCCATTGCACTCCAGCCTAGGCAACAAGAGTGAAACTCCATCTCAAAAAAAAAAAAAAAAAAATTGTTGTGCCAGGTGCCGGAACATAACCCAATCCCTGTCTTTGAGGAGCATATTGACTGGTTGGAAAGACAGACCTCAAGAGTGGCAATTTCAGAACTGCATGACGAATGTTACAGAGGAGTGAGTGGTGTTGTGGAGACACATCAGAAAGGCACCATACCTGAGCCTGGGGAGCAGAAAGCACTTCCCACGGGTGCCCATGTTTCAGCGAAGACCTGAAACACAAGAGAGGATAGGCAGGGGACTTAAGGGGAAAACGAAGGTAAAGAGACCAGATGTAATATTCTGTGCAGGAGGAAAGGAAGAGGCCAAAGCCTGTGAGAAACGTGAATGTGCAGTTTAGGGATGTGTGATTAGTCAAAAATCGATGGAGCCAACTTTAGATCAATAGTAGAGTGATGATAGAGGAGGCTGGACAGGGAGACCAGGATGTGAAGGACCTTGTGTGCCATACTAAGGAGTTTGAATGTCAGTGGGATCTATGGAAGGACACATCCTATGTGCTGCATTTTCCTTCCAGGTACTACTGAGGCCTGACCCTGCTAAGCCTCCCAGATCAGATGAGACTGGGTGCATACAGGGTGGTATGGCTGCAGACCCCATGTAGGGTGTTTCTATTGGAGCAGCCATCCATCAGATTCTTTATATGCTTGCATCTAAGCTTGCAGGCTTAATCTTGAACAAGTTGGTACACCCCCAAACATTTGGCAGCTTTCCTCTCCTAGCTTTCCTCAGTTGACATTGGTCAGGCCAGAACTACACACTCTTTGAGTCCTCTGACTTGTGGCATTGCCTAATTCGTTCTACCTCTCTCAGTCACACACTCCACACTCCTCAACTTTACGATCCATCTGGACCCACAGCTTACCTATAACCCTTCTAGTTCACATATTTCATGGAAGTCTCTCTCTTGCTCAATTTTAATTCAAATTCAGGTCTGGAACATATAAAAATGTTACCATTCACTCAACAAATATTTAAGGAACTAGTACTACATGTTAGGAAGTGTTCCAGGCAATACAATAATGACAAAAAAAGATTAAGTCCCTACCCTCATGGAGATGACATTTCAGAGGAAGAAAATGGACAAACAATATATCAGATTGCAATATATTGTTTTTAAACAATCATTGTTATTTAAAAATTGGTATGAAATAATGATTGTTATAAAGAAAACTTAAGTAAGGGCTGCTGAAGTGTGTCATTTTATATAAGATTTATATATATATATGTACACACACAAATATACATACATATACACATAGACAACCACAAATAGAATTAAAACATGCTTCTATAAATATGTACCAACAAATTTTTAATGACTTCAGGTTTCAACAGTTAAAAATGTCATATAACTAGTTTGAAGTTAGAGATAAGTGATGTTATTGTCACTTATAAATTTCAGGTCTCAAGAATCTTTCTGATTTTTTTGTTTGTCAAATTCAATGTGTAATTATATTTTTAGCCTTGTAATGTAATATAGTACACAGAATTTTGCAATAATCTTACAGTCTTCCCTTTGTTTGAAATACAAATGTGACTCATTGTATTTATGAATTAGCATTTTTCATTAAGAAAATATAAACATTTCATTATATTTTATTTTAATTTTCCATTTAGAATGATGGCAAAACATTATTGGTACAACCTTGTGGGCAAGAGTAGGGATTTTGATAGAGTGACATAAGTCCTATAATATGTGCCTAATAGGAGTGACAGCAAAGGGGGATGGAAGAGCAATATATGATAAAATAAGAGCTGGGACTTTCCAGAATTGTAAGATGACAGGAATACTCTGATTAAAAGCACACTAGTAGCAAGCAGGATAAATAAAAATAAATGTACAACATAGTAAATTGAAGAACATCAACAAAAAAGAGACAAATTTTATAAGGTATCCGAAAGAAGAGATTCCATGCAAAGGAACACTCAGTAGATGGACAGTGGACTTGAGATGTAAGAAGACAGTGATATCTTCCTGGGCTGAGAGAAATTAGCTTTCAATCGAGGATTTTATACCAAGCAAAACTATTAAAATACATAAAATTAGGACATTTTTATAATCACAAAGACTTAGACAAGTAACCAGTCATAAACTGTCATTACAGGATATTCTTTTAAAGAATGAATGTAAAGAGCTTTTGCATGGCAAAAGGAACAGTCAGCAGAGTAAACATACAACCCACAGAATGGAAGAAAATCTTCACAATCTATACATCCAACAAAGGACTAACACTCAGAACCTACAAGGAACTCAAACAAATTAGCAAGAAAATAACAATCCCATCCAAAAGTGGGCTAAGGACATTAATAGACAATTCTCAAAAGAAGATGTACAAATGGCCAACGAGCATATGAAGAAATGTTCAACATCACTGATGATCAGGGAAATGCAAATCAAAACCACAATGCAGTAACACCTTACTCCAGCAAGAATGGCTATAATAGTAATAATAATCATAATCATAATAATAATAAAAGATGTTGGTGAGGATGTGGTGAGAAGGGAACACTTCTGCACTGCTGGTGGGAATGTAACTAGTACAAACATTATGGAAAACAATGTGGAGATTCCCTAAGAACTAAAAGTAGAACTACCATTTGATCCAGCAGGAAAAAATATGCTTGGAAACTTAAATAACACAGGTTAAAGAGGGAAATCACAATAGAAATTACATTTAGCATTAAACAGTAATGAATGTACTACATAGCAAATGGCTAAAGTTATGGTAGTCAGAGGTCAATTTACAGCACAAAATGACATCTTTAAGAAATAAGATATATTGGCTGGGCACAGTGGCTCACACCTGTAATCCCAGCACTTTGGGAGGCCGAGGCAGGCAGATCACAAGGTCAAGGAGTTCGAGACCATCCTGGCCAACATGGTGAAACCCCGTCTCTACTAAAAATACAAACAATTAGCCAGGCGCGATGGCACACGCTTGTAATCCCAGCTACTCCGGAGGCTGAGGCAGGAGACTCACATGAACCCAGGAGTGCGGAGGTTGCAGTGAGCTGAGGTCACACCACTGCACTCCAGCCTGGGCAACAGAGCAAGACTCCGTCTTGGTGGGAGGGAAGGAAAGAAGATATTTTAAAATAAATTAGCGATTGGATTAAAAAGTTAGAAAAAGAAAAGCAAAATAAAAACAAGAAATGTAGAAGAAAAGAAATAATAAAGAATATAAATTAATTAAACAAAGGAGCAATAGATTGGATAAATAAAACCAAAAGCTTTTTATTTGAAAAAAGAGAACAATCAAGAAAAAATACAAAAGGCACAAATGTATAATATTAGCATCTAAATAAGGGACTTTCCTATAGATATATATGTTTTTAAAAAATGTATTGTGTATGTTTGAGATTTGTGACAGGATATTATAGGATACATATAGTGAAGCGGTTACTATAGTGAAGCAGATTAACATACTTGTTGTCTCACATAGCTACTAAAATCTACTTACTTAACAAAAATTCCTAATACAGTACAATTTTATTAACTGTAGTCCTCATGTTGCACATTAAATCTCTAGACCTGTCCATCCTACATATTTACTATTTTATATCCTTTGACCTACATCTCCTCACTTCCTCTCCCCACCCCACCCATGGGAACCACTGTTTTCCAGATGGAGATGTTTTTAAAACCACAAAATACTACTAGTAACAAATTTAAAATTTTAGATGAAACAATTTCTTTAAAAATAAATTACAAAAATTGGTTGAATGAAAAATTTGACAATATGAATAGTCTAATCACTGTTAAAGAAGTGAAGTCAGTAACCAAAACTCTTCCCCACCAAAAAGCCACCGGGTACTGATGATTTTACAGCTGGGTGTTATATCTTCAAGGTATAGATAGTCTCTAACTTATGCACATTATTTCAGGGAGCTGGAAAAGAGGAAAAGCCACAGAGCTCATTTTCAAACCTAGTGTAATCTTGAGATCAGAAAAAATATAAGAAAATAAAGCTATAGATCCATTTCATTTATCAGCAGAGAGATAAAACATTCTAATTCAAATGTTAGCAAATCAAAATCAGCAGTGTTTATGTTCCAGTGGGGTTCATATCAGGAATGGAAGGATGGTTTCAAGAAGAGATTCCAAAATATTTTGATATGGTATGCCATATTTAGACGTTAAGAAAAGCCTTATGATTATCTCAGTAACTCCAGAAAAAGCATTTGATGAAAAATTAATATTCATCATAATTTTTAAAAATGTATTAACAAACTAGGAATAGAGGTGAATTTTATTTACCTTATATTCAAAATCTACAGTAATCCTGCCTACTGATGAGACTTTAGAAGCATTACCGTTAAAGTCAGGGACAAGATAAAGATATTTTATGTCGCCACTTCTATTCAATAATGTACTGAAGGTTATAGTCGATCCAATAAGACAAATAAAAACATAAGGATATAGAATTGGAAAGAAATGTGAAGCATATTTACATACACATAAAATCCAAGAGGTATTATTTCTAATGATTAACAAATACATAATTCTAAAACAAAGTTGAGAGTTGATCTAGATTTTGGGATACAAAGCACAGCATAATCAATAACACTCATAACCAGAAAAGCAATACAAAAAACATACTTTTCACAATGCGACAACAAAGACTATAATTTACCTAACAGGAAATCTAATAAAGATGTACAAGATAATGAAAAAGTATATAGCATTATTGAAGTAAAGGAAGTCCTAAATAAATGGAGAAGTCCCAAGTAAAAACCATGGTTTTGGATGGGAAGATTCACTATAATAAAGATGGCAGTTCTCTCCAAATTTATTTATAAATCCAATGCAATTCCATCAGAGTTTTATATTTAACTTGACAAATGTCCCTGATATTTAAATGGTAAAGAAAAGGACAACAATAGCCCCAAAAAATTTGAAGATGAACAAGGTGAGGAAGAGATGAATAATTTTTGTAAAATTATTGTGATTGCTACAATGTGATTTTGGCACAGAGACAAGATGACAAGTGGAATGGAATACAGAACTCAGTCCCATGCATACAGGGAAACATAATATGTCAAGAGCTGCACTACAGATCAGTGGGGTAATAAAATGGTAGTGAAGCAATTAGTTGTCCATATGGAAAAAGATAAAATTTAATTCTTACCTCATTCCCCAGACTAAATTAAAAACTAAATGTGTAGAGCAGCATTTTAAAAATTTAGATAATAGCATACAAGAATATCTTTAAGACCTGAGGGTGGAGAGAGAGTTCTTGAACAATATACTAAGCAATTAAGAAAAAAACTGATAAACTTAGCTCCATTAAAATATAAAACTTCTTTATAAAAAAGATACTATAAATAATGTTAAGATAAAATATAGACCAAAAGGAGGTATTTACAATGCATATGGCTGACAAAGGATTAGTTGCCAGCATATGTAATGAGTGCCTGCAAATTAAAAAGAGAGAGAGAGAGAGAAATCGCTCATTAAAAAATAGACGGTTATATTAGATAGCAGTTTATAGAAGAGGATTGCCTAATGACCAATGAACATATAAAACATTGTTAAACTTTTTCTAGTAAACAGAGAAATGCAAAATAAAAGTAAGTCGCCACTTCACATCATAAGATGAAAAAAATTACTTAAAGCCTGATGATACCAAATGGTGGCTTGGATGTGAAGCAAGGTGAGCTCTCAAATATTTCTCTTGGGAATGTTAATTTGCACAAAATATTTGGAGAACAATTTGACAACATCTACTAGAGATGAAACTCTGTATACCCTGTGCACCAGCTTTCCAGCCCTAAACAAAGATTCTTCACAGAGGAACATTTGAAGATTGCTGTGCAAGGACACTTTTATATGAATGTTTATTGTAGCAGTGCTAGAAATGGCAAAAATCAGGAAACCACTTAAATGTCCATCAGTAGGTGAATAGATAAACAAATTTTGATACAAGCAAGCAAAAAACCCCACAAAACAAAATACCATTTAAATGAATGAACTGGATCCACATGTATCAACATGGATTAATTTCATAAATATAACATAGAAGGAAAAATTTCATAAAATGTAGTATAGAAAATCATATGTAAAATATGATGTCATTTATTTAAAGTTTATAATCCTTCAGAACAATGCTATACATTATTATGGAGATTTCTAAATATGTCGCAAAGTAAAAAAATTTATGTAATAAAGATAAACACCAAATTACTGACAGCAACTATCACTGGGGATGGAGAGAGGTGAATAAGATTCAGGAAAGGTGTCTAGGGGGTTTCAACTTTATCTGTAATATTTAATTTCTTAAAAGAGAAATCTGGGGCAAATATGGTAATATCTCAAATTTTGATAAAGCATGGGGGTACAATGTGTTTTCTATATTAATTTTGTACTTTCCCATGTCCATTCATTCAAAATGAGTATCTAGTATATCCCAAACTGCTAGAACCAAAGATAGAGCACTGAACTACAAATAGAGCACTGAACAATAGACAAAAATCTTCAGCCACATAGAGCTTATATTCTAGTGGATATTTTTAAAACTTCACATTTTTTGAAAAGGGAAAAAAGAATAAAAGAAAGACAAATAAGTGGACACAAGGGAATAATTCAGTTCCACAATAAAGAGACGTTAGCATTGTCAATAATGGATAGAATCAGACAGAAGATAAAGTAAAGAAATAGAGGATTTGAACAATGCAATAAAGCAAAAGGTTATGACAGACATATACAGAACACTCCACTCAATAATCACAGAATACACATTCTTCTCAGGTGCACATGGGACATTCTCCAGGACAGACCATAGGTTATTTAGGTCACAAATTAATTCTTAACAGACGTTTAAAAGATGATATCATACAAAGTATTTTTTTCTGACCAAAACAGGATGAAGATAGAAATCAATTAGAGAAAGAAAACTGGAAAATTCATCAATTTGTGAAAATTAATACACTAATAAACAACCAATGGATCAAAGAAGAAATCACAAGAAAAAGAAAAAGAAAATACTTAGAGACAAATGAAAACAAAACACAACATTCCAAAACATATGGGATATAGGGAAGGCAGTGCTATGGGAGAAATTTATAACTATAAATGCTTACATTAAAAAGCAAGAATGATCCCAAATAAACAACCTAACTTTGCAACTTAAGTAACTAGAAAAAAAAGAGCAAATTAAACCCAGAGCTATCAGAAGGAATAAAATAATAAAGATTAGAGCAGAGATAAATGAGATAGAAAATAGTAATAATAAGTAAATAGAAAAATAATAGAGAAAATAGATAAAACCAAAAAATGGTTAAGAAGATTAACAAAATTGACAAACCTTTAGCTAGACTAAGAAAAAATAGAGAGAAGACTCAATTTGCTCAAATCAGAAAGAAAATAGGAACATTATTACTGATTCCATGAAAATAAAAAAGATTATAAGAGAATTCTATGAGCAATATATGCCAACAAATTAGATAACCTAGATAAAATTCCTAGAAACACAAAACTTACCAAGACTGTGTCACAGAGAGTTATACAATCAAAAAACACTTATGGTTAGTAAGGAAATTGAACCAGTAATCCAAATCTCTCAACAAAGAAATGTCCTTGACTTGATGGCTTCACTGGTGAATTCTACCAAACATTTAAAGAACTAATACCAATCCTTCTCACACTCTTCCAGAAAATTGAAGAGGAGAAAACACTTCATAACTCATTCTGGCACCAGCATTACCCTGACACCAATGACAGAAAAAGGCACTACAAGAAAGAAAACTACAGAACAGTACCCTTTATGAACATTAATGCAAAAATCCCCAACAAGATATTAGCAAATTGAATTCAGCAGCATATTAAAAGGATTATGTATCATAACTATGTGGGATTTATTCCTGGAATGCTAGGATGGCTCTACATATAAAAATCAATCATTGTAATATACCATATTAACAAAAAGAAGGGGGGAAGCATGGATATTTTAATTAAAACAGAATAAGCATTTGACAAGATTATACAAAATTATATGATGAAAACACTCAAGTAACAAAAAATAGAAGAAAACTACCTCAACATAACAAAGACCATATATGAAAACCCCACTGAAAACATCATACTCAGTGGTGAAAGACTGAAAGCTGTTTCTCTAAGATTGAAGACAAGACAAGGATGCCCACTTTCACCACTTTTATTCAGTAATTCAAGATAGTACTGGAAGCCACAGCCAAAACAATTAGGCAAGAAAAAATATCAAAAGCGTCTAAATTGGGAAGGAAGAAGTAAAATTACCTCTCTTTGCAGGTAATATGCTCTTATATGTAGAAAACACTAAAGATTCCACACCAAAAAAAAAAACAAAAAACAAAAAAAAAAAAACCTGTTAGAACTAATAAAGGAATTTTGCAAAGCAGCAGAATACAAAGTAGGATACAAAGTCAACATACAAAAATAAATGTCATCTTTATACACTAAAAATGAACAATCTGAAAGGGAAATTTTGAAAACAATTCCATTTATAATAGAATGAAAAACAATAAAATACTTAGAGATTAACTTAACAAAGGAAGTGAAAGACTTGTATGATGAAGACTGCAAAATATTGCCGAGAAGTTTAAAAAGACATAAATAAATGGAACACATCCCACATTCATGGATAAGAAGAAGATTTTATTAAAATGAGCCATCTAGAGATTCATGCAGTCCTTATAAAAATTCCAATGATATTTTGTCTGCAATAGAAAATCCATCCTAAAATTCATATGGAATCTCAAGGGAACCCATAGCCAAAACAATCTTTAAAAAGAAAAAAAACCTGTATTGGGTGCATATATATTTAGGATAGTTAGCTCTTCCTGATGAGTTGACCCCTTTACCATTATGTAATGGCCTTCTTTGTCTCTTTTGATCTTTGATGGTTTAAAGTCTATTTTATCAGAGACTAGGATTGCACTCCTGCTTTTTTTGTTTTCCATTTGCTTAGTAGATCTTCCTCCATCCCTTTATTTTGAGCCTATGTGTGTCTCTGCATGTGTGATGGGTCTCCTGAATACAGGAAACTGATGGGTCTTGACTCCTAATCCAATTCGCCAGTCTGTGTCTTTTAATTGGACCATTTAGTCCATTTACATTTAAGGTTAATATTGTTATGTGTGAACTTGACCCTGTCATTATGATATTAACTGGTTATTTTGCTCACTGTTTGATGCAGTTTCTTCCTAACCTTGATGGTCTTTACATTTTGACATGTTTTTGCAATGGCTGGTACTGGTTGTTCCTTTCCATGTTTAGTGCTTCCTTCGGGAGCACCCAGATTCATAAAGCAAGTCCTTAGATACTTACGAAGAGACTTAGACTCCCATACAGTAATAATGGGAGACTTTTAACACTCCACTGTCAACATTAGACAGATCAGCGAGACAGAAAGTTAACAAGGATATCCAGGGATTGACCTCAACTCTGCACCAAGTGGACCTAATAGACATCTACAGAACTCTCCACCCCAAATCAACAGAATATACATTCTTCTCAGCACCACATTGCACTTATTCCAAAACTGACCACATAGTTGGAAGTAGAGCACTCCTCAGCAAATGTAAAACAACAGAAATTATAACAAACTGTCTCTCAGACCACAGTGCAATCAAACTAGAACTCAGGACTAAGAAAGTCAATCAAAACTGCTCAACTACATGGAAACTGAACAACCTGCTCCTGAATGACTACTGGGTACATAACGAAATGAAGGCAGAAATAAAGATGTTCTTTGAAACCAATGAGAACAAAGATACAGCATACCAGAATCTCTGGGACACATTTAAAGCAGTGTGTAGAGGGAAATTTATAGCACTAAATGCCCACAAGAGAAAGCAGGAAAGATCTAAAATGGACACCCTAACATCACAATTAAAAGAACTAGAGAAGCAAGAGCAAACACGTTCAAAAGCTAGCAGAAGGCAAGAAATAACTAAGATCAGAGCAGAACTGAAGGAGATAGAGACACAAAAAACCCTCCAAAAAATCAATGAATCCAGGAGTTGGTTTCTTGAAAAGATCAACAAAATTGATAGACCGCTAGCAAGACTAATAAAGAAAAAAAGAGAGAAGAATCAAATAGACACAATAAAAAATGATAAATGGACCACCGACCCCACAGAAATACAAACTACCATCAGAGAATACTATAAACACCTGTACGCAAATAAACTAGAAAACCTAGAAGAAATGGATAATTTCCTGGACACTTACACTCTCCCAAGACTAAACCAGGAAGAAGTTGAATCCCTGAATGGAGCAATAGCAGACTCTGAAATTGAGGCAATAATTAATAGCCTACCAACAAAAAAAAGTCCAGGACCAGACAGATTCACAGCCGAATTCTACCAGAGGTACAAGGAGGAGTTGATACCATTCCTTCTGAAACTATTCCAATCAATAGAAAAAGAAGGAATCCTCCCTAACTCATTTTACCAGGCCAATATCATCCTGATACCAAAGCCTGACAGAGATACAACAAAAAAAGAGAATTTTAGACCAATATCCCTGATGAACATCGATGCAAAAATCCTCAATAAAATACTGGCAAACCCAATCCAGCAGCACATCAAAAAGCTTATCCACCATGATCAAGTGGGCTTCATCCCTGGGATGCAAGGCTGGTTCAACATACGCAAATCAATAAACGTAATCCAGCATATAAACAGAACCAAAGACAAAAACCACATGATTATCTCAATAGATGCAGAAAAGGCCTTTGACAAAATTCAACAGCACTTCATGCTAAAAACTCTCAATAAATTCGGTATTGATGGAACATATCTCAAAATAATAAGAGCTATTTATGATAAACCCACATCCAGTATCATACTGAATGGGCAAAAACTGGAAGCATTCCCTTTGAAAACTGGCACAAGTCAGGGATGCCCTCCCTCACTACTCCTATTCAACATAGTGTTGGAAGTTCTGGCTAGGGCAATCAGGCAAGAGAAAGAAATCAAGGGTATTCAGTTAGGAAAAGAAGAAGTCAAATTGTCCCTGTTTGCAGATGACATGATTGTATATTTAGAAAACCCCATTGTCTCAGCCCAAAATCTCCTTAAGCTGATAAGCAACTTCAGCAAAGTCTCAGGACACAAAATCAATGTGCAAAAATCACAAGCATTCTTATACACCAGTAACAGACAAACAGAGAGCCAAATCATGAATGAACTCCCATTCACAACAGCTTCAAAGAGAATTAAATACCTAGGAATCCAACTTACAAGGGATGTAAAGGACCTCTTCAAGGAGAACTACAAGCCACTGCTCACTGAAATAAAAGAGGATACAAACAAATGGAAGAACATACCATGCTCATGGATAGGAAGAATCAATATCATGAAAATGGCCATACTGCCCAAGGTAATTTACAGATTCAATGTCATCCCCATTAAGCTACCAATGAGTTTCTTCACAGAATTGGAAAAAACTGCTTTAAAGTTCATATGGAACCAAAAAAGAGCCCGCATTGCCAAGACAATTCTAAGCCAAAAGAACAAAGCTGGAGGCATCACGCTACCTGACTTCAAACTATACTACAAGGCTACAGTAACCAAAACAGCATGGTACTGGTACCAAAACAGAGATATAGACCAGTGGAACAGAACAGAGTCCTCAGAAATAATACCACACATCTACAGCCATCTGATCTTTGACAAACCTGACAAAAACAAGAAATAGGGAAAGGATTCCCTATTTAATAAATGGTGCTGGGAAAATTGGCTAGCCATAAGTAGAAAGCTGAAACTGGATCCTTTCCTTATTCCTTATACAAAAATTAATTCAAGGTGGATTAGAGACTTAAATGTTAGACCTAAAACCATAAAAACCCTAGAAGAAAACCTAGGTAATATCATTCAGGACATAGGCATGGGCAAGGACTTCATGTCTAAAATACCAAAAGCAATGGCAACAAAAGCCAAAATTGACTAATGGGATCTAATTAAACTTAGGAGCTTCTGCACAGCAAAATAAACCCCCCTCAGAGTGAACAGGCAACCTACAGAATGGGAGAAAATTTTTGCAATCTACTCATCTGACAAAGGGCTAATATCCAGAACCTATAAAGAACTCAATCAAATTTACAAGAAAAAACAACCCCATCAAAAAGTGGGCAAAGGATATGAACAGACACTTCTCAAAAGAAGACATTCATACAGCCAACAGACACCCAACAGACACATGAAAAAATGCTCATCATCACTTGCCATCAGAGAAATGCAAATCAGAACCACAATGAGATACCATCTCACACCAGTTAGAATGGCAATCATTAAAAAATCAGGAAACAACAGGTGCTGGAGAGGATGTGGAGAAATAGGAACACTTTTACACTGTTGGTGAAACTATAAACTAGTTCAACCGTTGTGGAAAACTGTGTGGCGATTCCTCAAGAATCTAGAACTAGAAATACCATTTGACCCAGCCATCCCATTACTGGGGATATACCCAAAGGATTATAAGTCACGCTGCTATAAAGACACATGCAAACATATGTTTATTGCAGCACTATTCACAATAGCAAAGACTTGGAATCAACCCAAATACCCCATCAGTGACAGACTGGATTAAGAAAATGTGGCACATATACACCATGGAATACTATGCAGCCTTAAAAAAGGATGAGTTCGTGTCCTTTGTAGGGACATGGATGCATCTGGAAACCATCATTCTCAGCAAACTATCACAAGAACAGAAAACCAAATACCACATGTTCTCACTCATAGGTGGGAATTGAACAATGCGATCACTTGGACACAGGAAGGGGAACATCACACACCAGGTCCTATTGTGGGGAGGGAGGGGAGGGATAGCATTAGGAGATATACCTAATGTAAATGACGAGTTAATGGGTGCAGCACACCAACATGGCACATGTATACATATGTAACAAACCTGCACGTTGTGCACATGTATCCTAGAACTTAAAGTATAATAATAAAAGACAAAAAAAAAGATAAATAATAAGATTTAAAAAAAGAAAAGAGAAGAAAACAACCCTGAAAGATTCACACTTCCTGATTTCAAAACTTAGTACAAAGCTATAGCAATCACAGCAGCATGATTCTGTCCTGAAAACAGACACACAGGCCAATTAAACATAACAGAGAGCCCAGAAATAATCTCTTGCTTATATGGTCAAATGATTTCAGTAAGGCTGTCAAGACCATGCAACAGAGAAAGCAGAATTTTTTCAACAAATTGTTGAAAACTGGATATGCATATGCAAAAGAATGAAGTTAGACCCTTATCTACCTTATACAAAAATTAAATCAAAATGGATCAAAGACTTAAAGCTAAGAGATAAATCTGTGAAACTAAAGCCCCACAGTCTTGGATTTGGCAAGAATTTCTTGCATATGACATCAAAGACAAGCCTACAAAATGAAAACCAATTGGACTTCATAAAAACTAAAAACTTTCGTTCATCAAAGGACACTATCAACAGAGTGACAAGGCAACACAGGTTAATTGGAGAAAATATTTTCAAATCATATATCTGATAAAGGATTAATATTCAGAACATACAAAGAACTTTTGAAACTCAATCTAAAAAATAACCTGATTCCAAAGGGCAAAAGACTTAAATAGACATTACTCACATGAAGATGTACAAGTGGTCAATAAGCACATGAAAAGATGCTCAACATACTTATTCGGGAAATGCAAATCAAAACCACAATGAGATACCACCTCACACTCATTTGAATGTCATCTATTAAAAATAGGCTTAATGCTTGGATGATTAAATAATCTGCACAACAAACCCCCATGACACAAGTTTACCTGTGTAATAAACCTGCATTTGTATCCCTGAACTTAAAAGTATAAAAACCCCAAAGATATCAAGCGTTGGTAAGGATTTGGAGAAATTGGAACCCTGTGTACTGTTGATGAGAATGCAAAATACTATAGTCACCATAAAAAAATGATTGTTTCTAAAAAAAAAATGAAAACAGAATTACCATATGATTCAGAAATTCCACCTGCTAATATATACCCCAAAGAACTGAAAGCAAGGTCTCCATTAAAAAGTGGGCAAAGGGCATGAACAGACACTTTTCGAAAGATGACATACATGTGGTCAACACACATAAGAAAAAAAGCTCAACATCATTGATCCTTAGAGAAATGCACATCAAAACCACAATGATATACCATCTCACACCTGTCAGAATGGCTATTACTGAAAAGGCAAAAAAATAACAGATGCTGGGGAGGTTGTGGAGAAAAAATGCTTACACATTGTTAGTGGGAGTGTGAATTAGTTCAGCCATTGTTGAAAACAGTGTGGTGATTCCTAAAAGACCTGAAAACAGAAATACCATTTGACCCAGCAATCCAATTACTGGGTATATACACAAAGGAATGTAAGTCATTCTATCATAAAGACACATGCATGTGTATGTTCACTGCAGCACTATTCACAATAGCAAAGACATAGAATAAACCTAAATGCCCATCAATTGTAGAATGGATAAATAAAATAAAATGTATATATACACCATGGAATACTATGCAGTCATAAAAAGGAATGAGATCATATCCTTTGCAGGAGCATGGATGTAGCTGGAGGCTATTATCCTTAGCAAACTAAAGCAGTAACATAAAAGCAAATACTGTATGTTTTCACTTATAAGTGGGAGTTAAATGATGAGAACACATGGACACATAGAGAGAAACAACAGCACTGGGGCCTATCTGAGAATGGAGAGGGGAGCAGGAGAGGAGGGAGAGGATCTGGATAAATAACTAATGGGTGTTAGGCTTAATACCCGGGTGATGAAATAATCTGTACAACAAACCCTCATGACACAAGTTTACCTACAGAACAAACCTGCATATGTACCCCTAAACTTAAAAGATTTTTTAAAAAAGAAACGAGGGTCTCAAAGATATATGTGTATATCCGTTTTCATGCAGCATTATTTGCAATAGCTAAAACATGGAAACAAACCACATGTCCAACAACAAATGAATGCATAAGCAAAATGTGGTATATACGTATGTACATACGGTGAAATAACACAGAAGCTTAAAAAGTTAGAAAGCTCTGACACATGCTACACACAGGTAAATTTTGAGATTATTATACCATGTGAAATAAGGCAGTCACAAAAAAGAAAAATACTGCATGATTCTACTTATATGAGGCACCTACAGTAGTCAAAATTATAAACACAGAAAGAATAGTGGTTGTCAGGGGCTAGCAGGAGGAAGGAATGAGGAGTTATTGTGTAACAGGTACAGAGTTTCACAGGACTCCTACCTATCACTACATGCAAAAATTAACTCAAGATGGATTAAAGACTTAAATGTAAGACCTAAAACTATAAAAATACTAGAAGAAAACCTAGGAAATATCGTTCTGGGCATTAGCCTTTGCAAGAATTAATGATTAAGTCCTCAAAAGCAGTTGCAACAAAAGCAAAATTTGATGAATGGGACCAAATTAAACTAAAGAGCTTCTGAACAGCAAAATAAACTATCAACAAAGTAAACGGAACCTACAGAAGGGGAGAAAATATTTGCAAATTACGCATCTGACAAAGGTCTAATATTCAGAAATGATAAGGCACTTAAACAATTAAACAAGCAAAAAATAAAACCCCATTAAAAAGTGGGCAAAGCACATGAACAGACACTTCTCAAAAGACACACAAGCAGCCAACAAACACAAAAAAATGCTCAACATCACTAATCATCAGAAATATGCAAATCAAAACTACAGTAAGATACCGTTTCACACCAGCAATCCCATTACTGGGTATATACCCAAAGGAAAATAAATTGTTCTACCAAAAAGGCAAATACACTCCTATGTTTATCGAGGCACTATTCATAATAGCAAAGGCATGAAATCAACCTAGGTGCCCATCAATGGTGAATTCAGTAAAGAAAATTTACAAATTTGCATAAATTGACATATTTACATACAGTTACATATACACCATGGGATACTACACAGCCATAAAAAAGAATGAAATCATGTCCTTTCCAGCAACGTGAATGTAACCAGAGGTCATCATCCTAAGCAAATGAAAACAGAAACAGAAAACCAAATACCACATGTTCTCACTTATAAATGGGAGCTGAACATTGGGTGCACATGGACATAAAGGTGGGAACAATAGATATTGGTCACTACAGGAGAGAGAAGGAAGGAGGGAGGCAAGGGAGGCCAAACTACTTATTGGGTACTATGCTCATTACCTGGGTGATGGGTTCATTCCTACCCCAAACTTCATCATTATGAAATATACCCTTGTAACAATCCTGCACATGTACTCCCTGAATCTAAAGGACAAATTGAAATTTTAAATAAATAATAGGTGTAGAGTTTCAGTTTTGCAAGATGCAAAGAGTTCAGGAGGTAGACGGTAGTGATGATTGCCACCAAGTATAACATGGATGTACTTCATACCACTAAACCGTGCACTAGAAAATGGTTATGATGGCAAATTTTTTATTTTACCGTAACAAAGTAAATATTTTCTTTCTTTTATTTTGAGACAGAGTCTCCTCACTCTGCTGCCCAGGCTGGAGTGCAATGGCAGGATCTCGGCTCACTGCAAGCTCCGCCTCCTGGGTTCACACCATTCTCCTGCCTCAGCCTCCTGAGTAGCCGGGACTACAGGCACCTGCCACTACGCCCGGCTAATTTTTTTTGTATTTTTAGTAGAGACAGGGTTTCACTGTGTTTACCAGGATGGTCTCGATCTCCTGACCTCGTGATCCTCTCGCCTCGGCCTCCCAAAGTGCTGGGATTACAGGCGTGAGCCACCGCGCCTGGCCTAAAGTAAATATTTTCAAAAGAGCAAAGGTACAAGGAGGGGCCAAGGGAGTTGAGAGTATTTGCAAGAGAGTAGTTGAAGTAATGGACCGTGGAATCCAACCTGGATAGAAGGAAAGTAGAAAGTGGGGAGATGAGTGGGTGGAAGCACCACTGAGATTGCAGAAGAGAGAGTGCCATGGGGTTCTTGAGCAGGCAAGCTGGAACAACAACAACAACAACAACAAAACTGGTTGTAGAGGCTTGATCGGGTGAGGGTTTTGAAGTGGAGCATTATTATCCACTTGATGGGATGCTATGGATGTTTTTCCATTTCAAAATAAATATTCCACTGCATGCATTTTAGTAAGGTATTGCATTTTATAGCTGTAACATAATTTCACCAATCTATTCCTATAATTATTATTTTAAATCATAGTGACAAAATACTATTAGTCTTATTTAAACTAATACATTTATGATTCTTACAGAAATCCTCACCAAGAAGTCTCTGACCTTCTTGAGACTGGTGGGAAAAAACCCCTGGGATTCCAGGAAAACTCAAGACCAAAGCTACTGACTGGGGCCCTCTCCAAGGAGAAACAGAACTGTAATTTTCCTTGAGGCGGACAGCCTGGAATTCCTCTGCACACTCAGTCATGTGGGGAGAGAAATCGTGTAACTGCACTTACCCCTTAGTGTATATGAATTTCTTAGTTAATGCAACAAAATCTACTGAGCAGCTTCCACGTAAAAAGAACTCTCTCTGGAACTGGAGGTGTAAAAATGCTCTCAAATATAGTAGGCATAATTATATGAGTACATAAATTATTATAATAGCAAGTAAAAGCAGAGGCAGATTTTCCATGAAGCAAATGAAACTCAAGCATCGGTGCCCCTCACTTACATGGGCCCCTTCCAACACTCTGGGAGAGACCCTATACGTATATTTACGTGGTCATGTATTCTGGTAAAATTTGCAAAAGTGAAATTTTAAAAAAATCTTCAATTAGTTAAACTGCTGTCTCTTTTTCCTCTGACTTTCCCCACTGTTAGAATGGCAAAGGATATTTTTGAGGGCCCAAAAAGGCAAAGTATTTAAGACACATTCAGTTGAGCTTATTGAAATACATGTCTGGGGCTTACAGATATTTTGCTGCCAAACAAAAAGTTACTGCACCCAGCACAGGAAGTAGGTGAGTGCTGGAGGAGACACAAGGTTTGACGTGTATGGAGCAAGGAGCTAGTCTGTAGAACATGCTTCTAATCAGACATATAAAACTGAACAGTGGATTTCGTTCCCATCAGTGCCTGGTCAAAACAATTCTCTGAAAAACCCCAGAATTCTCTGACTTCAGGAATACTTTCAATAACACAGTGTAAGCAGTTCCAATTGTACATGCACTATCCGTTTGTTTTCTTTTTGTTGGTAATTACACAAAATAATATAATGTATGGATTTCTAGGGCACAAACCCATAGCAGTATTTCTTTTTGAGACGAGTCTGCTGTCGCCTAGGCTGGAGTGTGTAGTGGAGCTGCATCTCGCTCACTGCAAGCTCCGCCTCGGGTTCACTTTATCTGAGTAGCTGGGACTACAGGCGCCCCACCCACCGCTAAAATACCGCTAATTTTTGTATTTTTAGTAGAGACGGGTTTCACTGTGGCTCCGATCTCCTGGATCTGGTGGGATCTCACCACCGCCTCAGATGTGAAGTTGTATGTTTTATTCATTCCAATTATCGACAGTAAAAAATTATGACCATTACGGAAGACTGAACTATCTTTCCATGTTCTCTACAGAAAATATTACAATTAAGTCACTGTGGTAGGTAGTTGACTAACACAAATGTTATTTGTTTAGATTGTGGAATGTCTGTGGTATCTGTTAACTTTTTCAAAACGAGTTTGTTGTAATTTCTCTTTTGTTGTTGCTGCTGTTGTTTAGAAACAGAGTCTCGCTCTGTCGCCCAGGCTAAACTGCAGTGGTGCAATCACAACTCACTTCAGCCTTGAACTTCTGGGCTGAAGTGATCCTCCCGCCACAGCCTCCTTACAAGCTAGAACTACAGATGCTTTTCAAATTATAAGTAAATATTCATTTTCATGCCTAATTTTGTATTAATCACTTTCAATTATTTTCCCTAAAGAGGTCCCCCCAAATTGTTTAAGCTTCAAGCCCCACATAACTTGGATTTACCCCAGTCCAAAATAATGACTGTGATACAAGAGAAATGTAAGATGGCCTTTGGGAGTTCTGAGAAGGAAGAAATTATTAGTTACAGAGATGATCAGGGAAAGGTTTATCTAAGTTATGATTGAGTGGAAGAACTTGAATTCAGAGATGAGATATGGCAAATGATGCTCTCAATGAAAAATGGAATTCTTCATAACATTTTAATAATTTCTCTCCCCGGATCTACTCACTCAAATATTCTATTATTGACACATTCTCGTCTCTACATGCATATTTCTTTCTGTTCTCATAGTTAAAACCCTTTTCTGCTGAAGTTTTGTGGCCAAGGGTTCAAGCAACAAATTAGTGCAAACCTGCTGGGTGTTCAAGGAAGAGAATTTCTTAGGATTGATTCTGGGTAGGGGTTCAAACCAGGAGGAATGTGACAATTCTGTCATGTATCCAGACCCTATTACATGAATTACGTGGCAACAAAACAAACTTTCTTCTCTGCTCTTCAATTATCGTATAATTAGTGAGCAAGATTCAGAGAAAGTCCTGTTTTTAAGTTCTATGCTGCACTCACCTTCATTCACTTGTGAAAAGGAAACAGTCATAATATTCAGAAGCCAAGCAGGGTTTCTCCTATGGAGCAATATTGTCAAGGTACCTTTACACCATATCCATAACTTGTTGAAAGAGAGAGAGAGAGAGGGAGAGAGAGGACAGCAACAGGAACTGACCATGTTCTGTGAAGGGTGGAGGTCCCCGAAGGAAGTCCCTGGTGCTCTGTGTCTGCAGTCACTTCCTTCCCCATCTGGGACCACTTATTCCACTGGCAGACTCAGCCTTCCCCAGGTCTGGTGACTCAGCCTTCCCCAGGTCTGGTGGGCAGATCAAAGGGCCCTTGACATTGGATGACTCAGCACCCAGTGAGCTTACTATGAACCAAGCTGACATCAGCTGGGAGAAGACAGCATCAGGGACACAGAGAGTCAGCCCTTGGGATCTGAGAAGCAAGTCTGAGACAGGTGGAAAGAGCTGAGTAGTTGCTGAGTCATGGAAGGAAGGACTGAGAGTCATAACTCCTGGAGATGGGAATGGGGGAGCAATGACTTCTGACAATGACTTGCTCTGTGCAGGGGGGCTGATGCTACAGGCCCTGTTGAAATGCAGCAGTGCTCTTGTCATCTGACCAGTTCTTCCCTAACCTCAGATAGGGTGACCGGCTTCTGCTTTGTGCTTTTGACTAATCTCCCGGTTTCCATTCACTCCAGCCTTGGTTTTCCAGGTCCCTCCAGATTGGGGGCTGAGCTCTGGATTTCTGAAGCCATGTTACCTATGGCTAGGGTGTCCCCTGTCAGCTCTTCCCAGCCAGGATTGCTGTATATCATCCTGCCAAGGCTGTCATTCCTGCACTCTGCCAACCTCCCTAGTCATCCTCCTGTAAGACTTCTTATGGGCATTTAGAAGACACACACACACCAACCCTCCCCAGGTGTGAAAGACCATGGAAAGACTGGCATATTTGCTACTTAATGCAATCTCCTCTTTACAACTAATCCTCCAAGACAGGTTTCACAGATAAGCAAACAGAGACTCAGAAGTTGTTCCTTGTGTAGGTCACATGAATGCCTGTCCTTTCTCTGGTTTGATTTCTCTTTATTCTGCATTCATGAAACATGTTTTCCTTGCCATTCTTCAGAACTGGAGATAATAATAGCCACAGGATTGTTTTGATGGTTAAATTAAATCATCAATATGAAAGTGCCTAGCACATAATAGATACTTAACAAATGGCAGTTTCTTTATTTCATCCTATTCTGACCTCTGCCTAGAGAACCAGGCTGCTCTGACAGAAGGTGAACTTGGTATATGTCTAGGACAGCACTGGAACACATAGTAGGTTGTAGTAAATATTGGATGGATGAAATTAGCTGAGCTAATATATGATGTAAATATATGATGGATGAATGAATGGATAATCAATGGAAGTATTAAAATTTTATTTGGAGTTTGCAAAAACCTAAAGATCACTCTTTTCCCCCTACACTGTGCTACTCTTGACTTCCTGCTATTTGTGTCTATCAACTGAACATCAGATCCACTCTTTTGCTGGATTTCTCTTCACCTGCAGTGGAAGATGCTCATCCTCACCTGCCCACAAGATCATGCTTTTTGTGTTGCATGTGTCTAGTCATTGAGTTCCAGGGTCTCCTCGCTTGCCTATACCTTTACTTTCTAAGCACAGTCCTGATACTCTGCACTAAGGAGGCTGAACACGAGAGATGTGTTTAGCTGAGTGAGTGGTCTACATTTCAGTAGACTTGCTTAGGAAATGGGGGCAACATACCACTGCAGTGTGGTTAGATCTGGGCTGAGTAAGGCTACCTGCTGCTTGCTCAGCACCTTTCCAAATAATTAAGCAATTTACTGAGAGCCTGGAGTTTGGAATCATAGAAAAAAGCTTTGGAGAGAAGTACAAGTCAAAAGTCTATATATGCTTTTCCTCTAGCCAGCAGTTCCATTAAGGAAATTTATTTTCGTGTTTTGGAAGGGTGGAGATTTTAGTTCAGTCGTGGACATATCCAGCCATTACTCAGTCCTCAGTCAGCAAATTTAAAGGAAGCTCAGAAGGAAAAACCCAGGGCCCTGGGCCATCTATAAGACCTAAGCACAACTGCAGCCATTCCAGGAAGAGGATACCTAGGTCTCTGCTCCAGCTCTGGGCATCCATTAGTGATCACAAAAAAGATACCTGGCAGTCCAGGCAAAAACTGCCTCTAGATTATGATCAATTTATAAAAATTAAGCTGCTTTGAAAAGGATAAAGAAGTCCACAAAAAAAGGCCCTAAAGTATAGAAAGGTATAATGACCTGGAAATTCCCTGCCCCTAAAGCTCTCCTGTCCCACAGCTGGGACCATGTAGTGACTACCTGGAGACTCAGCTGTGTCCCAGACTCCATGATCAATTGCATTTCTGGTCAGGGAAAATATAGGAAATCTTTAGGTATCAGTTTGGGGACTTAGCATCAAGTCATCCCTGTGCTAGCACCTACTCTGACCTAGCACCCCCGTATCTGGTAAATGTATTCTTACCTTATGCTTTTTGATCAGGTTTTCCCTTGGGACTCAGAAATTCCGAACCTGCATCCTTATCTTTCTCCTGAACACCTGAACTCCTCCTTGCCTCTGTATTTTCAAAATTGGAAGATTACCTTTGTATCACAAGAACTTGCAGAATCACACTCCTCTGGTACTTGTCAAATGTAAAGTAGATTTAGCTCCCGCAGTACTAAAATTTTCTAGGACAACTTGCTCTCAGGCATTGAATCAGCCAGGCTTTGCATCTCAACCTAGCCTCAACTCAGTCTGCCTAAATTGATGTTTGACTACATCCTGAGCATGCAAGAGTAGAGTTTAGTGAATTAACCCATCCATATACAAATTTCTACCTGCCCATAGAATCCTGGGGCATGGGTGAAAGTTGCTAAGGCAGCAGGCTATCCAGAAGTCTTAGGACAATCACTGAGCATGAAAGAGATAGCTACATCTTCTACATCTGAATCAAAACCTGCCAATAATTCCAAGAAGCCTGGTTTACAGTATTGCATGTGTTCATTCACATTAGCTGTCCAAGACCTTGGTACTTCACCACATGCTTTCATTTTGAAGACCTAGCCAATTAAGGATCTTAAACTGTTGTGAAGCAATAAAAATTTCCCTAAACAATAACTATACAGAAGATACTTCCAAGACTGAGATTTTGTTATTTCATTTCAGGCATTCTAAATTAAGCCCTGGAGAAACATTTTCTTGCTAATAAGTAATCGCTTGTTGTAATATGCATTATTGCTGAGATAATAGGGTATATCAATATCTATTCATGTTATTGTAACTGGGAAATGAGACTTGAGAATACCACTGTGCAGTATTCTCTGTAGTGAGAATAAAAACAAATGTTAATTTCCATACTGTCATGTTTGGTTTAAATCATCTATTCTAAAATATAGACATGTATTCACCTTCAATATAATGAATTCATTTGTTGCCCAGCCACATTTGATTTTTATCAAATTTCCTTCTGAAACAGTCTTATGTGATAGGACACAGAAGCACAAAATAGCCCATGACTTATCAATTGATAAATAATACATTGAAATTTACTAAAAAAGAGTGTTAATGAAATCTTAGCTTTTTAAAAGGGGCTTTGTATAAACTTTAAAATTCATATCTTGAAGATTTAAAAAAATCCCAGCTCGGATTTTTATGTATATTTTCTTCCTGCTGGTCTATGTTTCAGAATGTGTTGATTTTTAAAAAATATGAATCTGATATATATACACCAATTTTTAACAAATGTCATCAACTCCTTAGGTGGAGAGTCACGACCTCTGATTGACTTCAATACTTATTTTCATTTAGTTGATGTGCAATAATGGTATGTATTTATGAGATTCAGAGTGATATTTCAATACATGCATACAATGTGTAGCAATCAAATCAGGGTAATCAGCACATCCTCTACCTCAAACATTTATCATTTCTTTGTATTGTGAATATTCAGTCTTCTGTTCCAGCCTTTTGAAAAATGTACAGTAAACTATTATCAACCAAATTTACCCTTCAGTGTTACAGAACACTAGAACTCATTTTTCCAATCTAGCTATAATTTTGTCTCTATTAACCAACCTCTCCCTATCCTCTCCTACCTCTACCCTTCCCAGCCTCTAATAACTACAATTCTATTCCTTATTTCTATGAGCTCAGGATTTTTAAAAATTCAAACACATGAGTGGGAATATTCAGTATTTATCTTTCTGTGTCTGACTTATTTCACTTGATAGAATGTTCTCCAGGCTCATCTGTGTTGCTGTGAATGACAGGATTTCATTTTTATGTCTGAATAGTATTCTATTGTGTATAGACCACATTTTCTTTATGTATTCATATGTTGATGGACATTTAGTTTGATTCCATATCTTGACTATTGTTGATAGAGCTGCAATAAACATGAGGTGTAGGTATCACTTTGATATACTGATTTTCTTTTCTTTGGATAAATACCCATAGTGAGATTGCGGGATTGTATGGTAGTTCTGTTTTTAGTTTCTTGAGAAATCGCCATGCTGTTTCCATAATGGCTGCACTAATTTACATTCCAACCAAGAGTGTGTAAGAGTTCCCTTTTCTCTACATCTTCATCAATATTTGGTTTGTGTGTGTGTGTGTGTGTCTTTTTGATGATAGTCATTCTGACTAGGATAGGGTGTTATCTTATTGTGGTTTTGATTTGCATTCCCCTTATTATTAGTGATGTTGACCATTTTCTCATACATTTATTGGCCATTTGTATACATTCTTTTGAAAAATGTCTATTCAAATCCTTTGCTTATTTATTAATTGAAATATTTGTTGTTGTTGTTTTTGCTGTTGAGTGTTTATAGTTTGTTTTACATTCTGGATGTTACTCCCTTATTGGATAAATACTGTGCAAGTATTTTCTCCAATTCCACAGGTTGGTTGTTTATTCTGTTGATTGCTTACTTTGCTCTGCACCTTTTCAGTTTGGTATATTCTATTTTTGTTTTTCTTGTCTGTGCCTTTAAGTCTTACCCATAAAATCTTTGCCTAGACCTACATTCTGAAGTGTTTTGGCTATGTTTTCTTTTAATAGTTTTATAGTTTCAGGTCTTACATTTAAGTCTTCAATCCATCTTGAGTTGATTTTTGTATTTGGCGAGAGATAAAGGTCAAGTTTCATTCTACTTCATGTGAATATCCAGTTTTCTCAACACCATTTATTGATGTGGGTGTTCTTTCCCCAATGTATATTCTTGGCACCTTTGTCAACAATCAGTTGGCTATAAATACATGAACTTATTTATTACTTTTTTTTGTTTTGTCCTTGTCTTGTTTTGGTATAAGGCTGGCCTCATAAAATGAGTTAGAAAAAATTCTTTTCTCTTCAATTTCTGGAAATAGTTTAAAAATAATTGGAGTTTATTCTTTAAATGCTTGGTAGAATTTGACAGTAAAGCCATCTGCTCTTGGGCTTTTTTTTTTTTTCGGTTGGGAAATTTGTATTGCTGATTTAATCTCATTCCTTACTATTGGTCTGTTCAGGTTTTCTGTTTCTTTGTGGTTCAATCTTGGTAGGTTACATGTGTTCAGGAATTAATCCATTTCCTCTAGGTTTTCTAATTTGTTGGTGCATAGGTAGTCATAATAGTCTCTGATGATTCTTTATATTTCTGTGATATCCATTGTAATATCTCCTTTTTTTCATTGCTGATTTTATTTATTTAAATCTTCTCTCTTTTTCTTAGTCTAGCTAATGGTTTGTCAATTTTGTTCATCTTTTCAAAAAACCAAATTTTCATTGATGTTTTATATTTTTTAGTCTCTATTTCATTTAGTTCTGTTCTGATCTTTATCATTTATTTTCTTCTACTAATTTTGGATTTGGTTTGTTCTTGCTTTTGTAGTTCCTTGAGTTGTATCATTAGGTTGTTTTTAAAAATAATGTTTTCTTTTTTTGGTATAGACATTTATGGCTATAAATTTCCCTCTTGGTACTGTTTTTGCTGTATTCCATAGGTTTTTGTTTGTTGTGTTTCCATTTTCACTTGTTTTAAGACTTTTTATATTTCCTTTTTAATTTATCCACTAACTCAATGATCATTCAGGAGAATGTTATTCAATTTTTTTGTATTTGTAAAGTTTCTGAACATTTCTTTTGTTATTGAAATCTAGTTTCATTCCATTATGGTCTGAGAAGATACTGGATATAATTTCAATTTTTAAATATTTGCTGGTATTTCTTTTGTGGCCCAATATATGGTCTGTCCTGGAGAATGTTCCATGTGCTGACAAGAAAAAAGAAGACTATAGTTTCAATGTGCATTCTGCAGCTGTTTAATAAAATGTTCTGTAAATGTCTGTTAGGTCTATAATGCAGTTTAAGTTTGATGTTTCTTTGCTGATTTTCTGTCTAGACGAATCTGTTTAATACTGAAAGTGTGGTACTAAAGTCCCCAACTATTATTGTATTGGGATCAATCTCTTTCTTTAGCTCTAAAATATCTGCTTTATATATCTAAGTGCTCTGGTGTTGGGTGCATATATATTTAAAATTGTTATATCCTCTTGCTTAATTGATCCTTTTATAATCATATAATGACCCCTCTTTACCTCTTTTTATGCTTACTGACTTAAAGTTTATTTTGGCTGATATAAGTATGGCTGCTCCTTCATAGTTTTTATTTGTATGGATTTTCCTTTTCTATCTCTTTACTTTCAGTCTATTTGTGTTCTTACTGGTTAAATGGTTTCTTTAGGCAGAATATAGTTAGGCCTTGTTTTTCAGCCATTCAACCAGTCTATATATTTTAATTGAAGAATTTAAATTATTTACATTCAAGATTTTTATTGATAGATGAGAACTTCCTCCTGTCATTTCATCAATTGGTTTTTGATTGTTTGGTGTTTCTTTTCTTCCTCTCTTATTGTTTATCTTTGCAATTTGGTGGTTTTCTGTAGTGATGAAATTTGATTCTTTTCTCTTTCCCATTTGTGTATCTGCTCTATCAGTGAGTTTTATACTTTTGAGTATTTTTACAATGGTAGATATTATTCTTTTGCTTCTAGATGTAGAAATCCCTTGAGCATTTCTTGTAGGGCTGGTCTAGTGATGATGTAATTCCTCAGTTTTTGTTTATCTGGTAAAGACTTTATATTTCCTTTATTTCTGAAGAATAGTTTTGTTGGGTGTAACATTCTTGGCTGGCAGGGTTTTTTTCTTTCAATACTCTGAGTGTATCATTCTAATCTCTCCTGACCTGTAAGGTTTCTGCTGATAAGTCTGCTGTTAGTCTAATGGAGATTCCCTTATGTGTGACATGATACTTTTCTCCAGCTGTTTTAAAAATTCTGTCTTTGTTTTTGACTCTTGATAATTGGAATGCAATGTTCCTCAGACATGACTTTTTTGGGAGTTGAATCTATTTGGGGATCTTTGGGCTTCCTGCATTTGGATATCCATATTTTTTCCAAGACTTGGCAAGTTTTCAGCTATTATTTTGTTAAATAGGGTTTCTGTGACGTTTTCCATCTCTTTTTCTTCTGGAACTCCCCAAATTTGAATATGTATTCACTTATGGTGTCCCATATGTCACATAGACTTTTTCCATTCTTTTTTATTCTTTTTTCTTTTTGTGTCTTTCTGATTGGGTTATTTCAAAAGACATGTCTTCAACTTCAGAAATTCTCTCTTGTGCTTGATCAAGTCTATTGTTAAAGCTCTCAATTTGTAGTTTTTACTTCATTCATTAAATCCTTTAGTTGCCACATTTCTGTTTGGTTCTTTTTTTATGATATCTATTGCTTTGTTGAATTTCTCATTTGGATCAGGAATTGGCTTCTTTATTTCTTTGTATTGTCTGCCTACATTCTTTGTGTCTCACTGAATTTCTTTAAAATCATTGTTTTGAATTCTTTTTCACATGCCACATGGATTTCCTTTACTTTGGGATCTGTTACTGGAGAATTATTATGTTTATTTGGAGGTGTTGTGTTTCTTTCCTTTTTCATGTTTCTTGTGTCCTTATGTTGATATCTGTGCATCTGGTATAACAATTGATTCACTGAATTTTATGGAGTAGCTTTCATAAAGGATTTTCCATAGACATATCTATAGTGTTGGCTGGGTAGGGTGCCCTGTCTCTGGTTTTGAGTGGCACTGTAGCATAATCTCCATGCGTGTGATTTCTTCAGCTATAATCAACATCAGCAGTGTCTGCAAGTTCCTCAGTGGCTTCGGCTGCAGTATTTTGTGCAGGCTGTGGTGTAGCTTTACTGGGGACTGGGATACTAGGTGAGCCAGTTCTCAGGGCCCTAAGTGGCTCACATGGACCTCAGTGGTGGCAGCAGTGTGCCCTGGATGGGCCAGTCCTCTTTTCCCTGCGTAGGGTACATGGGCTTCATCTATGGTGATGGCAGTCTGTGAAGGATGATCCTTGGGACTTTGTGT
The DNA here is from genome assembly GCF_008728515.1 of Papio anubis. NCBI lineage: Eukaryota > Metazoa > Chordata > Mammalia > Primates > Cercopithecidae > Papio > Papio anubis. Next base: position 95,095,202 of record NC_044986.1, read on the forward strand.
GGTACACACCAGCACTGCTGGTGGCAGCAGCCTCAACAGGCTAGGTGACCAATCCATAAGCCCCTGGGTGGCATGTGTTGGCATTGGCAGCAGGCTCACTGAGCTAGTAGGGCTAATACTTGGGGCCCCAAGTGGTTGGAGGAACCTGTGTTAGTGGTCATAGCCTGAGCAAATTAAGTTTTGGGTTACTGGATATCACATGCAGGAATATAGTGGCCCTGTTACTGGAGAGGGAGGGATCACTGTCACTGGTGGCAGTCCAGGGATAGTGACTCTCAGGCTCCAGAGAGTGCATGCTTCAGTTCTCTGTGTCCTGGGGACAGTCTCCCTTATCTGCTGAACTACCTGTTCCTCCATGTATGGAGTACTGCATGTGCTTGGGTACTGGGGGTATGGCTGCACCACTGATGCGGTAAGTCTAGCTACCTTTATGACACTGCAACCCTCTAAGTGATTGTAGGGTGATGTCAGTGGGATCCCAGGGATGTGGAAATGTAGGGATTTTGGGGCCCCCAGGATGAGATGCAGTATGATATTGGCTGCATTATCAAAATGATGCTATGCAGCAGCAGCTTGAATCCTAGTGGGTGGGTGGGACCCAGCATCAATTCCCTCACTGGGACAATGTAGTTGTGTGAACTCCAGGAAGCTCACCATACTAGGCTTAGGGCCTGTGAGGGCCTTGGGGCTCTCCTGTAGCTAGGATTGCAGGTATCTCTGGTGGGAATATGGACTGTTGGGGATCTCTGGCTTATTGTTTCCCCACAATGGGGAGTCTGTCCATGCTCCGATGCTCCAAGCTGATCCTGGCCAGCTGCTTCACTTCCCTCTCTGTGCTGCCATCTTGAGTTTCTGTGCCTCAGAGGGTCTCTCTCATTTCTCTTCTGAATTCCAGTGTTTGTCCTTATATGTTCTGTTCAATGTGTGGTTATCTACTTCCTGTGAGTCATTTAATGAATCTTAAGGAATACAGAACAAATTTAGGAAACTAAGCAGATGCAACTGAAATGCAGAATGGAATTTTCGACAGTCTCTTCGTGCTTGGGAGACAAAAGTTGGGTTTCAGAAACTCTCAAAGGAGTCAGGGAGGTAGTGAATACCCAAGCTGTCACTTGAGATCCCTGGAGGCTATCACACCCTGGAGGCTACCTCACCATGGAGAAAAACTAAGCCTTATAAACATTATGACCCTAGTAACTACTGTTCTACTCTTTACTTCTATGAGATCAGTTTTTTAAGATTCCATGTATGAGTGAAATCATGTGATATTTGTCTTTCTCTGCCTGGCTTATTTCACTTAACATAATGTCCTCCAGGCTCACCATGTTGTGACAAATAACAGGATTTTGTCCTTTTTATGGATATGCTAATTACCATGACTTGATTATTACCAGTGTATACATGTACCAAAACATCACACTGTACCCCATAAATATGTAGTTACTATATGTCAATTTACAAAAAGATTACAACTCTACCTTAAGTCAACTGAATTCATCATTGGCTCCAACCAATTGGCTCCAACCATTCTAGATGCCTCACAGAAAATAGATAAATTCCCACTAGAGAATAATGACAGCATTCAAAGCCATCAGTTTTTAACATCAAGATGTCCTCATTTAAAAATAATGCCATTTTTCAATAGGAATGCTTCCAGCTTCTGTCCATTCAATATGATATTGGCTGTGGGTTTGTCATAAATAACTCTTATTATTTTGAGATATGTTCAATCAATACCTAGTTTATTGAGTGTTTTTAACATGAAGGGATGTTGAATTTTGTCAAAGGCCTTTTCAGCGTCTGTTAAGATAATCGTGTGGTTTTGTTTATGTGATGGATTACGTTTATTGATTTGCATATGTTGAACCAGCCCTGCACCTCAGGGATGAATCTGACTTGATCGTGGTGGATAAGATTTTTGATGTGCCGCTGGATTCAGTTTGCCAGTAATTTATTGAGGATTTTCATATCTATGTTCATCAGGGATATTGGCCTGAAGTTTTCTTTTTTTGTTATATCTCTGTCAGGCTTTGGTATTAGGATGATGCTGGCTTCATAAAATGAGTTAGGAAGGAGTCCCTCCTTTTCAATTGTTTGGAATAGTTTCAGAAGGAATGGTTCCAGCTCTTCTTTGTACCTCCGGTGGAATTTGGCTGTGAATCCATCTGGTCCTGGGCGTTTTTTGGTTAGTAGGCTATTAATTACTGCCTCAATTTCAGAACTTGTTATTGGTCTATTGAGGGATTTGACTTCTTCCTGGTTTAGTCTTGGGAGGGTGTATGTGTCTAGGAATTTATCTATTTCTTAAAGATGTTCTAGTTTATTTGCATAGACATGTTTACAGTGTTCTCTGATGGTAGTTTATATTTCTATGGGGTCAGGGATAATATCCCCTTTATAATTTTTTATTGTGTCTATTTGATTCTTCTCTCTTTTCTTCTTTGTTAGTCCTAGCTAGAAGTCTATCTATTTTGTTAATTTTTTCAAAAAACCAGCTCCTGGATTCATTCATTTTTTTGAGGGTTTTTCATGTCTCTATCTCCTTCAATTCTGCTCTGATCTTAGTTATTTCTTGTCTTCTGTTAGCTTTTGGATTAGTTTGCTCTTACTTCTCTGGCTCGTTTATTTGTGATGTTAGGGCATCAGCTTGAGATCTTTCTAGCTTTCTTATGTGGGCATTTAGTGCAATAAATTTCCCTCTGAACACTGCTTTAGCTGTGTCCCAGTGATTCTGGTACATTGTCTCTTTGTTCTCATTGCTTTCACAGAACTTCTTGATTTCTGGAAGCATTCCCTTTGAAAACCGGTACAAGACAAGGATGCCCTCTCTCACCACTCCTGTTCAACATAGTACTGGAAGTTCTGGCCAGGGCAATCAGGCAAGAGAAAGACATAAAGTGTATTCAAATGGGAAGAGAGGAAGTAAAATTGTCTCTGTTTGCAGATGACATGATTCTATATTTAGAAAACCCCATCCTTTCAGCCCAGGAACTCCTTAAGCTGGGAAGCAACTTCAGCAAAGTCTCAGGATATAAAATCAATGTGCAAAAATCACAAGCATTCCTTTACACAAACAATAAAAAAGCAGAGAGCCAAATTTTGCATGAACTCCCATTCTCAACTGCTACAAAGAGAATAAAATACCTCCGAATACAGCTAACAAGGGATGTTAAGGACCTCTTCATGGAGAACTACAAACCACTGCTAAAGGAAATAAAAGAGGACACAAACAAATGAAAAAACATTATATCCTCATGGATAGGAGGACTCAATATCATGAAAATGGCCATACTGCCCAAAGTAATTTATAGATTCAATGCTATTCTCATCAAGCTACCATTGACATTCTTTACAGAATTAGAAAAAAAATACTTGAAATTTCATGTGGAATCAAAGACGATCCCATATAGCCAAGACAATCCTAAGCAAAAAGAACAAAGCTGGAGGCATCATGCTACCTGACTTCAAACTATATTTAACAAGGCTACAGTAACCAAAACAGCATAGTACTGATACCAAAACAGATATATAGACCAATGGAACAAAACAGAGACCACAGAAATAGCACCACACATCTACAACCATTTGATCTTTGACAAACCTGACAAAAACAAGCAATGGGGAAAGGATCTCCTATTCAATAAGTGGTGCTGGGAAAACTGGTTAGCCATATGCAAAAAACTGAAACTGGACCCCTTCCTTATACCTTATACAAAAATTAATTCAAGATGGATTAAAGACTTAAATGTAAAACCCAAAACCATAAAAACTCCAGAAGAAAACCTAGGCAATACTATTCAGGACATAGACATGGGCAAAGACCTCATGACGAAAACACCAAAAGCAATTGCAACACAAGTCAAAATTGACAAATGAGATCTAATTAAACTAAAGAGCTTCTGCACAGCAAAAGAAACTATCATCAGAGTGATCAGGTAACCTATAGAATGGGAGAAAATTTTTGCAATCTATCCATCTGACAAAGGTCTAATATCCAGAATCTACAAGGAACTTAAACAAATTTACAAGAAAAAAAAACAAACAACCTCATCAATAAGTGGGCAAAGAATATGAACAGACACTTCTCAAAAGAAGACATTCACATGGCCAAGAAACATATGAAAAAATGCTCAACATCACTGATCATTAGAGAAATGCAAATCAAAACCACAACGAGATACCATCAAAATGAGATACCATGAGAATACCACGCCAGTTAGAATGGCAATTACTAAAAAGTCAAGAAACAATAGATGCTGGCAAGTCTGTGGAGAAACAGGAACACTTTTACACTGTTGGTGGGAATGCAAATTAGTTCAACCATTGTGAAAGACAGTATGGTGATTCCTTAAGGATCTAGAAACAGAAACACCATTTCTCCCAACAATCCCACTACTGGGTATATACCCAAAGGAATATAAATCATTCTACTACAAAGACACATGAACATGTATATTTATTGTGGCACTATTTACAATAGCAAAGACATGGAACCAACTTAAATGCCCATCAATGAGAGACTGGATAAAGAAAATGTGGTAAATATATACCATGGAATACTATGCAGCTATGAAAAGGAATGAGATGATGTCCTTCGAAGGGACATGGGTGAAGCTAGAGGCCGTCATCCTCAGCAAACTAACACAGAAACAGAAAACCAAACATTGCATGTTCTTACTCATAGGTGGTAGTCGAACAATGAGAACACAGGGACACAGGGAAGGGAACATCACGCACCAGGGCCCATTGTGGGATAGGGGGGCGAGGGTAGGTAACTTAGCAGATGGGTCAATAGATGCAGCAAACCACCAGGGTACATGTATACCTATGTAAAAAAGCTGCACATTCTGCACATGTATCCCAGAATTTAAAGTAAAATCAAATAAAAATAAATTAAAAAGAAATAGCTAAAAAAAAAAAAAAAAAAAAAATCAGGCATACCAAAAAAATAGGACACATTCATGACTTAGGTATCAGGGTTATCAGACATGTACTTTAAAATAATGTATTACAAAATCGGCCAGGCACGGTGGCTCACACCTGTAATCCCAGCACTTTGGGAGACCAAGGCAGGCAGATCACCTGAGGTCAGGAGTTCCAGACCAGCCTGGGCAACATGGTGAAACCCTGTCTCTACTAAAAATACAAAAATTAGCCAGGTGTGGTGGCGAACACCTGTGATCCCAGCTACTTGGGAGGCTGAGGCAGGAGAATTGCTTGAACAAGAGAGGCGGAGGTTGCAGTGAGCTGAGATTGCAGCACTGCACTCCAGCCTGGATGACAAGAATGAGACTCCTTCTCAAAAAAAAAAAAAAAAAATTAAAATCAATATGGAAAAATTTATCAGACTGTTAAATCTAAAGGAAAATCAAAAATTCAAAAACTAAAAAATATGATAAATTAAGCTGTAACTAGATGCACTTTATTATAAATTAAATACAACTGAAGAAGGAATTAGTAAATTGGAAGTCATATTAGTAGAAAATAACCAGATTTGAGCACAGAGAACAAGAAGAGTAGAAATGCAGTGTAGAAAACATATGGGGCATGTTCAGAAGGTCCTTCCAGAATGAGAGGGGGCGGGAAAATGAGAAAAATGCAATATTGAAATAATAATAAACATGTTTCCAAAGCCAACAAAACAAGCCACAAATTTAAGAAATACTAAAAGCAGCCGGGCACGGTGGCTCAAGCCTGTAATCCCAGCACTTTGGGAGGCCGAGATGGGCGGATCACAAGGTCAGGGGATCAAGACCATCCTGGCTAACACTGTGAAACCCCGTCTCTACTAAAAAATACAAGAAACTAGCCGGGCGAGGTGGCGGCGCCTGTAGTCCCAGCTACTCGGGAGGCTGAGGCAGGAGAATGGTGTGAACCTGGGAGGCGGAGCTTGCAGTAAGCTGAGATCCGGCCACTGCACTCCAGCCTGGGCGACAGAGCAAGACTCCATCTCAAAAAAAAAAAAAACAAAATAAAACTAAAAGCTTTAAGTAGGATAAACATTTACCCACCCATCCCCCCACCTCATTCCACCCCTGCATGTTACATTATAGTAAAAGTTGGATTTATTCCAGGAAGGCAAGGTTAATTTAACATTATAAAAATCAGTAAAATGCAATTCAACACTGTAACTGAATAAAAGAGAAAAATTACTATCATCTCAATAGATGCTGTAAAAGCATTGGATAAAATTTAAACCTCAATAATGGTTAAAAAGGGAAATAATTTAGCAAAGTAGATACAGAAGGGAAGTTCCTTAGTTGGATGTACAAAAAAATTAGAGCAAGCCTTATACCTAAGTTTGGCATATGAAAAGTTTTCCTTTTCAGATCAAAAATGAGACAAAGTTACTTAATATCTCTACTTTTATTTAACATTATAATAGGGGTCTTAGCCGGCACAATAAAGCAAAAAGATAGAATGATTAGAAAGGAAGAAATAAAACTGCCATTAGACTTAGAATATTCAAAACAATCTACCCACTGTTATTTGTTGTGAACATAGTAAGGACATTAGATTAAAAAATCAATATGAAAATTTTTTGTATTTCTATATACTAGTGACAAATAATTTTAAAATAAAAATTTAAGTCTACTGCTTATAATGGCATCAAAAAATCAAATATCAAGGAATACATCTAACAAAAAATATGCAAGACTTCTATGGAGAAAATTTAAAAATACTATGGAAGCAAATTAAAGAGACCTAAATAAAGTTTGCCACAGTCTAGATTGAAAGACGAATATTATTAAGTTGATCTATAGAGTTGATCTATAGAGTAAATGCATCTCAATTAAGATCTCAACAAACGTTTTTTGGGGAGGATGTGAAAATCAATAAGCTGATTCTAAAATTTTTATGGGATATAAAATTCCAGAAATGCTCAAGATAATCTTCAAGAAAAGATTTTTAGTTTCTTTGCGCTGGGTACATAATTCCTCCTGTAGCTCTGAGAAGTTTGATGGACTGAAGCCTCCTTCTCTCATCTCATCAAAGTCATTCTCCGTCCAGCTTTGATCCATTGCTGGCGATGAGCTGCGTTCCTTTGGAGGGGGAGATGTGCTCTTATTTTTTGAATTTCCAGCTTTTCTGCCCTGCTTTTTCCCCATCTTTGTGGTTTTATCTGCCTCTGGTCTTTGATGATGGTGACCTACTAATGGGGTTTTGGTGTGGGTGTCCTTCCTGTTTGTTAGTTTTCCTTCTAACAGTCAGGACCCTCAGCTGTAGGTCTGTTGGAGATTGCTTGAGGTCCACTCCAGACCCTGTTTGCCTGGGTATCAGCAGCAGAGGCTGCAGAAGATAGAATATTGCTGAACAGCAAGTGTACCTGTCTGATTCTTGCTTTGGAAGCTTCCTCTCAGGGGTGTACTCCACCGTGTGAGGTGTGGGGTGTCAGTCTGCCCCTAGTGGAGGATGTCTCCCAGTTAGGCTACTCAGGGGTCAGGGACCCACTTGAGCAGGCAGTCTGTCCGTTCTCAGATCTCAACCTCCGTGTTGGGAGATCCACTGCTCTCTTCAAAGCTGTCAGACAGAGTCGTTTGCGTCTGCAGAGGTTTCTGCTGCTTTTTTGTTGTTGTTGTTGTTTAGCTGTGCCCTGTCCCCAGAGGTGGAGTCTACAGAGACAGGCAGGACTCCTTGAGCTGCTGTAAGCTCCACCCAGTTCGAGCTTCCCAGTGGCTTTGTTTACCTACTTAAGCCTCAACAATGGCGGGTGCCCCTCCCCGAGCCTCGCTGCTGCCTTGCCTTAGATCACAGACTGCTGTGCTAGCAATGAGGGAGTCTCCATGGGCATGGGACCCTCCTGGCCAGGTGTGGGATATACTCTCCTGATGTGCCCGTTTGCTAAGACCCTTGGTAAAGCACAGTATTGGGGTGGGAGTTACCCGATTTTCCAGGTGTTGTGTGTCTCAGTTCCCTTGGCTAGGAAAAGGGATTCCCTTCCCCCTTGCGCTTCCCAGGTGAGGCGATGCCTTGCCCTGCTTCAGCTCTTGCTGGTCGGGTGGCAGCGGCTGACCAGCAGCGATTGTCCGGCACTCCCTAGTGAGATGAACCCAGTACCTCAGTTGAAAATGCAGAAATCACCTGTCTTCTGTGTCGCTCGCGCTGGGAGCTGGAGACTGAAGCTGTTCCTATTCGGCATCTTGCTCCGCCCTAGCACATTCTCTTTGAAGGAAAATGGTATTAAATTTTTGCAACAAGAGAGAAGAAATTTGGCCCTAGAATGAAGAAGAATTATATAGCCATGATAATTCTAACACTGTTCATTGACTTCCTATATTAGAATCAATCAATAGGCAAGCCTTGAAATACTTAACTGTGCATAGAGGCAAAATGTACATAACATGTTTTGACAACATAAAATAAGATCTATGAAAGGTAGAAGGTTAAAATTCATAGGAAAGGGTAGTGGCAGTAATATTCTCATATTGTGGAATAGGGAATCAAGATACGCTGTTAAAAACTGATGGAACAGGAAAAAGAAGTTTAGACACTGTATAGTGTTTTAATTCACAAAGATAACCAAAAGATGATCAAAAACAGCAATAAAACTATCAAATATTGAGGGATGAAGAAAAGGAGTTAAAATAATATAAATGTGCTAAGTCTTTACTAGTCATAAATTGAATTTGTCTATTGAATTCATTGGCAGGAATTCAATAGATAATGACTAAGGCCATATTTTATTATTTAACTACATAGAGTTAATATCAGAAAAAAAAAAAAGCAGAAATGGTTAAAATTGTTTCCGGTAAACAGGACTATGGGTAGGAAAGGAAATATTGGAGGGGGAGGGGTGTTAATTTTTATTATGAACATAGTCTCTACTATTTGATTTTTTAAAATGTGCACCTATATTACAATAAAATGTTTTTAATTAAAAAAACACAGCCACACTTGCATGAGAATAAATGGATAAATAAACTAAAATAACCCTAATTTATGTTAAAATCTAGTATATGAAGAAAAATCACAAATCAAAGAAGAAGAGAAGGAATTTTTAAATAAATTTTAAATAAACAATTTTTATCAACTGGAATATGTTCAGTTCACGCCATGATCCCAAATAATTTCAGGTGATTAATGAAATAAAGGTGACAATGAAACCATGAAAAGCTAGATGAAAACAAAGTGATTGTTTTCTCCTTCTTGGAAAAGGAATTTCCAAGCATAGAAGCAACGAAAAATAATTCAAGGGAAATAATTGATAACATAAAGTTTGAAAGCCTTGCTATTGGAAAAATAAGCCTAAATTGGATTAAAGAAAATAACTAATTGTGCGGAAACAGTTGCAATAATAAGGAAAAAGTCTACTACCTTGATAGTATACTAATGTGTATTAATAATAAAAATATATATTAAGAAATTATTTGTCTGTAAAATGTAAGAGAATATTTAAAATAGAAACTATGCAATGCCTATGAGGATTGAATAAAATAGAGACTTTCATATAGTGCTGGCAAGCTCAGCTAGAAACTTTTAAGAAAGCAAATTGTCAATATGTGTTTTGAACTCAAGAAGACCTATAGTTTTTAACCTATGAATTTCATGTCTGAAAGTCAGTCTTAAGGAAAAAATCAGAAATTCTGATAAAGATTTATACATTTTTTAAAAAAATCAAAATATTTAGAGTAAGAGAGGGATGGTTAGTATGACATAACCATCACATTTACACATTCAACAGGTATTTATTGAGTTTTACTATGTGTGAAGCAATGATGATTAAACAATGAGCAAAAACAAAAAATTATGCCTTTATTTAGCTTATATGCTAAGACTATTTAACGATAAGCAAAACAGGAATCTGTTACAATCTTAATTATGTAAAAGAGTATGCAAAGAGAAGAGAAATACATCAAACTGTTACCAGTGGTCACTGTACATGGTAAGGTATGTGGTGTTTATTGCTTGGTACTTCTTTAGTATTTTCCAACTTTTCTACCACGTGCATGTATTACTTTAGCAATTAGAAAAGGATGGAAATAAATATATATATATTCAAAGGATGGTCATGAGGATTAAATGAAATGAAGTATAACAAGTGTCTGACAAAGAGTAGACTTTCAGTAAACGTCAGTTTTCCTTTTCCTTGCAATCTGAAGATTGATTTTGTCCTTTGCTGTTTTCCCTTTTACTATGGATTGTTTGGCCCATTGCCATTACACTTCTACATTTATTTATAGTAGGTATATTTTAACTTTCAATCAAAATTGGCATGCCTCTTATTAAATGGATTGTGTATTATTTTAGAGACTTCCCATTGCTTTAAATAGTTCAGACCTATAGGAGAGCTCTTTAGGCAGAAGTACTTGCTAGAGCACCTCAAATCATTCCATGGAAGGAACTGCTTTCTTTACCATGGAAATTAATAAATGCTATGTTTCTATGGTTACTACACTGTCTTTATTAATGCTAAAAATCTCCAGCTTTAGCCTCCGAAATAAAAGCCAGGAGGTGTACTGATCTTTAATGGCATGAGTATATCATTGCCATTTTCCAGGCTACTTTTACTTCTAGTGCGATTCTTTCTATAATGTAGACAATACTGTGTCAGACATAAACCTCAATTTTTAAGGCTCTATTTAGCAACCATAAAATCACATGGTTGGCAGAAATTTGCCATTAAACATGCCGTGGGTGGGGGCCTTTCCTAAATTTCAATGATTAGACTATTGCTTTGAGATTGTTTGTATATATAACATATATGAAGTAGAATCACTGTCTTCTCGACCTCAACTAGTTCCTTGAGACTTTTGCTTATCATGAGAACTTAATGATGTGCATTATGTCGCAGCCTGGAAATTCTTGACTCTGATCAACGTTCCTTTACCTTTTACCTTATCACATGCAGGATATCTGGTTATTGTGAGAAATTATAGGTCCTTTGGGAGGGACTCAAGAGTCTGTAGGGTAATCATTACATTTACACTCTTGTTAGGGAGTTAGTACACATGCAGACAACAACTGAAGAAAGGTGATAGGACAGTATGAAACACTCTAGCTGCAAGCAGGTCAAGCACAGCCCAGCACTGAAGGCTATGGAAAGGACAGGCAAGAATGATAACGCTGGTTTTGAGATCATGATGGGAAAACGCATCATGCAGCCAGAAGGGATTTGCAAATATAGCAAAACATACATAGGGGTTGTACAAAACTGTAGCTATTTAGAAAAGACCTAAACTTAGAAGTATTGTGCACATGTTTTTTCTTTTTGTCTTCTCTTAATCAGCAGGTACTCACTACTTGCTTTCCATGCACTGTGTATGCTTTTAAGTTTGCTTTGATTAGGATCTAAAGTTGACTGCCTTTTACTTTCTTAATGTGGACAAGGTGTGGTTTTTCACACACTCTAGCTAACTGGAGTGGGAATCACACACAAAACCCTACATTAGCTTTTGCTAAAAAAATTTCAAGGGAATAAGAGTTGAAAAAAGTAATCATTAAACCACAGCAAGAATGTAGTGAGGTATGTTATTAAGGGTTTAAACTTCCTGGATGTGAAATCAAGTCAATGTTATAAGAATGGTGTTTTGTTAACATGTAAATGTTTATTCGCTTTCTTTTCTTTCTTTCTTTCTTTCTTTCTTTCTTTCTTTCTTTCTTTCTTTCTTTCTTTCTTTCTTTCTTTCTCTCTCTCTCTCTCTTTTTCCTTTCTTTTCTTTTCTTTCGCTTTTTTTTGTTGTTGTGTTGTTTTGAGACGGAGTTTCACTCTCGTTGCCCAGGCTGGAGTACAGTGGCACAATCTCGGCTCACCGCAACCTCTGCCTCCCAGTTCAAGCCATTCTCCTGCCTCAGCCTCCTGAGTAGCTGGGATTACAGGCATGTACCACCATGCTGGGCTAATTTTGTATTTTTAGTAGAGACGGGGTTTCTCCATGTTGGTCAGGCTGGTCTCGAACTCCCGATCTCAGGTGATCTGCCCACCTCGGCCACCCTCTTTATTAGTTTTCTATGGAGAAAAAGTTCACGACATTGCAGGACGTGTAAGACACACTTTCTTTAAAAAAAAAAAAAGAAAAAAACCGGAGTCATAGAAGGATAGTATTCATAATAGCAAAATTCTGGAAATAACTCAAATGCCCATTAGCAGTGTGATAAAAATACATAAATTATAATATATTCATGAAATGGGATACTCCATAAAAAGAAAAGAAAATACCAACTACTATTAGATGTAACCACAGGGATGAATTTCACAGACACAATGTTGAGAGAAATAAACAGAAAAAAATTACCTAGTGTGTGATCTCATTTACATGGAGTTGGATCACAGGCAAAACCAATTTATACTGATGAAAGTCATGGACGTCCACCTTTTCTCCAGCTATCACTGTTTAGAAATCATCAGCTAATGTAATTGCACTTCTTTGTAAGTGATCTGTCTTTTTCTCTGGCTGCCATTAGGATCTTCTGTTTTTCTTTGGTTTTAGTGTGATTTTACAAAAATGTATCCTAGTTGGAATTCACTGGGCTTACTGCATCCAAGGATTGTCTTTCAACAACCCAAAAAAGTCTATCCTTGAAGAGTTCACATTCTCTGTATTCTCTCACTCTGAAACTGAAGTTAGGTTTATAGTAAACCTAACCTTTTTTTTTTCTTTTTGAGACGGAGTTTTGCTCTTGTTGCCCAGGCTGGAATGCAATGGCACGATCACTGCTCACTGCAACCTCTACCTCCTAGGTTCAAACAGTTCTCCTGCCTCAGCCTCCGGAGTAGCTGGGATTACAGACGCCCACCACCACGCCCGGCTAATGTTTTGTAATTTTAGTAGAGACAGGGTTTCACCGTGTTGGCCAGGCTGGTCTCAAACTCCTGATCTCAGGTGATCCACCAACCTCGGCCTCCCAAAGTGCTGGGATTACAGGCATGAGCCATCACGCCTGGCCTAAACCTTGTAACTTTATCCCTCTTGCATCTTAGCCTCTTTTTCATGTTTCTCATCCTTTATTCTCCAGATTTTATTTATTCCTTTGGATTTATCTCCCATTACCTTTTTTCTTATCAGCCATGTCTAATCTGTTATAAAGTCCACTGAATTTTCAATTTCAATTATTATATTCACTTTAAACATATTAAACAAGTTATTCTGTGCCTGATATGTCCAATATATAAGGTATTTGTGAGTTTGTTTTCTGTTTTTTTGGGGTTTTTTTTGTTTTTTTTCTGATGAATTTCACCAGTGATGTCTGTTTTCCTTGAATGTTAGTGAATTTTGCCTGATTGTTCTGGAAGATTTTCTATGTGGGAATTCGTTGAGGCCTAAGTTGAAGTGGAGTTCTTCTAGAGAGGATTTGCCCCTGCTTCTCAGTCACCAACCTGGAAACATTTTGTTTTATTTTACTTTTTATTTTTGTAGAGACGAGTTTTGCTATATTGTCCAGGCTAGTCTCAAACTCCTGGTCTCAAGTGATCCTCCTACCTCCACCTCCCGAAGTGCTGGATTACAGGTATGAGCCTTTCAGGTTGAGTTTTTCTGTGCCACTCAGGAAGCGTGAATTTGGACTGCTGGCTTGTGCTTTCGAATTCTCAGAAGAGTAAAGGAATTTAGTTTTCCCCACCTCCAGTTCAGCGTAGAGACAAGCAAGTTTTCTTTCTGCCCCCTTCTGAATATCAGGGTTTACTGCTCGTTCATCCTTACTTTAGGGCTATCGCCTTTAGCAGTCCAGATAATTATGGGGTCTCCTATGAGATTCCCCTTTGGGCAGACCCTAAGGTTAATCTTTTGTCTTCTGGACTCTATGTAGTTCTCAAAGCAGATACTTAGCATCTCCAGGGTTCAGCCACACTTTGCGGACATAAGTGAAGTCTTACACTAGCCTACCTTCCAAGATTCATGTGTTCATTCCCTTGGGGGCTCTGCACATTTCTTAATTTAGTGCCAGCTCAGTAATGCATTTAAATTAATGTTCTTTCAACATTTAATCTGGTATTTTTATTTTTAGTCATGAGGGTCACTTAGGGTATCTTATCAGCCACACCTCTGAAAATGGAGTCCCCAAATCTATTCCATAGAAGTGGACTAGTTTCTGCTAGGTGCAATTTAAATATTGAATAGTTCTATGAGCTATGTGCAAGTTACTACTTACTATTAGAAAAAGGGATCCCTTCTTTTTTTTTTTTTTGTTTTTGTTTTTTTGTTTTACCTAACATCAGAATTTAATTAGGCACACAACTGAGACTCATTTGGGGGAATGTTTGGGTGGCAGAAAACTTCTATGATACTGGAATTACATCTTCACATTTTAAATCAGTCCAAACATTCTTCACTATTTCCATTGCTGAAACAGTGGGAAGCTTGGAATGGGTTTTATAATGCAATCATTCTTCCAAATGCATAACATGGCACCAGTCCGAGCGCTTGTAACCATCTCCAAAATGAGCAGAATGAGTCCAAATTCTACTGTAACAGTCTGACCTATGGGAAAATGATTCGTTGATTTATAGGGATGGATGAAGACCATTAAAGTTATTGTTCGAGTTTGTTCTGCAAATTGTCTTTCTTTTCCCTCCCTCCTGCTTCTTATTTCCTACCTCTTTCCACAGTATATCATATTTTTATAGAAGTCACTGGTTTGGAAATTCCATTTAGAGATCAATAACCACATTCACAAGTCAAGAAAGATAAAATAACACATCCCAGATAATTATTTTTCAGAATTAGAATTTTCTCTTGTATAAGGAATTGGTTTCTAAAACAGCTCTTCTATGATTATAAATCTAGTAGGCAATCCGATTAGGAAAAATGAAAAAAATATTTTATAGTAAGTCTCTGTAAATGGGAAATGCACAGACATAATTAATGCTAATAGTATTCTTTTAGATCCTTTTTTCCTTTTTATTCTTCTGCATGCCTGTGAACTCACTACTAACCCATTACTCATAACTTGTATTCCAGCTCATTGAAGAAAATAATGAGCTGTGTAACAATGAAATTCTATTATTTGCAATGCTGCATGGGCAACATCAAAAAAGAAAACAAATACTCTTCAATAAATTCAGCCTAATACTCTGAGTATGGCTTCAATGTTTGGCTACTGAAAGTTCTCCAATTGATGATGAAAAGTCTCACATAAGCACCTTTATTGTTGCACCCCACAGACAAGCTTCGTGAAGTCTCTGGGATCGGACTTCTTCCTCCCTGTTGAAGATATGCCTTCCTGCACTTGAATGAGATAAACTTATGACCTAAATTCTGGGCCTGGCAGACGAGGAATCTTAGATTTTCTCTTTCCTTATTCTGTAGGAGAAATGTCCTCTTAGTGTTTGCCATTTGAATATCCACTCTTGCAACTAAAAGACAATGCTCCTTAGGGATCCTGGGTATTGGTGAATTTTCCACATTCGGCTTGATTTCCTAACAGTTTAGAGGTAAATGGCAATGCCTGGCTTTCTGCTGAGTGAGAATCATACTAATGATCGACACTTGCTGAGCATTTACCTCTCTTCCTAAGTGTTCCCTCTTTCCATTCGCAACAACCAGAAAAGGCAGCTGCTATTATCCTCATCTCACAAAGGAGGAGCTGAGGCCAGAGAGGTTCAGGTTATTCAGTTTGTAATCTTAAGGTTGGAGGGTGGGGGCTGGGCGTGGTGGCTCATGCCTGAAATCCCAGCACTTTGGGAGGCCGAGGCGGGCAGAGCGGATCACTCAAGGACAGGAATTCGAGACCAGCCTGGACAACATAGCAAGACCCTGTCTCTACAAAACATACCAAGAATTAGTCGGCCTTGGTGGCATGTGTCTGTAGTCCCAGCTACTCAGGAGGCTGAGGTGGGAGGATTTCTTGAGCCCAGGAGTTTGAGGCTGCAGTGAACTGTGATTACACCACCACACAGCAGCCCGGGCAACAGAGAGAGACCCTGTCTCCAAAAAAAGAAAAATGTGGAAGGGACCCCCTATTCCCATTGAAGGAAGTCATTTTACAATCTCCCTGACAAGCCTTTGGACTCAGCCTGAAAACCTTTAGAGACGAGGAGCTTTGTCGGGTGTAGGAATCTCATGGGGGCAAGTGATGGCATCCCAGCTGGGTGCTGCTGTGGGCGGTGGGTGTCTAATACACCAGCGGGCAGGCTCAGGGGACCCTGAGGACAGGATGAAGCCCCAATTCCTGACTCCCTGCATCCCACCCACCCCTCCAAAGATGAAAAGGGTGCATGGACCAAGTGTTGTTGCTTATTTGTTTTAAGCTCCATTCAACCAGGCACTGAAAGAACTCTGGGCCTTGTGAACTCACCCCCGGGGAGGACGTAATGATTGGGCAGGAAGGAAAAGTTTTGGGTAACAGTAATCAGTCTGGAATTGGCACTGATTCGCCGCAACATTTTCTGAAGCACTAATTGCCTGAGCCCTTTCCCTGCCTCCTCTCAGCCTGATCACCTGGCCAAGAATGAATAACCACCTGGCCAAGAGGGGCTGGCCCTGGCCGCCTCATTGTTCACCCTGCCCCCTTGGTTGGGGCCTGTGGTGAGTGAAGCAGCCCTGAAATGCAGTGGACCCTGTACAGAAGCTGCGTAGCCCTCCATGAGCACCCCACGGGGAGCTGCAGTCCTCTCTGTGTTCGATTTTTCCCAGGCGCTGTCACCCAGGAGCTCTCAGATATGCTGTGTCATATCTGAGGGCTTGGGCACTGAGCAGATTTACTGAAAGGCAATAATCATGAAGAGGAAAATGAAAATAACCTTGATTAAAGGCATGAAGAAACTCTCCACTTTCATTCCTCTTTTTATTAGTCCTTTAGGTATCATCATTTTCCACTGTGAATAAGATTTCCTGTAGCAACCAGCAGCCAGGAGGCCAAGGTCTCCACTTAGAACTGGTTTACCTTAAAGGATGTAACATTTTGAATATGTCAAGTTTACTGCTTTTGGCATGGCGCGCGAGTTCTCTCTGAAATGTAAACTGGAATTTGTAGCTGTAGAAAGCTTCTCTCACCACTGAGCAAAGCTCTGCTGCTGAGATGTGCTAAGGCTAGGGGTTCCGTAGAACGTTCTCTTTCCATTTACCAGTATCATTATCCCAGGTTTATTAATTAAGTTCTGTCTGCACACGATGCTGTCCTTCGATGATAGCTTTACCTTCCATTTAGGAAAAGGTGCCAGAGTTTTTCTTTTGGGATACCCTAATTTGTAAATTATTTGTCGAAGATAATAACACAAGGATTTGGCAACGAGCAATGGTTTGAGAAGGGCTGATACAAATGGTTTAGTTAACTGAGCATTCCAGAAAATAAGTTTGGCAACATCGTTTGAACCAATTTTCAAAGAATCGGGGTTCCAGACATACCAAAATTGTGTCAAAAATCATGCAACCATTTGTGGATAAAATCAGGAAGTGTTTGAGGAGCTTACTGTGAAGAGCTGCTCTCATTGCACATGAGAATAGGTGGGGAGTTGGCCAATGCAAGAAGGTACAGAACTTAGTGAGGTCATCAAGAAACGATTATTTGATGAGGGAGACATTTTGGGAAGCTTGGAGAAAAGCAATCAGTCATCTAGTCATCTTAGATTTCATAATAGCAAGAACAGGATGCAGTTTGCAAAGGAACAAGCCATTCCAGAGAGTGGGATGGGAAGTCAGAGCCTGGGAGCTGCAAAACAGGAGAGAAGCAGGAATGCCAAGGGGCTCCCAGGGAAAGGCTGTGGAAGAAGTAGAGCAGTCAGGGCCCCAGGAGCATCCTACAAGGAGAAACGTGGAAATTTGGATGTTTAGTGGGGCCCATCCAAGAGCCAGGCTCTAGACCTTGGAGGCTGCAGCCTCCTGGACAGGAGAGGGGAGGACAGGAGCAGAGACACTTGGCCAGGTTTTAGGACACAGATGCAGGCATGAGGCAACACTGGGAAAGGAGTATGGTTGGTGGAAGGGGCACTGCTGGAGTCAACTGACTTGATACGAAGTGCCAGGGAGTGAGTACATTCCTAGGAAGGTGCCCAGTGGGAGCAGACGAACAAGTGATCATGAATACAGTTGGTTTCCAGGACAGTGAAGAGTCAGGCCTGCCTTGGGGTAGAGGCTTGTGCCACTTTGTGCTGTTGCCTGAGTTGCAAAGGCTCAGTGGGACCTCTGCAGCCTTCGCTGCTGAAATGGGCTCAGTAGGGTCAGAACATCAGGCGCATCATTACAGAGGGAAGAACACCAGGCAGAGATCAGGCAGAGATCAGAAACTCGAATGTCTACAACAGCCAGGCAGGTACAGAAAATGTGTGAAGCAGGCAGATGTATGCGATGATAGGAAGAGGTGGGAGAAAACAGGGAGCTCAGAATCAAACTTTTGTAAATAACACAGCTGCCAAATCAAATGTGTGTAAGCTGGGCCCAGACTGGGGCTGTGGGCCACAGTTCACAATGCCTAGTTTCCACTGGGCCCAAGATTTAGGAAAAGAAAGTTCATAGATTGAATACAAAGATGCTCCACGCCAAGACTAGAAGTTCTAAAAGGAGAAGTGGAAGGACTTAGCCAACAATATAACCACAAATGAACCTGTAAAGGACAAAAGAGGGAAGAGATCTAAAGAAACCATGTGATTAGATTCGCAGCTCATCTACAAGTTCATAGTTTCAGTGGGCAGGCGAAAAGGACGGAATCAAGGGAACCTGACCAAGAATGAAGATGACAGAGTGGCCTAAACCTACAAAAGTCAAAGAAGGGCAAAGGTTCAGTCTGAATTCAGACCTGCAAAGATCTGAAAGGTATGAGAAGGCATTTAAAGCCATAACAGCAAGAAAAATAACAAAGGGACGAATTCTTTGCTTGTGGCTAGGAGTAAGAGTACCAGAAGATACAGAAAGCAGATAGAGATGGAAGTGACCATTCCTGTTTTACTTCCCTCTTTACACTTAGGAGAATATTTTCCACATCTAGTGTGGAGAAATAGAATCCTACATTGTCAAGCAGGATAAGGCCTAAAATAGGAAAGGACATAGCAAGCCCCCACTCAGCAGTGGCTCCTTTTTCCCAGAGCACAAGAGTTGCCGTGTGGCGCCCACCCCCACACTCTGCTCTAACCAGGCACCTGGATGGTGTCTGAGGATGAGTGAAGCAGGTGAGAAGGTCTCTGGCACATGGGCCCTGGCCACAGCCAGGTCCCCAGAACCCTTTTTATGCCTCTCCAGGCTTGGAGCCTTTTCTTTCTCAGACCTGCCCAGCCTTGGCCCCGTCACAGTCACTCCCTTTGTTTGACCTGTCACACATGTGAGGTTTTGGACTTACCTGTTCTGTAACCCAGTGGGGGACCAGTGCACCACACAGTTCACCTCTGCTTACCTCTGGCTGCCCATGGGCACGGCGGCAAGCTTGTGAAAACTGCCAAGGCTGGCCTGCCACCCCACACATTGATGCGGAACCTCTCAAGGTGGGGCTTGGGCCCCAGTCTTTTAATTCAAATATGCCGGCAGGGTTGGAGACACAGAGGAAAGCAAGCTGGGTGTTAGAAAAAGTGGTCCAGATGATATTTGCCATGTATGAAACTTTAGGAAAGTCAATGAGGCTTTCTGTTACTTTCTCCATTGGTAAACTGAATAAGAACAATGACCTTGCCTATTTTAAAAGGTTTTGTCATGAGGTCAGCTGAGAAATAAGTGAAAGTCATTCATGGATGGCATCCTGCTATTATTATAATGATCATGTATTTCTTAGTACCTAGAAACAGAGAGAGAAAAGCACAAAGGAAGTTAAGTAATCATTGTGATGAAAAGGGGTATCATGGAGCAAAAGTGGCCTTGTTCAGGCCTCTTTCTTCCATTTTTGCACACCAGTGGAAATATAAAAGGTAATGTATGCATGGAGAAAATAAAACCAAGAACAGTTAGATCCCCTTTATGGAGAAGATTTTAAACATATTCTATTGTTTCTAGATAGTGAATGACCCTAGGATAAGTACAGAGTGTTAACACCACGGTGTCCTGCCATAGTTAAATATCACAAAATGTGTTCGGGTGTGGCAAGACACTTCACTTCAGATTTTACAATGGTCATCACTTTGTGTCTCAATATGAAGAACGTCTTAAAGTTGACAGCTTCTAACATTTCATGTTTCTTCTTTTGGGCTCAGGTAAAGTTTAACTGTTAAAATGAAGATATAAGAATTTTTACTTTAGCAGTAGCAAGGAGGACTAAAAAAACCCCATAATTTAAAAATACATAATATGCCCAGATCTTGGTTTCTAAATACCATTCTCCACTAAAAGGAACTAGGGCTCCTTGGAGAAACAGTTGATTCCAGGTATAGGACAAAAAGAGCCCATCATGAGCCTGGAACATAGTTTGTGTTTAAAGAATGATGGAGGTCTGTCATAAAAGACACAGGAGCCAGCTTGAAATGGGTCCCAGTGACCAAAAATCTGGGACATTTTTGAGCATCAAAATATACAATGACATTAACAGATGGTAACCCGGTGAGCAAAACAGGAACACGTGAGTCCACATTTATCTAAATAAATAATCAAGGGAGAGGACAAAGCTTCATTACAGTGGAGTACCAATTAATGAATGTGGAATGAGTGACAGGGTTTGTAAAATCCCTGTTTAACAATTATCATAGTAATAATTGATTCAAGAAAAAGTATCAATGTATGCTTAGGATAGCAGGTAAAAGTTTGATAAGGAAAAGGATATTTATATCATCTAAACATGCCTCCCCACAAATTACCTATTAATTACAGGAGGAAAAGCAATCATTTACCATGGAAAAACCTGACAGATACCACCTAAACCAAGGCATTTAAGTTAACACACTCCACGTCAATTCAATAGAAAATCCTGTAGGCTCTATCTTCAAAACATATCCAGCCAAACTGCCCTCACCTCTCAAGACAAGGTCGCAGTTCACCCCAGTCAAGGGTGTCCCTGCTTCCCCTTTTGGATCTAGAATCTATTGTCAGCACAGCAGCCAGAGAGATCTTGTTAATATGTGAGTGAGGTGGTGTCACTTCTCAGCAAAACCTGCTCCTGCCCCGTTGCACTGAGAGGCAAAGCCCAAGTCCTTGCAACAGTCTCAGGCCCTCAGGGTCTGGCTCCTGCATCTCCAGCCTCCCATTACTGTGGCCCTTGTGGACTCTACATTGCCCTCCTTGCTGTCCCCTTAATGTATCTGACATGCTCACATCTCAGGGTCTTGGTACTTGCTGTTCATGCTGCCTAGAACAGTCTCCCTCCAGATATGTGTAGAGCTGGTTCTCTCTTCTCCTTTGAGTCTTTGATCAGAGGTAAACTCTTCAATGCAGCTTTCTGCAGAAACTGTTTAAAATCGCAACTTCAGTCGTTTCCATGTCTTGGCTATTGTGAATGCTGCAATAAACATGGGAATGCAGATATCTCTCCCACATACTGATTTCATTTCCTTTGGATATATACCGAGAAGTGGGATTGCTGGATCATATGGTCATTCTATTTTTAATTTTTTGAGGAACATCCATAATGTTTTCCATAATAGCTGTACCAATTTACATTCCCACCAACAGCACATAAGGCTTTCCTTTCTCCACGTTCTCGCCAACACTTGTTATCCTTTATCTTATAATGGAATTGTGATTATATATATAAACACACATAATAGAATGTTGTTACACCTTTGAAAAGGAGATTCGGCCATTTTTGACAACATGGATGAACAGGAAGGATATTATGCTAAGTGAAATACACCAGACACAGGAAAAAAAATATACTGTGTGATCTCAGTTATATGTGGAATCTTTAAAAGTCTAATACATAGAAACAAAGAGAAACAAAGAGTAGAATGGTGGCTATCAAAGGTGGGGGAGTGGGGGAAATGGGGAGAAGTTGTTGAAAGGGTACAAAGTTGCAGTTATGTAGGATGAATAAGTCTAAAGACCTAATGTTCATTGTGATGATGATAGTTAATAATACTATATTATATACTGGAAATTTGCAAAGAGAGATTTTAGGTGTTCTTGCCTACACACAAAAAGGAAACTATGTGAGGACATGAATATGTTAATTTGCATGATTGTAGTAATCATTTCACTATGTATAGACATACCAAAAATCACATTGTACACCTGAAATATAAACAATTTTTGTTAATAGATACATATATAGAAATAAAATCACAACGTCCCTATGCCCCCAAGCCGAGGATCTCTTTAGTCTTCCCACTGTATTTTCTTGGTATTTGCTAATACTTCCCAACATACAATGTGATTAGTCATTTATTTTTGCTAATCGTCTGTATCCCAACTAGCAGTTAATCTGGGAGAAATATATCCCCAGCCTCTAGCACATAGCAGGTACTCAATACCTATTTGCTGAATGTTGAGTGAATCTACATACTAATTAAGTACCTACTCTGTCATGAGAACTATGCTAGGCATGGAACGGGATAATACAGATCCCAAAACTAAACGGAATTAAAAAGCATTTGCCAGGATCCCCAGCCCTTCAGAACCTGACAGTTTAGTTAGGGAAGTAGAACCAACACAGAGGGGATTACCGTAGCATCGGGTGCTAAATTCTTGGTACCTTCTGTAAATGCAATGTAAGTTCCTGAAAGGAAGTGTTCCCAGTAGTAGTCTGGGAGGGCATTCTGGAGGAGAAGAGGGGGCTGGTTTGGTTGGGCAGTGGGGAAACAGGAGGAGCCAGTGCCGAAAGTGCTTCCTCCAGAGGCAGGTGAGGGAGGCCCTGGGGAGCTCTGGAGCAGGGTCTCAAAGCATGGGTGGGTGAAGCAGTGGAGGGTTTGCTGGCTCTCAAGGGCCTCCCCTACCTGTCCTAGGCGGAGCTTCATGTCTTAGTTTGCATCCCCTGAGAGCACACCTGAGACCAAGGATTTGAGGCTGATGACACATGGGGGTGTCATCCCAGGGAGCAGCAGCGGGTGGGAAATGAGACAGAGAAGGGGAGAAAGCTGACATTGGTGCATGAATGAGAGGGAAAACACTGCAGGCACCAGGCTAGTCTGGCAGGGGCCTGCGGGAAATGGCGTGGAACAACCTCAGAGTTGTCTCCCTGACCTCCATGATCATTTGCAAAGAGCTGCTGAGCTGTGGGGCATCAGCTTCCTCGTATCTCTAGCCCGCCCCGTGCAGGGCCCAAGAGACAGCCATGGGATCGACAGCTGCAGGTGACAAGGAGGGACCTCGAGTGTGATTAGGAACAGCAAGCATCTAGAGGCTGAAGGCCAGCACAAAAGTATCAGCATACCTGCAGTTCATGCATTTTATAGCAAGTAGAAAGGTAAGCTGTGGAAACCATAGGCATGATTATTTTTTTAATAGAGCGGAGTAAGAATTCTTTTTGCACCACCACAGTGCCTTGTCCAATTTAGAATTCCTACAAAACCTACTTCCTAGTTCTTGTAATACTTTGGAAAGACATGAAGAGAGCTGTCGCATCTAGTAAAGTGGACTCATGGAAGCTGCTGATCGCCGCCATTGCAGTTGAGGCACTTACCAATCGTTCCTGCGAATGACTCTGCAACTCAGTATCAGTACCGTCAAGCCTTTAGAAAACGTTCTCCTTCATGGAGACAGCATGTGGGGCGAAAAAGTAAAACATAAGCCATGGCCCAATTCATTTACAAGGGTAAATAGCACTTGTCATTTAGTATCAAAATTCGATACCATAATTTCTGGGTAAAAATGTAAAGCAAAAGCCATGTGCCTCGTGCCTCACAGTACATTTTGGAGAAGACGTAAGTAAGCTCCCAAGGCCTCGAACAGCATTACATGGGGAGAGAAATGCCCTTGACTCAGGGCTTCTCCATGAACTCATTCCAGAGCAAATTAAAGGAGAGGGCTACACACAAGGCTTTCTACTGTCATGGAGGCCAAGGGTGTGGGCAGAGGCCAACACAGGTGAAAAGAGTGAGGACTTCATAAAAAAAGGGAAACACGTCCCCACGAGAACATAACACAGGGTTTCTGGGGAACTGCCTGGCAGAGCCCCGCCTGCTGAGTGGGAAACACCCTTGAATTCTGCGCGTCTGTCAAAACCATTTTCATCCGAACAGCCCCACCTTCCACCTGCTAGGAACTGGAGAACACCCAGGCACTTCTTGTTCTGGTGGATTTTTCTCTCAACTCCTAGACCTGCCAGGAATGCGGGGCAGGGGAAGCCAGCCAGGCTGGGGAAGTGGGAGGCTGAGGCATTTCAACAGCTGCTGGGGCGGGGGCGGGGGCGGGGCGGGCAGCACATTTTAATTGTCTTGGGGCTGTTACCATAGAGTTTAGTTTTCCCCCTCTAACCTTTCAAGAGAGTGGTGTGTAAAGGGATTCTTTATGGTTCTTGTTTAGGAATTCAGTGAATGAGTTGATAATTAGGACCATTTACTTAATCTAGCAGCAGAGAGGGAGAAAGGAAGAGCAACAGTTTTTGTCTTTCTCTTGGACCCTCTGTGAGGCTCTGCCCAGTGATTGCCCTCCTGTCTGCGAGTCCTGTGTCTGGAGCTACCCAGAAGCCACTCCACTCCTTCCACAGCTGATGCTGGAACAAAATGGGGTTTCCCAAAAAAGAATGACAAAGGGATGCCACTGCTGAGGACAGTCGCCTCAGCACCACTTCCCAGGCCGGCCGGGGTTCAGGGCTTTCAGGAGGCACTTTCCCTTCAGGCAGCCACATCCAGGGCACCTCTTTGACCTGGGCTGGGCTTTCCCACCTCTGCTGATGTCTTGGGCCTTGGTATTGCCCCATCGTGGAAGCTTGCCTGCTCCTTCTCCTTGCCCGTGCATTCAGGCATCTCGCTGGTGACGGAGAGGTTGTGAGCTGTTCAGGGGAAGCCGGCGGGGGCAAGGCCAAGATTCAAGGTCAGGGCTTTTGTCTCCAAACCTAGGGCTCTTCCCATTTCACTCTAGCACCCTGCTCCAGGTCTTCCACAGAAACCACTGTATTTCTGTATTTATTTTTGTGTCTGTTTAAATTTCTGTTTCTAAAATTAATTTAATTTTAGATTCAGGGAGTACATGTGCATGTTTGTTACATGGGTATATTGCATAGTGGTGGGGATTGGGCTTCTGGTGCATCCATCACCCAAACAGTGAACACTGTACATGATAGTTAATTTTTCAACTGTTGCCTTCCTCCTACTCTCCCTGTCTTTGGAGTTCCCAGTGTCTATTATTTTATCTTTATGTCCATGTTTACCCATCGTTTAGCTCCCACTTATGAGTAAGAACATGTGGTATTTAATTTTCTGTTTCAGAGTTAGCTGTCTTAGGACAATGGCCTCCAGCTCCATCCATGTTGTTCCAAAGGACATGATTTCTCTTTTTTTTCTTTCTTTCTTTTTTTTGTTTTTGTTTGTTTGTTTGTTTGTTTTTTGAAACGGAGTCTCACTCTGTCACCAGGCTGGAGTGCAGTCATGCAGTCTCGGCTCACTGCAACCTCTGCCTCTCGGGTCCAAGCCATTCTCCTGCCTCAGCCTCCTGAGTGCCACAGGCGCGTGCCACCATGCCCGGCTAATTTTTGTATTTTTAGTAGAGACGGAGTTTCACCATGTCGACCGGGATGGTCTCAATCGCTTGACCTCATGACCCACTCCCCTTGGCCTCCCAAAGTGCTGGGATTACAGGCATGAGCCACCATGCCTGGCCCATATTTCATTTTTTTTACTGCCATATAGTATCCCGTGGTGTATATAGACCACATTTTCTTCATCCAGCCATCCATTGATGGACACTTAGGTTGGCACCATGACTTTCTATTATGAATAGTGCTGTAATGAACACTTGAGTGCAGGCATCATTTTTATATAATGATTTATTTTCCTTTGGGTAGATACCCAGTAGTGGGATGCTGGCTCAGATGGCAGCTCTATTTTTTAAATTCCAGGAGAAATCTCCATATTGTTTTCCAAAGAGATTGAACTACTTCGCATTCCTATCAACAACGTGTAAACGTTCCCTTTTCTCTACATCCATACCAGCCTCTGTTGCTTTTTGACTTTTTAATAGTAGCCATTCTGACTGGTGTAAGAGGATATCTCGTTGTGGCTTTAATTTGCATTTCTCTGATGATTAGTGATGTTGAGCATTTTTTTCATGTGTTTATTGACCACTTATTGGCCACTTGTACTTTTCCTTTTGGGAAGTGTCTGTTTATATCCTTTGCACAGTTTTTCATGGGGTCGTCTGAGGAACAACTAAAAGTACAAACCTATCATCACATATTAATAGGAAAGGGAGGGGTGTTCCCCCTCGCTTGTCCTTATGTAGATTGTCTTACCCAAGGTGGTTCTAATGTGCGTAGTGATTTCCAGATGGGAAAGATGGTGATGATGATGAAGAGTGCATACTCACTGAACATGCGCCAAGTTATAAAGATAAGCAACTTGTAAGCACTTTTTCAAAGGCTTTCAACAATCCTGTGATTTAAGTAATATCATCATCCCCATTCACGGATGCAAAAGCTAAGGCTTGGTTAATTACCAAGCCCAAGGTCCCAAAGCCGAAAGGTGGCCAACCTCACCAGGGCACTTCTCACCCCACCCTTTGCTGTGCCTCATTCATGACATAGAGGGCCTCGGGCGTCTAAGTTGCTCCACGCAGGCAGCCACCTCTTCTCAGGCTGTGACAAGCGAACTCCTCAGCCAATGGAGCAGTGAGAATTAACTTAGGAAGTCCAATGAGGCGCTGAGGACCGTCCCGATCCCTTTTACATATTAGCTCATTTATCCCTCAACAGCTCAATGAACCATGAGCGATGATCATTTCTCCCCCTCATACAGGCAGACAGCCTCGGGCTCAGCCTCAGCCTCAGGTTCAGCCTCGTTACCTGCAGAGTCTGAGTAATCTGCCCCAGTGTACCAGCCACAACGGTGGGCTGGAGCCCAGAGCTGGTGATCCAGCTACCACATTCACTCCTTCTGCTACAGACTTGGCAGGTAACACTTCTCCTGTCACTCTCACGCTCAAAGGGTGAATGAAGGTAAAGCCAGTTTAACAGGTACCTGTTTGGGTCCAGGTGTAGTGGCTCATGCCTGTAATACCAGCACTTTGGAAGGCCAAGGTGGGAGGATCTCTTGAGGTCAGGGGTTCAAGATCAGTCTGGGCAACATAGCAAGACTCTGCATCTAAAAGAAAACATTTTAAATTAGCCAAATGTGATGGTGTGCACCTGTAGGCCTAGCTACTTGAGAGGCTGAGGTAAGAGGATGGTGTAAGCCCAGGAGTTTTGAGGCTGCAGTGAGCTATGATTGTGCCACTGCACTCCAGCCTGGGCAACAGAGAAAGACCTTGTCTCCAAAAAAAGAAAAAAAAATACATAGTAGTTTACAAACAAGACACTATTTGGATTTTATTGATTGATTGATTGATTTTGGTTATTTTTTGAGGCCCTGGTTCCTTCTGGCAGGGACTTGAAAGAGAATCTACTTGACCCGGCCCCAGAAGCCACTGGGAAGCTGCTTATGGAACTGGGCAAGAGGGCAGTATAGACACCCGCTTTGCTGACAGGGCTGCTGTTCCTAGCACCTCTTGTGCTATGCTGCAAGACCACACAAACAGATCCCAGCTTTGGTAATGACGTCCTATTGAGACCGGGAGTTGCCCGATGCCAATAAAAAATGTTGCCTGAACCTGTAGTTGGTGGAGACTTTCAGAAATGGCCAAAGCACATCCTTCTCCAGCATTTCACTTTACATATGACACAATTTTTTTAAATTTTATTTTTCAATAAGTTATTGGGGGTACAGGTGGTATTTAATTACATGAGCAAGTTCTTTAGTGGAGATTTGTGAGAACCTGGTGCACTCATCACCTGAGCAGTACACTGCACCATATTTGTTGTCTTTTATCTCTTGCTCCCCCTCCCACTCTTCCCCCAAGTCCCCAAAGTCCATTGTATCATTCTTATGCTTTTGTGTCCTCATAGCTTAGCTCCCACATACCAGTGAGAGCATACGATGCTTGGTTTTCCACTCCTGAGTTACTTCACTTAGAATAATAGTCTCTAATCTCATCTAGGTCATTGCAAATGCTGTTATTCCATTCCTTTTTAATGGCTAAGTAGTATTCCATCATATATACATACATATATATATACACACACACATACACACACATATATATATACTTGACATTTTCTTCAGTCACAATTCAAATTTTTCCTTTTCAGCTGTGAGCAAAGGGAAGCAGTCGGGCAACATTGCCAACCCATAAGGTCCAAGGACGTCAACCCAAACACTTGAGTCGTGCATTTCATGGGAAACATGGGGTGTTTCTCTACATACACTACACAGAATTCAGGAGTGCCATTTCTTAGAGCCAGACCTGCTTCCCAGGACTCCTTCCTGCCTTCCTTGGGAATCGCTCAGAGCCATTCCCTTTTCACATAGTTTGAATGTCTTGTCCTGCCCCCAAATCCCATGTTGAAATGTGACCTCCAATGTTGGAGATGGGGCCTAGTGGGAAGAGGGCGGCCCTCCCCATGGTAATTAGTTAATTCACACAAGAGCTAGTTGTTTAAAAGTGCATGGCGTCTCTCTTGCTCCTTCTCTTACCAGGTGATGTACCTGCTCCCCCTTCACCTTCTGCCATAATTGGAAGCTTCCTGAGGCCCTCACCAGAAGCAGATGCCGGCACCATGCTTCTTGTACAGTCTGCAGAACTGTGAGCCAAATAAACCTCTTTTTTAAAATAAATTACCCAGTCTCAAGTATTCCTTTATAGCAATGCAGAACAGACTAACACACCTTTCCTGGGAGAAGGGGACAGAAACCTACATTGTTGAATGCCTTTCATGGACCATGAACCATGTGAGATGCTTTCCAAGTCATTGTCTTATTGTTCATAGAACTGTCTCACTGAATCCTCAGAAATCTTTTAACCTGGGAGTTATTATTCCCATTCTACAGACTCAGAAAAGTTAAGTAATGTGTCCAAGGTCAAGCAGATAAAAAGTGGAACCAAGCCCTTTTGGATAACATTTTCACCACACTTGTGGCCTTCTTAAATCTCTATCCCCCAAAATAATTTTGGCATACACACCTGCTCTCTGCCACTTGCCAAACACAAGGTAGGTGCTTAATTATAGCTTTGTTAGTGAATTAATAAATGAATGAATGATATATTTTTTAGTTAACACTCACTCTGCCATAAACTTCTCTGAATTCCCATATCAGGCTATTCAGCTATTCCCCAGTTGTTAGCAACTCTCCCAGATAGTTATCTGGACTGTACAATTTCTTTTGTGCAGGGTTCCAACAAACTTAGACTTAAAGTTTTCCTTTTCCTCCTCCCTCTCTCAGTTGAATCTTTTGGGTTAATGCGCTTGGCTCCCACTGATCAAGTCAAAGCTGACAGGATTGCGGACCTGGTGAACCTCCAAATCTCCAGTTCCAGAAATAGATTATGAAATAAGCAAGGGTGTAAGACAGTTATAATCCTGATGCTATTAATACCCAATGAATGGAATTCTTAACACCCACCATTGTTGGTCAGCTATCATGCAGCATCATTCCTGCACTTTAGAATTACAGAAACATTGAAAATAACTTATCCATCATTTAAGATCCCTTGAATTGGTCATAAACACATTGTCTAAGCCCTGGCAAACCTCAGTTTCCCACTATTACATGTGCTGTATCTACTCTTTCATTCAGAGGGATGGATATAAGTAGTACAGTGTTTGGTCTGATCAAAATTCCATAGTTCTCCACCACAAAGTGTTCTCTAAGTCCAGTGTTTCCAAAAACATGTGTTTCTACAGAAACTTTTCCTTTACATCAAAATAAGAGAAAGGGAAAACTTCTTTCTGCTCATGGCCCAGATTAACCTTGAGTTGCTAACATTTCCTTGTGAGAGGATGGAAACTTGGAATAGTTAAAACTGAAAATAGCTCTGATAGCCCAGGTATAAATGTATCCTACACTCTTGGGTTGTTGAGGCTTAAAGAATTTAAAAATGAAAGAGAAAAATTTAACTGGATTAATTTTTCTAGGAGTGTGTATTTCCGCACATCCCTTAGTAAATATAAGAATGGTATTAGGGTATCCCAATCATTATACACTGTTTATTGGACAGACATGATTTTCAAATGGTATTTTAGAATTGAGCTTCTTACTTCACCATGGAGAACACAGTGCTTCTTTACTCTGGTAAGCTTCTCCTGAAAAAAGGCAATGATTTTCACATATATCGAAGAAAACATTCACTGGCAACATCAATAATTAACTTCTATTCCTTATTCTTATCCCCTGAGAAGCATGCATTTAAGGGAAGATTGTCAAAAGACAACAAAGAAATCTAGGTAGTGGTGACATCACAGGACTCTAGGACTTCCCTAGAGAAGATGCCTCTTGAGGTTTGAAACACATTAGGTAGACTAACTCCCAAGATCAAACTTATCAATATTTGATAAGTACTGAAGCTGACACACACACAGCTAGGGGAAGCTCATCTTGCCTGCCTGGCTGCAAAACAATGACAACAAAGATCTGCAGTCAAGCTGTGATCCATTTGAGTGCCTGTTCAGCTTTACTTAAATTCATTCATTCATTTATTCTTTCTTTTATTGATTCAACAAACTTATTCAGCAGTACACAGGCACTTTCCTAGCTGCTGGAGGTATAGCCAGGAGCAAAACAAACTCCCTGCCTCAGTGGCATTTATAGTTTAGTTGGTGAGGGAAATAATTATGCATGTATATGTAGACAGACACACATAGAAATACACACACATATATATATATACACACTGTATGTGTCTATAAATACATTTGATATGCAGATATAATATATTACATAAACATAAACAGCCACGGCTCACTTAATGATGAAGATATGTTCTGAGAAATACATCGTTAGGCCATTTTGTCACTGTGCGAACATCACAGAGTGCACACAAACCTAGATGGTCTAGCTCACTACACATCTAGGCTGTGTGGTATAGCCCATAGCTTCCAGGCTATGCATCTGTACAGCATGTGGCTGTCCTAAATGCCATTAGGCAACTGGAACACAATGGTAAATATTTGTATATCTAGGTATATCTAAACATAGACAAAGTACAAGGAAAATAATGGTATTAGAATCTTATGGAACTAATGTCCTATATGTGACCAGAATGTCACATATAGGGGGCATAGGACTGTACTAGTATATAATTTATTATATGTGACAACAGTGATGTTGTCAGTGAATGCCCACATTACAGGGCATAGGACTGTACTAGTATATAATTTATTATATGTAACTGAATAATATTATATATATACAATCTCAGATAATGATACATGCCAAGGAAAAAAATATAAGGTAAAACAAAGAAGCAGGGGTAGGACAGAGCAGGAGGTGCTTTTCCTTCATGTTGGAGGGTGTCAGGAGCACCACCTTGATGAGAAATCTGGAAGGAGAAGGGAACAAGCCACATCAGCCTGTGGGAAAGACTGTTCTAGGCAGAGGGCACGGTCAGCGGACAGAGGCTCTGAGGGAGAAAGGTGCTTGGTGAGTCTGAGGAGCTGCCAGGAGGTCCAAAGCTAGAGCAGAGTGAGCCCAGAGCATGTCTGCAGATGAAGGCAGTGACCTCAGGCCATTTTGTGCAGCACTTGAAGGTCCCTGAGAGAAGTCTGGCTTTTACCTGAGTGAGCTGAGAAGTGATTGAAGTGTGATTAGCTGAGGAGCAACATAATGTGACTCACTAAAACCAAAATGAAACAGAAACCCTCCACTGCCCAGTAGAAAATAGACTGCACCGTCCCAAAGGCAAGAGATGGGAACCCAGTTAGAGACGTTTGCAAGAATCTAGACCAGAGATGGTATCTGGTGCTACCGACAAGTCAGGTAAGATGAGGGCCGGAAACTGATGACTGGATTTAGCCTTGGGGAAGCCTTGGTGACTTGGACAACAGCAGTTTCAGGGTAGAGGAGAGGACAAAAACCCTACTGGAGTTAGTTCAAGAGAAAATGGGAGGAGGAGAGGGGTGCAGACACCTCTCGGCGGGCAGAGGAGTAGGGCAGAGACAGAGGGGGATGTGGGGCCCAGACAGGGTTCTTCTAAGACAGGAGAAATAGCAGAATGTCTGTATGCTGATGAGAGTGATCCAGTGGAAAGTGGGAAAAGTGATTTCATGGAACCAAAGGAGACAGAAGCAGGAGATGTGACTGGTGAATCTTCCCTGCCCTCACCAATGGTTCACAGCTATGGGAGGGAAGACGTGTAGGTGGGTGAGTGCGTATGTAGGGTGGTGGGGATTTAAGGAAGTCTTCTGATCATCTATTTTCTCAATGGAATAAGAAATAAGGTTACCTACACACAAAGTCAGCAGAGAGTGAAGATAGAGAAAAAGAATTTGGATATTTCCAGAGAGAAGACAATTTGTGAAATAGTCTCCTAGGAAAGTTAGAGAGGGAAGGATCGTGAAATCCCAGCAGGGACTTCCTGGCACACTAAGGTCCCATGTGATATTTTAGAGTCATGAACTTAAAGTGAGACCAGTCAGATTGGCTCTGTGTTTTTTTCCAACCATATTCAACTAGCAGATTCAAGTACAAGATAGGGAGAGGATTGGATTTAACTGAATTACTCTGCAGTTGAGAGTTGCAGGTGAGTGATTCCAGCACTTGGTCATCGAATCTGAGCTGCTCAAGTAGGAAAAACAGAGGGGAGTGGAATGAGAAGCAGTAAAAAGGTTATAGGATCAATGGATTACAGGATTTAGTGGGATCAAAATATTATCAGAGTTGGGTACTAGAGGAAGTACATTGCAAAAATTGAGTGGGATGCATGAAGGCAACCTTGGCCTCATCTGCTAATGAAAGGAAGGTGTATGTGTTTCCTCCTGCTGCTGTAATGGATTATCATAATTTATTGGCTTAAAGCAACACAAATGTGTGATTAGTAGTTCTAGAGATCAGAATTCTGAATAGATTTCACTGGGCTGTAATGAAGGTGTTGACATGGCTTTGTTCCTTTCTGGATATTCTAGGGAGAATCCATTTCCTGGTCCTTTCCAGGACATAGAAGCCAACCACATTCTTTGGCTCGTGGCCATCTTCCTTCATCTGCAAATCCAGTGATAGTGGGTAGAGTTATCCAGAACACCCTTCTGACCTCTTCCGTTTCTGCCTCCCATATTTAAGACCTTTGTGATTACACTGGGGCCACCTGAATAATCCAGCATAGCAACCTTAATTCCATCTGCAACGTCAATTTCCCTTTGCCATGTAATCTAACATTTTCATAGATTCTGGGGATTAGAAAGTAGACATCTTTGTGAGAGTCTGTTATTCTGCCTACAAGAGAAGGATTGTAGTTATTGATAAAGACAAGGTCTAGGTTTGACCATGGGAGGTGGTGACTAAAGTGGAGTGGAGGACAAGATCACTGGAAAAGTGAAGGTCCAGGAATAAGGAGTCAGGATATTAGAAGCAGCATCTGCAAGAATATTGCAGCCACCAAGAATTATAAAAGGAAGAGTACTGGGGACAAGGTAATTAATCAGGACTTAAGATTGTCAAAGAATGGAGAGTAATGAACAGGGGATAAAGCAATTTTTATTAACAAGCTATTGGGTGAGAGGTGGTAATTGGAAATCAATGCTGCTGAAGTCAGAGTCAAGGGACAAGACATTTTCCAAGCTCTGCTGCTCTACAAGAAGATTCAGAAAAGGTAATAAAAATGATGGAGAATTCTGGAAGTGCAGAATTTCCATATCGTATCTCTCAACATGGGCTATCAGAACCATAAGATACTGTTTTTAACTTTTCAAAACTTTGACACATCTATTATCTTCATATATGTTCATTACATCTGTGAGATGGAAATATAAGTTATTGTCCCTCTTCCATGGTTTGGAAAATAAGATGTTAATCGATGGCAAATAAGTGAAAACATTAGATCTATCCTGTGCCCATTTAATCACTCAGCTGAGTTGCTGAAGACATTGTGAAGAATATAATAAAGCATATCATATAATTACATTCCTCCAGGAGACTAGACTCTTGGGTCAAAAATCCCTTTGAGAATCTGGTAACAATAAGGAATTTTGCCCCTAAAAAGGCACATTGGCACGTACACAAAATTTTATGTATAATTTTATGATATCACCAATTTCCCTAAAGTCCCAAGGAAGTCTACACATCTCAGAATCAGAACCTCTTGTCTGAATGTTGAGGTAAAACTACAATTGACCCTTGAATAACACAGGGGTTAGGGGCACTGAGTCCCACTGCAATAAAAAATCCATGCATAACTTTTGACTCTTCAAAAACTTAATTACTAATAGCCTACTGTTGACCAGAAGGCTTATTGATAACATAAACAGTCAATTAACACATATTTTATAGGTTCTATGTATTCTATACTATATTCTTACAATAATAGAAGCCAGAGAAAATAAATTGTTATTAAGAAAATCATAAGGAGAAGATAATACGTTTACTATTCATGAAGTGGAAGTAGATCATCATAAAGGTCTGTATCTTCTTGGTCTTCACATTGAACAGGCTGAGGAGGAGGAAGAGGAAGGGTTGATCTTACTGTCTCAGGGGTGCCAGAGATGTAAGAAACTCTCCATATAATAGGACCCATGCAGTTCAAACCCATGTTGTTCAAGGGTCAACTGTAAAGACAGTAGAAATTGCCTCACAATGTAAGTTACAAGAGAAAGTATAATCAGGTACAAAATGGGTGATATGGAAAATTGTTATAAGTCCAGAAAAGCAATGCATCACTCATCTTGGGAATAATTATGGAAAAACTGTAGAATCTTGAAGACTTGAGATGATTCCATGGAAAAAAGGAGGGATGGCATTTAAGGTAGGACGATGGAGAGAAACTGGAAATTAGGTTGGAATGTTTCAGAGCCAGTGAATAGACCAATCTAACCATCTGTGAAATGTGGGCAGAAATGACTTCCAAGGTATATTTGTAAAAAATAATTAAAACTCCTGGTGAAATGTACCCCTCAAAACATTATTAATATGGTACATGGGTCTGTTTCAGGACGTGAAGGCATAAAATTATTGTTATAATTGATTTAGTAGGAATTTCTAAATTTGTGCTAACACTTACAAGTTTCTCTACCTTTAAAACACAATACTGGAGCAGAAAAAGTCACTTTCTCATATTCTCAGTGAGAAGGTTCTCATACAATTATGTAACAGCTACTTGAACCATATATTTTTTCCTGTGATTTTTATGTATTTTACATGTTTTTAGCTCTTTAAAAAAACTGACTTACAAAGATAAAACAAAGGCTCTTCTTTATAACTGGGATAAATAATGCTTGCCTTATTTCAAGAGTGGGTGTGAGATCCCAAACCCTGTTTTCCCCAACCTTCTTTTGCTCTCTACAAAATATGAGCTGCCATGTGGAAGAGAGTAAGTAAAAATGTCAATACATTGTGGCTACTTGGACAGCATTTACAGAGAGTCAAATGTTTTAAGAACACTTAATATTAAATGGAAAACAGATGAATGATGATAAATAATTCTATCTATAGGTCTGAATTGCCATGTTGGAATCTAAATCTGAGACATTGCAGGGAAAATCCTGCGCACTCCTCATCGGAGGGCCGAATTACACCAAAATGAGATCCAGGTTAGGAATGTGAAGACTCTGGAGAAATCCCCTAAAGCAGTTTTTTCTGAGCTAAATTCCCCTTGGCAATGTAGCCATGCAGAATAATCATGAGTATCCCGGAATCGTAGAGTGGTAGGACTGAGCAGAACCTAACTGTTCTCAAGTCTGATTCCCTAATGGATGCTGGGATTTCCTCTCCAGCACACCTGCCTCTTCCCTGAATAAGTATATCTGGAGACAGGCAAAGTCAGGGTTGTGCTGGTAAATGCTTATCAGCTAATCTCCAAAGGAAAAAAAAAGGAACCTGACTGGTAGCATTTGCCAAGATCTGAGGTGTGAATACTCACTCCCACCATGGCCAATTCAAGCAACCAATGTGATATCAACATTATGTACTATTTCCACCACATAGATACGATGGCAGTAAATAACCTCAGAGGCATTTGTAAGAAGACAACATGGTAAAATGATTTGGAAGTGGTAGATTTTAAATGTTTTTACCTTTCTGAAAAAAATATTATTTGTTTAATTATAATGTAATAGGACTTATAAGAATGGCTGTATAACATATAACACATAATAAATTGGCACTCATGAGCCAGTACCTGCTAGCTCTGGCATATGCTGATAATAGCCATGAAAAATGACCCTGGACCACCTCCCCATGAAGGAAAACCCCTTAGCAGGTCCTGATCAATGGCAGCTCCCCAATATCACCACCCAAGCAAGCATTCAGCACATTTTTGTGTTTGTTTGTTTTAAGAGACAGGGTCTCTCTGTATTACCCAGGCTGGAGTCCAGTGGCGCAATCCCAGCTCACTGCAGCCTCAATCTCCTGGGCTTAAGGGATCCTCTCGCCTCAGCCACACCCAGCTAATTTTGTAATGTTTTATTGGCCAGGCTGGTCTTGAATTCCTGGCCTCAAATGATCCTCCTGCCTTGGCCTCCCAAAACACTGGGATTATAGGCATAAGCCACTGACTGGTGTTCAGCACTTTTAAGCCAGGCTTGTATTCTTTGCTTCATTCTCATTTCTTTGTAGTTTCTTCAAACACAACAAACACCAAATAAACTCCAAATGAATTAATGATGCAAATGTAAAAATGAAAGAACTAAGAGAAATACAGATGGATATTTTTATAAAATTGGAGAATAGACTTCTCAAGCATCACATAAAATCCAGAAACCAAGAAAATAAATGAATAGACTTGATTTAATAATGTAAAACATTTCATCATTATTAAGCAAAGTTAAAGAAAAGTCACAGAATGGGAGGACATGTAAGTACCATATCTAACAGGTTAATAGCCATACCCTGTATAAAGGCTCTTGGAAACCAAAAGGAAGAAGACCAAAAAATCCCGTAGAAAAATACGTCCGGGATAGAAACAGAGAATTCATGGATGAACCATAAATGACAATAAATATATGAATAGATGCTCAAAGAAACACACAATAAAATAATTAAATACTTATTTCACCTAACAGATTAGTAAATATTAAGATGTTTGATAAATCCAGTGTTGAGGAGGTGTGGGGAAACAGGCATTCAGATACTATTGGTAGAAGTAGAAATCAGTGCAGCCTACTTGAAGAGGAAGAAACAGTAATGTCTAAAAGACAAAAACAAAATGCACCTACACCTTGACCCAGCGATTCTGTTATGATTTAAAATTTTTTAAATGACCTAAAATATATGTACAAAAATATTTGTCACAGCATGATGGTAACTACATATTAGAAACAACTGAATGTTCTCTAATAGGAGACTGATTAAAAACCGTGTGGTGTGGCCCTAAAATGCAAGGCCACTAAAAGCTCTGTATATGTAAGTATCGATGCTCTCCAAGATGTATCATTAAGTGGGTAAAAGTGCCAAACATCATGTTTGTTTGTTGTTTTTGGGACGGAGTCTCGCTCTGTTGCCAGGCTGCAGTGCAGTAGCTGGATCTCGGCTCACTGCAACCTCCACCTCCCGGGTTCAAGTGATTCTCCTGCCTCAGCCTCCCGAGTAGCTGAGATTACAGGAAGTGCCACCAGGCCCAGCTAATTTTTGTATTTTTAGTAGAGACGGGGGTTTCACCGTGTTGGCTAGGATGGTCTCAATCTTTTGACCTCGTAATCTGCCCGCCTCGGCCTCCCAAAGTGCTGGGATTACAGGCCTGAGCCACCACGCCTGGCTGCATTGTGTTTAGTGTTATTCCATTTATGTAAATACAAAAGAATGTGTATATATATATTTGTTTAATCATGTCTCTTTCTCGGAAGAAATGAAGGACACTATTAACTGTTACTACCTTTGGGTTGGAAGATGATGTTTACTTTTAATTTTCTATCTTTCTATACTTAAAAAAACAAAGTATATGCATCACTTTTATTTAAAGGACAAACTTTACTTTTTTTCATAAATAAATGAGAGTTTCTTAGCTTTGGTTCCCCAGAAACAGACCTTGAGACAAGATTTGAGTGCAAGCATTTGTTTGGGGGGGTCACCCTAAGAAATATCAGCGGGGGAGTAAGGAAGGGAGACTGGGCAGGCGAGGGAGTGAATGAAGAGCGTGCTGTCAATCAAGTTACCACTGTGGGCAACTGGAAACTGTGATCCAGCATAAAACATGTACCTGAATTAACCCACCCAGCCAAGGAGGTATTTAACCATCAATTCCTGTGGGTCATTGATTGAAGGCTGCTGGGGCGGGGCGGGGTGAGGGGGCTTAACTCCATGGCTCAGACACAGACAGAACAAGTTCTGCGGCCAGAGAAAGCCTCAGGCAAAGAGCTGGGACAGACGCAGGAGATGGGATCTGGGAGGGGATGTGGGTCGGCCACAAGGCATGTGTGCTACAGAAACCACAACCCTAGTGTCATATTATAGCAAATAAATAGAACGTGCGTGTTTGCTGACCTAGCAATTTCACATTTAGGAATCTCCCTCCTGATGTCCTTACATACCTGGGCCCGATCAACAATATAGAAAGATAGATTGATTGCAAAATTGTAACATAGTACAGCCAAAACAAAACCAAAAAACCAATGTGAATGTCAATCAGTAGGAAGAGAATGAATGCATCATGGTATATCCTACATATGCAAGTCGAAAAAAAACAATGAGGTCCATCTTAGTAACTTTCATGAAAAAAAAAAAATATCCGAAACACATCACCTTGTGGAACAATGTATATCATGAGATCTCATTTTTGTAAAATAGCAAAAACAAGAAAGAAGCAAATAAACACATACACAAACTCCAGGTCAACTATATGTGTGTGTATGTGTACATGGCAAAAGATCTGAAAAAATAAGTTGCCAGAGTTTGTGCAATGTAAAGTGTACATTACTGATGTTTTAATGTATTATTACATATTTTTATTTACTATAAGTAAATGGAAAACAACAATTTTTTGGCAAAGATGGGGTCTCCCTCTATTACCTAGGCTAGCCTTGAACTCCAAGCCTCAAGCGATCCTCCTGTCATGGGCTCCCAAAGTGCTGGGATTACAAGTGTGAGCCACCATACCCGGGCAGAAATGTATTCCTTATAGTTTTGGAAGCTGAGAAGTCCAAAGTCGAGGGGCCTTTACATGAAAAGGGGAGCTAGAAATAGTACCTATTTCATAGGTTATTGTGGAGACTGAGATAATACACATAAAATAGCTAGCATTGCACTGCTCATAGAGTAAATCTTCAATAAATATCGAATGGTTGCTGTTAAAAAGGATGGCTTTACATGCCACAAAGAAACTGTAAGTATAAAGTGAGTCAGAGTTTTCTTGTCTCCTCACACCTCACTCTATTCACTTATTTATTTGTTTATAGACTCAGGGTCTCACTCTGTCACCCAGGCTAGAGTGCAGTGGCGTGATCATGGTTCACTGCGGCCTCAATATCCTGGGCTCAAGTGATTCTCCTGCCTCAGCCTCCCGAGTACTTGAGACTACAGGTGTGAGCCATCATGCCTGGCTAACTTAAAAATTATTTGTTGAGCCGAGAGTCTTGCTATGTTGCCCAGGGAGGTTTTGAACTTCTGGCCTCAAGCAATCCTCCTGCCTCAGCCTCACCGCTGG
The DNA here is from genome assembly GCF_008728515.1 of Papio anubis. NCBI lineage: Eukaryota > Metazoa > Chordata > Mammalia > Primates > Cercopithecidae > Papio > Papio anubis. Next base: position 95,134,729 of record NC_044986.1, read on the forward strand.
GATTACTCACCCATTTATTTAACAACTATCACTGAGGGCCTCCTACCAGCCAGGCATGGGAAGGGCATCAAGAGACAAGATCAAATCCCTGCCTGCTAGAGCTCACATTCTGCTGGGGCAGTAAACGATGAAATAAACATGCAACATGTCAAGTGACTATCAATGCTGCCAGGTAAGGAAATGGAGTCTTGGAGGTAGGGTGCTGCCGTTTATAGGAGGGTCTCTGATAGAGTGCTATTTGAGTGGAGATCCGATGAAGTCATTGGGGAAAGTACCTGGGCCTGGACAGGTTACGGGAAGGATTGAGAGTTCATGGAGTGAGAAATAAAATGATTGGAGGGGGAAGTTAATCCTGGCCTGATATTTTAACATCACAGCTGCTGCAGCATAGAAATTGGATTGGCAGAGGGGAACAGGGGCAAGGATGATCATGCGTGTGATGTTTGCCTTCACAGTAGTAAGACAATGAAGACCATAGCAGTGAGTGTGGGACTGGAAGGAATGGGATGATGGGAAAATAATTAAAAGATGAAAACAAGAACTTGATAATTAATTAGATGTGAGAAGGAGAAGAAGGAATTGTGAATGAGGCTAAGGTGAAATTGCTGCAGGGCACAGCCGTGAGGAGGTCTTGAAAGCAAGGGCTGTCCAGGATGGAGCCTCCAGCCTCCCACCCAGCCACTTCCCTCCTGCCCGTCACATGCTTGAGTGCACCCCTTGCACCAAACACTGTGTTCCCCAGAATGTCCTTGCTCTGGTGGCTACTGCTATGGTTTGAATGTTTGTGCCCTCCGAAACTCATATGGGATCTTGATCCCTAAGGAAGAGAGACCTGAGCTAGCATGCCGTGATGTCCCATGCCACCTCAGGACTCTGTGGAGACCCTAGCATCAGAAAGGCTCTCACCAGGGGCAGCCCCTTGACCTTGGACTTCTCAGCTTCCAAAACTATAAGGAATACATTTCTGCCCGGGTATGGTGGCTCACACTTGTAATCCCAGCACTTTGGGAAGCCATGACAGGAGGATCGCTTGAGGCTTGGAGTTCAAGGCTAGCCTGGGTAATAGAGGGAGACCCCATCTCTGCCAAAAAATTAAAAATTAGCTTGGCATGGTGGCACCCACCTGTAGTCCTAGCTACTTGCGAGGCTGAGGCAGGAGGTTTGCCTGAGCCTGCAAGTTTGAGGTTGCAGTGAGCTAAGATTGCACCACTACACTCCAGCCTGAGCAACGGGGTGAGACCCTGAGAAGGAAGGAAGGAAAGGAAGAAAAGGAAAGAAAGGAAAGGAAAGGAAGGAAAGGAAAGAAATGAAAGGAAAGGAAAGAAAGAAAGGGAGAGAGAGAAAGGGAAGGAAGGAAGGAAGGAAGGAAGGAAGGAGGGAAGGAAGGAAGGAAGGAGGAATTTTTCTTCTTTATAAATTACCCAGCTTCAGGTATTCTGTTTTAAGTAACAGAAAACAGACTAAGGCAGTTGCCTAGAGAACTCCTATTCATCCTTCAAAATCCAGACCCAGCTCAGGCATCACCACCTCCAGGCAGCCTGATCTTACAGCTCGAATGCATAGTTTATTCTTCTGCATCACTCCCAGCGTCGTCCACAGCCTAGCACACAGCTTCCCAAACAACATCAAATAACACAGGCGTGGGTCCGGATTATAGCCCAGCTGCGAAGGGGGAATAGAAAGGTCTCGAAAGAATCTGTGAAGACCCTGTACTTGGCATGTTGCAAATAGGTTGTGCTTGCACCCCTAGGCCTTGAGTTGACCACATTGGGCAACTGGAGCAGCTGGAGCTCTTGGCCAGTTAGCTCTCACCATGGAAAGCACATCCATTTACCCAAGAGCACCACACAAATATCATCATTTTCTGTATGTGCTATGCCCTGAAACAAAAAGGGGGGATGCTCTTTGCTATACTAGGTGTTAAATTGGAATTATTTTAGTCTCAGTTTCAAGTGAGGCCCCAAAGCAATAGATAGAACATTCCAAAGTGAGATGCAAGATTTGCAAAAAGTGCTTATGGAAACCAGTTTTGTACTCTCAGCCAACCACCCACCTCCAGACTATATAAAAGATGAGAGAGAAGCCAAGAAAAGCATTGAAATTTACAGTAGGGAATTTTTGGAGGAAAGCTCTGCTGTGGGCTTCACCTGGAAGAAAGAATGAGGTCACTTGCCCTACCTCAAGCTAAGGTGTAGGGGTGCCTCCTGATGCTTGGGGGATGCAGTGGGCTGGTGTCTGGCTGAGAAGTGGGGACCCTGGCTGGTTGATTGCTCTGTGGTGTTGGGGTCAGCTTACACTCAGAGTTGGGTACAAAGGACTCGTCGTGTTTCCCGTGAATGGTGAGGGCCGTTCGGGGAAAGGAGGGAGTAAGAGGAGCCAAATAGAGAGTGAGGCAGCCCCAATAGGAAGTGACTTCAGATTCCCTGGGGCTGAGGAAGAGCCATAAGCAAGCAGCCAGAAGAGATGCATTCAGGGCCCCAAGGGGCTCCAGGGGACACAGCCCCAGGATTGTGGCCCAGCAGGGAATGGAGAGTTGGAGGGTCTCAGAAGAACCTGTGAAGGCACCGCACAAGAGAAGAGCTGCTGCAACCCTGGCCTCCAACTGCTGCGACCCTGGCCTCCAGGCCTTTGCTCAGCTTCCTTCTCTCCTCCCTGATCTGATCCTGGGGAACTCAGAAACCAGCTGGAGTGAACACCTGGCTGCAGCGGCCATTAGCACTGAGGAGGCTGAGGCAGGAGAATCTCTTGAGCCTGGGACTTTGAGGTTTCAGTGAGCCATGACTACCACTGCACTCCATCCTCAATGCAATGGGGGTGGGGGACCAGGAGAAGTTTTATGCTTAAATGAAGCATGATACTTTTGATTATTACACTTGATTCAACATATTAATTACTGGAAAGAGCTGATGTTTTGAGATTTAAGCAACTAGGACACTTTTAATGTCTAAAGGTGATGAGGAAAGCTATGGGCCCCTGAGTTTTCCCCAGGCTGTCAAAGGGTGGGCCTTAGCAAATGCTCTAAAAGGAGGTGGTGATAGAATAAACTCACCTTCTCATCGCACCCCGTGGGTCACAGTTAGTTCGTCATAACAAGTGCTTTTCTTTCTCCATTCTTTCCGTCTTCTGGGAGCTCCTTGAGAGCAGGAATTTACACCTAGTGTAAGTGGAGTTTGGCCCACAGCAGGTATGGGTTTTTGTACACTGATCCAAAGTCCATTGTGACATGCTTCATTTCTGTTTATTCTTTCCCAGTCTTCTAAAATTGAGCTCCTCAACTTAGAACCTTGAATGAGTTCCAAGTGTGAGGAGAGAGTGACTACCCTTAGCCCCCAGTTTAACACTTAGGGCATCCAGGCAAGTGCCCAAGGGCTGAAACCCAGAACCTCTTGCCTTCAGTGGCAAGCAAACCTTTATCCAAGAGTGCCTTAGAAAAATGATCATTTCTCCATGGAATCAACCCAAATGCCAAGTTTATCAATGATAGACTGGATAAACAAAATGTGGTACACATACACCATGGAATACTATGCAGCCGTAAAAAGGAATAAGATCATGTCCTTTGCAGAGACATGGATGGAGCGAGAAGCCTCATGTTGTGCTCCTATTACATGTTATTCTCATGCCACATTTTGTCCTCAGCAAACTAATCCAGGAACAGAAGACCAAACATGGCATGTTCTCACTTATAAGGAGGAGCTGAGTGATGAGAACACACTGACACATGGTGGGGAACAACACACAATGGGGCCTGCGAGTGGGGGGTGAGAGGAGGGAGAGCATCAGGAAGAACAGCTAATGGCTGCTGGGCTTAATACCTAGGTGATGGGATGATCTGTGCAGCAAACCACCTTGGCACACATTTACCTGTGTAACAAACCTGCACATCCTGCCCATGTACCCCAGAATTTAAAATAAATGTCAAAGAAGAAAAGAAAAATGATAATTTCTCTGAATGCCATGGGTTAGAAAAAGGCTGGGAAGCATTGCTCTAAAATAGCTCCTGGGACCTTCACATTTTTGCTTTCTGACTTTCTGCTCTATGTACAATAATTTTTTTCATGCCTCCCTGAAAGTTCACCACTCTTTACCACTGCCAGCTACCCTGTCACCACATGAAATGATACTTCATCTTCATCTACATAAGCTGAATATTGCATCCCTTCTTCTTCATGTTTGTACACGGCCACCTTGAGTTTCACATGTTTTGTGAAATGCAGGCGTCACTACAGTCGATGTACAGAAGAACCCAATGAGACTGAGAATGCTTACGGGCATCACCTCGGAACTGCTGCATGTATCAAGAAACATGGAATAGTTGCTCCCTTGCAATCGCTGTCAGGTGGCTGCGCTTCCACCCACTTTTACACTCCAGACTGTGGGTGCTGCTTGGGGTCGCCAATGGGCCCAGTCTCTGCAGTTGGGATTCTAGTTGGCCCTGGTGGGAGGCATGTGACAGCCATGGCGCCTTTCCCCAGTCTCTTCCCGGCTTATTCCTGGCTCCCACACCCTGTGTTTGCTACCTAGCTGCATCTCTGATTTTTGAGTTCCTGGATTGTGGGTATTGCCTTCTCGGGTTTGCAATATCTGCCTGATGCCAAACCCCTTGGCTCTGCCTCTCATGGCTCAGGGTAGAGCCATGGTTTGGGGGCTCAACTTCTCAGGGTCACCGAAGCTGTAATCTGCTAACCCAATTTCAGTTCCTGGATCTTTCTGGCCATTCCTGTTCAGTGGATACCCAACCCTGGTGTCATCTTACTAGCCCTGGAATCTTGAATTGAGAGCAAAATGTAATTGTGTTTTTGTTAGAAATGATGGGGACAAAGTTAGAGAGTGAGAAAAAGCATTTGATACCCAAGACTGTGAGCTGAACTGGAAAAATAAAGAGTGTCTGAGGAACTCCATCAGAAAAACCTTGCAAGAAGTCTTTGGATTTGTGTTGTCTATCTCCAGCAATAACCTGCTGGTGATGACGAATTAGGTGTACCATCGTTTGGCGATTCAGTGAAGACTACAAATGAAAAAAAAAATAGTCTATCAAGGCATGATTCACACTCAGAGGACTCTTGAAACAAGCAAAGAACTTTGTTGTTTAGTCTGGCAAAAGTTTCACTTTGAAATTACTAAAATAATCATAAATGAAAACCGTGCTCCCTGAATCTTCCATCTATCTATGTGAAATGCTCTTAATTTCATAGGTGGTTGGTAAGGGACCAATTACTTTCGACATGTGAATGAAATGACATCATCTTTGCCAAACAATGTGCAGGGAAATGAGAGACCACCTTCCTTATAGCATATTTAATATGTTCTCTCTTTCTGTCTCTCTACAAATTGGCCCACGAGTATTCCTTCACTTTCTCATTATAACAAAACAAAAGAAAAATCCAGTCACATGTATTGCCAGCTGCTTCTCCCTTGTGGCATAATTCTACAGAAGCAGTGAGAGGACAGTTCCAGCGGAAGGCTGCTACAGGACCACCAGAGAGTGCAGGGGGCCTGGGTCAGGTCTATGAGCTGCTCCAGAAGCTTCTGACTGCTGCTTGTGGAGCCCAAGTTCTGGGATCTGGGCAAGGTGACACTGGTTCGGCTGGTGGCCCTCTCCCCTTGCAGAGGAGACAGGTGCTTAGTGGAGAAGCTGAGGCCTTGGGCACTCTGTTTTCCTCTCCCCTGGCCCAGGGGTGTCCTCTTCCGTGGATGGCCCCTGCTGGAGATTTCCAAGCCCCCAACAGAATTGCATTCTTCTTCTTCCTCAGTCATTGCACTGCCTCTGTTTTCCCACGATAGCAAAATACAATGGTGGCCTACACAACACAGCACAAACTAGCGTCATGACCTCAGGGCCACTAAGAAGGTCCTCAGGCCCCTCGAATCCTTTCATGGAGGGCAAAGGCTTTCATCCCTCCCTTAGGGATAGGGTCGTAGATTATCCCTCCAGCCTTTGGGCAGCTGAGTGGAACCTGGAGCCTCCTCCTCACCACTTCCCATTACAGTCCCCTCCACCCTTGAGTTGTGGTCCCAGTGACCATGCAGACATTACCATTTTCTTCAACAGCTCTACCAGGACCAGGGCTGGAGGTGACGGCTGCAGATCCTCTCCCCAGTGAGTAGATGCTGATGGAGGGAGCACCCACGTTCCACAGCAGGCATCCTCCACCTGCCTCCTCGGCCTTTGAGCCAGAGCACATCACTCATCCAGTAAGAGGGGTGGCCAGTCCAGGGCAGGAGAGGGGGCTCCACGACCTCAGGGCTGGCCAGGGCGTAGCGCTGAAGATCTAGAGGGCACTGGAAGTGACGATTTCCCTGTAACTCCAACTACTCTGGAATCTATCCTGACCACTCTTTGTTTTCCCATTTTTACCCAAGGGTCGGCTCTGCTTCTGCAAACACCCTGCCCTTCCCCTCCTCTGGCCTGTGTTCAGAATTCAGAAGCAGATGTGGGGGCATGCGGCTGTGCCCTTTAGCCCACGGTCACAGGAGAAATGGCCTCAGCAGAAAGACTCCAGAAATGACAGCCATGCTCAGCCTTGGGAGGTTTTATTAAACAACAGCCCTTACCTCCCCTTCTCCTGAAATAAAAAATGCAGGAATATTTTTAAATAAAATGCATCTTTTTTTTTAAGCAAAAGGTATACGATTTTCCCAATGGCAGTTTTCAAACATTTCAAAAATGTTAAATGGTACGTCAATTCTCCTTTTATTCTTCATACTTTCTCTCACCCTGGAAATATATGTATATATATGCACACATTGTCCTTGGAGGTGTATTTTCTAGCATGCAAATAACAAAGGAAAGTGATGTCATTTGGAATTCAGGTGCTTAAAGTGGTGGACACGTGCTTTTCATTCCAGCATATAATTGAGGACATTGTCACTTGTCTTACACACGTGTATCCAGTTCTGTTCATCTACCACCTTCTTTGCCTGTATTTGCTGATCTGATCAACTAGGTGTTTGGGCAAATATCTTACTCTCATACCACCACCATGCTTGGAGTATTTCCAAGAGTAGCAAATCAAACTTGGGGCCAGGGCATGGCCTATTTCCAACAAAGTACGGTCATGTACATTTCAGGACCATTTTACTGCTGTTTGCTATAACCAAATGAGCAATGGGCAAGTTTAGGGACCACAAAAGCAAAAACAGCTTAACGTTTGGAATTTTCATGTATGCTTATTTCTTAAATTTGAAGAACCCTGTTGTGATTTCAGGACTTGTGTGCTAGTCTTTGATTCTTCTCCCACAAAGCCCAAGAGGAAATCTCCCGTTTCTCTTGCTGTTCTGGCCTTGGCCTTGCAATGTATGGTCTCACTCCCCTTGCACCTGGGCCATGTCCCTTGCACATGGTAGGGTTGTACCAGAGAAGCAAAGCTTGTATTGAATGGCACATTCCATCACAGAGGCTCTCCTAGCAACATGGCAACAATAACAAACTCAACAATAGCCTTTTGTTTTTAGCTCTATAAAGTGCTGTGGCCATTAGTCTCACCAGAAAATTCAAAGGATATTTTGCAAGTGACGAGTGGTTTCTAGCTGAAGCATTGAAATTGGAGCCCCTTGATTGCTTTCCTCCAATCTGCTAATATCTAAGTAGGCAGGCACCAGAGTTTCATTTGAGGAGCAGGATGTGCCAAAGGGGGGCGCTGCACAGGGAAATAACGGGGCTGGGGAGGCTCTAGCCCTGGCTCTGATTGGTGAACTCCCCATATACCATTGACCAAGTCATGTTAACTCTCTAGATCTGCCTCTCCTCATCTTCAAAATTAGGAGTTGCTTCAGTGCTTTGAAAAATCTAGATTCTTGGGTCTATACTCATCTTGCTGAATCAGCATCTCTAGGGCTGTGCTCCAAGAATTTGACTTTTAACCAGAGGTAAATGGACGACTTTTTTGAACAGTTCTAAAAACGTTTATGTAATTAGTTTCCCAATTTGGCTTGCTTGGCAATAGAGGATCAATGCATACTTTAGGATTGGTATGTCATGTATATTGTAGGGAATATTTTCTCTGATAGATTGTATAAAGAACTAAACGAACCCATTTTATTTGCTGTGTCTCACTGGCTATTCTCTGTAAAAGACCACATATCACGAGCCCCGTCAGAAAAAACTTTTGAGCATGTGTTTCTAATATATTTACTTTTAAAATATTTCATATCTAACATCTATATTTATTTATATGTCACCAGGCTTTAATAGCTACTATTTTATGTTAAATATTAAATATTAACATTATGAACATTATAAAATATAAAAATTAAATAATTTTTAAAGAAAAAAGTTGAAATAAGATTAAAAATTTTTGATTAGTGAAAATCTTGGTTTAACACTTCGTGGCATAGCAATATCAAACACAATTTGTGATACTGATTTTGAGTTCTCTCTCTCTATATATATGTTTTTTCTTTTTCTTTTTCTTTTTCTTTTTTTTTCGAGACAGGGTCTCACTCTGTCGCCCAAGCTGGAGTACAGTGGCAGGATCTTGGCTCACTGCAACCTCTGCCTCCTCCTGTCTCCACTTGCCGAGTAGCTGGGACCACAAGCGCACGCCCTGGCGCCTGGCTAATTTTTGTATTTTTTGTAGAGACTGAATCTCACCATGTTGCCCAGGCTGATCTCAAATTCCTGGGCTCAAGTGATCTGCCCACCTCAGCCTCCCAAAGTCCTGGGATTTCAGGCATGAGGCACCTGGCCAAGTTTGGTATATTTTAATAGTTATAATAGATTCAAATATGCTTCACAAAAATACTGTATGTAGATTCACATACAAGAAGTATCTTTTTAGAAAACTATCCTTAATAACCTATAATACTGACTTTTAAATTCCATCCACTAATTATGCCAAAGTGTCTTATGAGCTGGTAAATTTCTGCTTTTCTGGTTATCAAATAGTGGTTGTTGCAAACTAATTGGAAGATTTGACATTTTTAGTATTTCCAACAAATATTTTCAAAACACGATAAAATTCTTCACTTAGAAAAAAAACTGGGGCAGGTTAGAAAATTATATTTCCAGGGTTTTTAATGTGTACAGATATAAGTTTTTGTATTGTTTTTGGCAACAAAACCCGCGTGTATTTGAGAATATTTCCAAGCATGCATTTCCAAAGAGCTCTTTCCATAGCATGAATTTCTTTCAAGAATTATTACTTTCTCCCTCATTGTAACACTATTTTCTCCTCGCCTTTATCTCAAATGGACAGATCAAACATAGTTTTGGAAATATCTGATGAATAGTGTATTGGCCTCAGAAAAAGCCAGATTTGAACCTTTGTATTTATAAAAGAATAACACATTATCTATTTCAAGTTTAACAATACTTTTAAGTGCTTTGCCATGAAATAACTTTTAACCCTCCAAGGGCACAAAAGATTTTCACCATTATTCCCCATCTCATTAAGATTCTGCTTCTATTTTTCAATCAAGTAACCACACCGATGACACCTGTAACATTTTGTGGATTTCTGGTTCAACTTTTTGTAGCAATAATATTCATATGGCTGATGATGCAGCGAACCGATGTTTCAGGAGGGGCCATGCCTGCGGATTTCCCCTTGATGTCTCTTCTTTTTTTTTTTTTCTTTGAGACAGAGTCTCGCTCTGTCACCCAGGCTGGAGTGCAGTGACGAGATCTCGGCTCACTGCCAGTTACACCTCCCGGGTTCATTCCATTCTCCTGCCTCAGCCTCCCCAGTAGCTGGGACTACAGGTGCCCACCACCACGCCCGGCTAATTTTTTGTATTTTTAGTAGAGATGGAGTTTCACCGTGTTAGCCAGGATGGTCTCAATCTCCTGACCTCGTGATCTGCCTGCCTCGGTCTCCCAAAGTGCTGGGATTACAGGTTTGAGCCACCGCGCCCGGCTGATGTCTCTACTTTTATAATTCCATCAAAGCAGCTACTCCCTGAGTGGTTAGACTCATATGGGTAAACCCCCATTCCCCCTTTCCTCATTTTTTAAATTAAAGAAGTCATTTACTATTGAGAATATATCTTTTTCTGGTACATCTTTTCTTTGGCAAGCCATATAAAAGCATTTCTTCATGTATTTCATTATTCAAACAGAATCTAGCAGCTCAATTATGGAATCATGTTGGAAGCATCTCAACTTTTATTCATTCAGCAACAACCCATTCAGCAATCACCCTGTGGTTTATCATTTTCACTAACATTTTGTGCTTTGTGTCTTCCAAAAGATTTTTCTAACTAAAGAGGGCACTTTGATTTTTTACTATGCTTTTATGTAAATGATTTCACTGGTTTATACTGTAGCAGTTTCTTCAACAGTAGCTTTGCTATTAGATAAGAAATCTCATAAGTAGTTGCTAAGTATGTATAAATATTTAATAAGAAGTTTTAAAATACTGGTTTGAGACTCACACAACTTTACACTTGAAACAAAACCAGAGGCTCATTTTAATATTGTGGGTTCTTCATTTCAAATTAGTTTCTAACATTGCAAAGCAACACTATCCATGGCTCAATGTTTGTTGGTAACAATAATGCATGTTAAAAAGCTATATTTCAAATATATTTTTAAAAGAAATTTTAATTCAAAAGAATTTTAGGTTTACCAGAGGATTGCAAAGATAGAACAGAGAATTCCCATACACCCTTCACCCAGCTTCCTCGAATACTAACATCTTACATAACCATAATATACTTATCAAACCTAAGAAACTGACACCATTACAGCACTATTAACTAAACCACAGATTTAATTTGTATCTCTCCAGTTCTTCCATCAATATATTTTTTCTGTTCCAGGATCCAATCCAAGATACCATGTCACCAAATGATCAATGCCACATAATAATTTTGTTTAGCTAAAACTAAATAGGCCAGGCACGGTGGCTCACGCCGGTAATCCTAACACTTTGGAAGGCTAAGGTGGGCAGATCACCTGAGGTCAGGAGTTTGAGACCATCCTGGCTAACATGGAGAAATCCCATCTCTACTAAAAATACAAAAAACTAGCCGGGCGTGGTGGGACTAAACTTGTAGTCCCAGCTACCTGGGAGGCCGAGGCAGGAGAATCACATGAACCTAGGAGGCGGAGGCTGCAGTGAGCTGAAATGCTGAAATTGTGCCACTGCACTCCAGCCTGGTGACAGAGTGAGACTTCATCTCAAAAAAAAAAAAAAAAAAATGAATAATTTTTGGGTAGGCACAGCGGCTCACACCTGTAATCCCAGCACTTTGGGAGGCTAAGACAGGCAGATCACCTGAAGTCAGGAGTTTGAGAGCAGCCTGGCCAACATGGTGAAACCCCGTCTCTACTAAAAATACAAAACCTGGCTGCGCGTGGTGGCATGCACCTGTAATCTTAGCTACTACAGTGACTGAGTCATGAGGATCACTTGAACCCGGGAGGTGGAGGTTGCAGTGAACTGAGATGGCACCACTGTACTCCAGCCTGGGCAACAGAGCAAGACTCTGTCTCAAAAAAAAAATCTAAAAAACTAAATAATTTTGGCAATGTGGTTCTCCAAGAATGAGTGATGGGCAAAATACTACAAGAAGCTAAAAGTGAAGCCGTCTTTGTCCCCTCCATCTCTGTTGTGGTATTAGGGCTTTTCACTGCAGCTCTCCGGTACTGTCCTTGAAATGAGACTATCTGGCTTACAGACCAAATAAGGGGGCCTCCAAATGTTTATTAAATATGATACTAGAAAATCCACTTCTTCCTTGCTTTTCTTTTTTTAAAGGCAAAAATATGATGTGTAGAGGGTCTCACATTTCTTTTCCATAGCAAACGTCTATGCTTCTAAGAAAGGGCCAGCCGATGTCTTTTGCACCCTGTCAAGTGCACACAACCCATTTTGTAGAACATTTCTCTGTATTCTATTCATGCTCCTTTGGTTGTTCAGAGAATCGACCCTAAACTCCTACTAATAGTAGAAAGTCTAAGCTAGAAAAACTGGACAATGTCAATGTTTTGTTCTCTACTGGCCAAGTCCATGTTTTTCTGAATTATTGATAGATAAGAAACAATTATTGAGTAACTTATTAAGGCAGTTAATGAACACAAATACATTTCTCCAGGAAGTACTGCCTTAAGCCATCCCTTAACAAACTGTTAAAACTTCATGTACTTTTGGCAGGGTAGTGCGGAAAAAACTTGGGAGAAGGGCAGATAGCCCTATGGCACCCCTTAAATCACATCACAGAGGCTACCTGCTCCCCATAATTGGGCTAGCTCTGTGTTTTCACCATTGACACTGAAAATTAAATATTTGATAATGCCAGGAGTGGAGTCTCATACTGTAATCCTAGCACTTTGGGAAGTTGAGGCAGGTGGATCACCTGAGGTCAGGAGTTCGAGACCCAGCCTGGCCAACATGGTGAAATCCTGTCTCTACTAAAAATACAAAAATTAGCTGGGTGTTGTGGCACATGCCTGTAATCCCAGCTACACAGCAGGCTGAGGCAGGAGAATCACTTGAACCAGAGGTTGTTGCAGTGAGCCGAGATCACGCCACTGCATTCCAGCCTGGTGACACAGCGAGACTCCGGTCAGAAAATAAAATAAAATAAAATAAAAATGGACATCTACGTTGTTCATTTATTGAAAGAATGAATGATGTAGCAGGTTCTGTAATGTACCACATGGTCTCCCTTTAGGAAGGAAGAGTTTACCTGTCAGTTGCTGGGGGTTTTGCTGGAACAGGCTCTGAATGGTCAACCCTCTTTGGGCATTGCCTTAGCTGAAGAAAATCTCTCTCAGGATTTGCCCCCTTCCAGGGACAGCTTGCAGCCAGTGACTGATCAGTTGGTCGTCAGAGGTAGGAGGGCTTGACCCCTTGTCCCATCTTGGGGCAACTCCGAGGAGCTATCCCGGCTTCAGAGCTCCCTGAGTGGTTGACTGAGGCCTTGGTTGGGAATCCACAGTAGATCAACTTCTCCATCTGCCCAGTCCTGCTTCCTTTTCTTCCCCTCTACAAGTTTTGATTCCAAGAGCTAATAATTTTCTGACACACTAGTCTCAATTTGGAGTCTGCTTCCTAGAAGAGGATCCTCCCACATACGCAAGTGGTCAAAATTCAAACAGTAAAAAGAGTGTGCAAAGGAAAATAGGCATACCAGCACCGATGGATGCTTCCAGGCTGCGTGTGTGCGTGCGTGCGTGTGCGTGCGTGCGTGTGTGTGCGTGCGTGCGTGTGCGTGCGTGCGTGTGTGTATACATGTATATTAAAATCCTTGTACATTTTATACCCATTTTGGCCATTTTCTTATAAAGTTTGTAGCACCTTATACATGCTTTTTTCTATCTTATTTTTCATTTTAACCTATTTTTACGTAGTGATACATAAAGTTTTACAATTACTGTCTAATATTCCATTTTGCATGGATGTACCATAATAATAGCTACCATCTGCATGACACCTATTGTCTGGACACTCTGGCCAGCTCTTTATATTTATTCAACACATATCTTTTTTTTTTTTTTTCTTTTTTTTGAGACAGTCTCATTCTGTCGCCCAGGCTGGAGTGCAGTGGTGCGATCTCTGCTCACTGCAACCTCCGCCTCCCGGGTTCAAGTGATTCTCCTGCCTGTCTCCTGAGTAGTTGGGACTGCAGGTGCATGCCACCATGGCCAGCTAATTTTTATATTTTTAGTAGAGAAGGGGTTTCACCATGTTGGCCAGGATGGTCTCGATCTCTTGACCTTCTGATCTGCCCACCTCGGCCTCCCAAAGTGCTGGGATTACAGGCGTGAGCCACTGCACTTGTTCAACATATTGTGTATCTATTATGTGCCAGGCACTGTTCTGAACACCAACAACACTAGAAACTGTATCTCACACTTCACTTCAACGTTAAGACTTTGCCACTATTCTTTTTTTGTTTGTTTGTTTTTGTTTCTTTGTTTTTTTGTTTTTTTGTGTTTTTTTTGAGACAGAGTCTCACTCTGTTACCCAGGCTGGAGTGCAGTGGCGTGATCTTGGCTCACTACAACCTCCGCCTCCTGGGTTCAAGTGATTCTCCTACCTCAGCCTCCCGAGTAACTGCAACTACAGGTGCATGCCACCATGCCCAGCTAATTTTTGTATTTTTAGTAGAGAGAGGGTGTCACCATATTGGTCAGGCTAGTCTTGAACTCCTGACCTCATGATCCACCCACCTCGGCCTCCCAAAGTGCTGGGATTACAGGCGTGAGCCACTGCACCTGGCCAAGTTTGCCACTATTGTTGTCCCTATTTTACAGATGAGAAAACTGATGTTCAAGTAACTTGCCTAAGGTGTGACTCGTAAGCGGTGGGACCAGGATCCATGATGAGGCAGCTGGTTTCTACCCTCTCTGCTCTTAAACCCTCCACCAGCATCCTCTTCATCCTGCAACTTATTTCATCCGCTTCCCCCAATGGACAGTCAAGCTGCATGCAGTTAGTGGCTATTATAAACAACGCTGCCGCAAGCAGCCTTTTCCATTTATCTTTGAGTGCCATCTCCCTACTGCTAAACGGGGAACAAGCGAGCTTATTATTCAACAGGATACCTGTTAGCAGTCCCAGGTCATTACCCAGACCATTTTAAAACGTGCCTTTCTTCAAAATTAGGGTTTTACGGAATCAAAAGATACAGCATTCCATTCTTAATATGAAAATCTTAGGTTAAGCTTTTAAAATACTTCCATGCAGTCCCCTTGTGTTAGATGCATATTTGCAGATAGGGTAATACCTGAATTACCATCGTCAGTGTCTCTGGTGGGAAGTGGAATGTTTTTATTGAAATTGTTCTTGTTTGTGTTTCAGGAAAAAAAAAATGAAAGCAGACCTACAATCTGGGTCTGGTTTTCATCATAGTGCAATCTTTATGAGACAATGTAAGGCTGAGAATTTTTTAATCTGATATTTCTTTAAAAAATGCATGTTCGAAAATGATACAAACCAATCAGAGGAAGAAGAAGAACGATGGAAAAAAGAAATCCCTTACATAAAAGAGAAGAAGGAAATTCCAGCGAAGTTTCACAGGGAGGAGGGAAAATCCATCTGTATCGCTATTTATTAGGTTGTTATTTCTTGGTATAGCGTAATAGTTGGTTTTGTCGAACAACGAAAATTCTGTTTAGAGGAAATTGGACAGTTCACACTCCCTGAAGTGAGAACATAACATTTCACTGAACATTACAAACCCATCATGTGTCCCATGATCCACTGGCCCTTTAAATAAATATTTCACTTTCTTTAGAGAATCTTCCTGTTCTGGTCATAGATCCATCTCATATTAGATGATTGAATATCTATGTAATTTGTAGTGTCTCTGTGGATATTCTTGAAATTCTCATATTTTCATTTAATGGTACACTCCACTAATTGGGGGCAGGAAGTAATTTGGCATGACTTCAGGGTTAGTTGTTGAAATTTAAAGGCATTTTTACATAATGCTCCGAATACTGGGAATAGTAAAACCTCAATCTTCCAATAAGCTAGAAAACTATTAATGGATTTCTAGGTACTGTTGTTTAGTGTTAATACTCAGTGGAATATATTTTTCATTAAATATGAAAACAGTCCAAGTATGCTGTGTACCAGGTGTGCTAATTTTACTGCTTCCTGGAGTGTCCATAATTTCAAAATTAATCTAGTCTTCTTTTATATGTTTTTCATGAATTTTGGCTTTCTTTTTAACAGTCATAATGATTCAACTATGAAGAATAAAAACTGGCAAGAAAAAGCCAATAAAACTGTAAAGAAAGTAAAAAGTTTCAGGGAAATGAGATTTACCAAATGATGTACAATATAGTTCCCTCTCTACCAAAGCTTTCCATCTTAAATTTATTCTAAAATCTAAAAATTTATTTATGCCTCATTTAGTGTTTATTTGTGCCAGTTTCATAGCATGAATCAAATCATGATGGTTAGGTGAGTAAATCAAGCACCATATTAAAATTCATCCTTGGATTATCAGAGTATCTTTTTTTCTTATTCCCATTATCTTGCCTCTTTCCGAAGCAAGAAATTTAAATTTCTATGTGACTGAAGTAATCACATGTCAGAATACCCGAGGACTTAAAATTTCAGCTGCTGTGGCTTACACATTTCAATTTCCTAAATCCACTGTGAAAAGAAAAAGAAGAGTGGATACATTAAAATATCTAATATTTTCCCATTGTTATTCTCAATTTCTTTCTCTTTACTATAAATTATACATGTTTACTTGCATGAATACAATTGCCTTTTCTCCTGTTGCTTAAATCTCTTTGTCTACAGAAAGTGATAAGAGCTCATCCATTATTTAAGTTACTATTTCTATAACTGAATTAATACATACATCTACCCAAGCAAATAGGTTGATAGAATGAAGGTGAACACAGATTTTCTGCCTAAAGTCTCACTTCATGATCTCTGTTTAGATGCTTAACAGTGAAAACACATTGCCACAAATACCAGGGTTTCTTAATGGTGATAGTGTAAACAGTACTGTAAGAAAAAGAAAACCTCAAATTCTTTTTTAGCAAAAGGATATTCTCCTTGTTGAAAAGATTCCTTGCTTACTCTCTTAATTTTCTAGGCCCTGGAGTGAAAAGGCATAGCTTTTAAATCCTGCTTTGCAAAGTGTAAATCAGGCTGGTGGGTATAGACTGCCCTGGATTTTCAGTCTAAAAAATTTGGGACTGAGTGCAGTGGCTCATGCCTGTAATCTCAGCTCTTTTTGAGGATGAGCCAGGAGAACCGCTTGAGGCCAGGAGTTTGAGACCAGCCTGAACAATACAGTGAGAACCCATCTCTACAAAACATTCAAAAAAAAAGATTAGCCAGGAATGGTGGCACACGCTTGTGGTCCCAGGTACTCAGGAGAGGCTGAGGCAGGAGGCTAGCTTGAGCCCAGGAGATTGAGGCTGCAGTAAACTATGATCACATGACTGCATTCTAGCCTGGGTGACAAAGTGAGACCTCGTCTCTAAAAAGACCCAGCAAAAACCCCCCAACAATAATTGGGGCTTTATTTTTCCTTCATTATCAGTCCAACCTCACGCTGCCCCTGCTTTCGTCTCTCAACTTCACTTTCCTGGCCCAGACCCCCAAATTTTTCACTAGGCCCAATGACTGCTTCAGGGAAGGGAGAAGGTGGAGGGGAAGAAGGTTTAGGGGCAGTCCTATTTAGAAAGGAAGTGTGCAGACTTGAAGTGGGTGAGAAAATAATATCTGTCACTTACCCATATGGCCTCCACTGTTGAAGCTGCATGCACGTATTTGTTTAATATAAACACTGACATACTTTAGGAGAAGATGTGTTTCATTTTAAAAGATTGACTTGTACATTGCAGCTTATGAATGATAACCTTCTGGAAGCGATTAAATGAAATCATACACATGTACATAGTTTGCAACACTTATTTGTAAAGTCAATACATGGTAGTGAGTACAGGAAAGTAACCGAGAGAAAACAAAAGAACTGTTAATAGCAATTGTCCTGCTTAGTGCAGGGAATCTGCTGTCACACATTTAACTTGTCCATGCCTGGTTTGAGATATTGTCCCCAGAAGGCCTCTGTGAAAATATTTATGGTGAGTGAATGAGGGACCTCAGGCTGTCATTCACTCCTAATTATCTCCATTAATTAGGAGATAATTAGAGCCTGAGGGCCCTCATTCACCCACCATAAATATTGTAAAATTATTTATTGAGCCTCTACTACGCATCCAGCTCTGCTTAGATGCTGGAGTTAGAGGAGTGAATAGAATGGGCATAGTCTTTTTCCTTGGGGAACTTACAAGTTTATAATAGGATGAACTGCAAACATATTTGTAAGAATTCTTTATCTATAAGATAGATCTAGATTTATCCACATGGAGATACATTTCAGGAATTGATTCAACTGATTATGGGGGTTGGCAAGTCCACAATTCACAGGACTAGCTGTCAGGATGGAAACTCAGACAGAATTTCCAAGTTACAGTCTTGAGGCAGAATTCCTTCTCTGAGAAACCTGTTTTTGCTGTAAAGGCCTCAACTGATTGGATGAGACCCACCTATAATACCAAATGTAATCTCTTTCAAGTCAACAGATTGTAAATGTTATTCATACTTGAATATGAATATGAATATGAAAGTATGAAATACCTTTGTAGCAACATCTAGACTAGTGGTTGACCAAACAACTGAGCATTATAATCGAGGTACCCAGGCAGATCCTCATATTCTCTCCAAGTTGAAGAGCCAGAGATGAGAGTCTAGGGAGGCCAAGGTGATTAACTTGGCAGAAAAGAAGGGATCTATATGGAGAGAGAATTCCAGAAACATGCGGAGGGTCTCCCATGAGGCGTTAGCTGACAACTGATCAGCACATGGATGTGAGGAAATGTCCAAGTTCAGTGAAAGAACTACCCAAAAGGATTAAAATGAACACTTTCCAGAGATCACACAGGGCCAGAAACAGTTTCTGTTCCCACCAGCCAGAACAAAACTTGTCATAATTCATGAAGTGCTAGGTAGAACACTCAGAAGTATTTTGCCTCAGTGGTATGGCAGAATTAGACCCAGACTACATTGCTCCGTTTCTGCCTAACAAACCTTAGAAGCAAACCTGAAACGCTCAGACTGTTTCCAGGTAATGTCACTGTGCCCCAGAATAAAGTTTCAGAGTAGTTCCAGTCATACAAAAATATATAGCACCCGAAAAGGTAGAATTTACCATGTCTGGCATGCAATCAATATTACTAGGCATGCAGAGAAAGAGGAAAATACAACCCACAGTCAGAAGAAGAAATCAACCAAGTGAAACTGATCCACAAGTGACACTGATAACAGAATTAGTAGACAAAGGCATTTAAACCATCATCTGTTTCGCTATGTTCAAGAAATTGGAGGAAAGATCATGTGTGATAAGTACAGACATGGAACATAGAACACAAAAAAGTGAAATTCTATGAGGATTACAATATCTGAGGTTTTTTTTAATGCACTGAATGGAATTAAAACAGATGAGACATTATGCAGGAAAAGATTAGCAAAGACACAGCAATAGGAACAAAGCAAAAGCAAATAGAGAGGGAAAACACTAAAAAACAAACAAACAAAAACCAAAATACCACCCCCCACCAGCATCCATGAGTTGTAGTGCATCTTTAGTGGCCTAATATATGTATAACTGGAGTTCCTAGTCCCAGCAAACTGGGAATCAGAGAGAATGCCTTCAACTGAAAAAGGTTATCAATGAAAAGCCTATAGCTAACATTTATAGTGAAGGAACAAATACTTTCCCTTGAAGATCAGGAACAAGACAAGGATGTTCACTCTCACTACTTCTCTTCAGTATTTTATTGGAGGTTCTAACTAGATAAATGAAGCAAGAAAAAGAAATAAGGGCATTCAGATAGAAAAAGAAGTAAATCTGTCTTTATTTCCTGATGACACTATGTAAAACCTCTTATGGAAGCTATAAAAAGTTACTCAAACTAATGAACGGCTTTAGACATATCACCGGATATAAAATTATTATACAAAAATCAGTTATTTCTGTATACTACCAATTAAATTTTTAAACATTTCATTTACAATAGCATAAAAATGTGAAATAGAGATAAATCTGATAAAATATGTAGAAGACCTTTACACTTAAAAATACAAAACAATGCTGAGAGAAGTGAAACATCTAAATAAATAGATTTACCAGTTTGATGTGTCAGATGCCCAGTCTAGCTGACATGTCAAATTTCCCCCAAATTAATCTATAGAAACATAAATTCACAATAAAAAATCCATTTTGTGGAAATTTTTTGTTGAAGCTGACAAGCTGATTCTAAAATTCATTTGAAAATGTAAACGAACTCGGAAAACCAAAACAACTGGGAAAAAAAATGCGAAGAAATATTTTACATTATCTTACTTTAATATTTATTATAAAATTACAGTAATTAAGATACTATAGTATTGCATCAAGAGAGATAAATAGATTAGCAGAACAGAGTAGAGTAATTAAGAACAGAGTAATTAAAATAAGTACAATACTGGTGTCAAGACAGTCTTGACAACAAGATCAACAGAGGAAAAGGGAGAGAATCCAGAAATAGACCCATGCAAGTATGAAGACCATTCAAGGAAGAAAGTATAATGTTTTGACCTAGTGGAGATAGAAAAATAAGATATCCATAGGCAAAAGAATTAATTCTGGTTCAATTCTTGCACCGTATACAAAAATTAAACCAAAATGGATCAGAGATCTAAACATAAAAACAAAAACTAGAAAATTTCTAGGAGAATACATAGGAGAAAATTGTTCTGGCCTTGGGTTAGGCAAAGATTTCTTACATATAACACTACAGTCACAATAACACAAGCACAATGAATCTACTGCAAACTCTGCACAGGAAAGAATGGAATCAAATATGAGTTATACATTTTTTATTTTTCAACCAAGAAACTGAATCTCTGATCTAAGTGTACTGCCAGTCTTGGTATACTTGTTTCAGATGCTGCTAATACACGAAGTTCAAGTTAGCAGTTCCAGTGATTTAGCGCAATATACTTGCTAATGACTTAGAGGATGCAGTGAATGGCCATGTGGAAAAATTTGCTGATGACACAGAAGTGTTTAGGTTGGGAAGAGCTAAGGAGGATGGTGAGAAACCTAAGATGGATCTAATAAAGCTGGCTGACTGAACAAACACTAAGACTGATAACATTTTACAGAGAAGGGCAAAAGGTAATAGATACAGAGAGAAATAATTTAAGCTCTACATAATTTAGTGTGTGCAGTACACAGTGATGGATTTAGGATTTATGTTAGTCCCAAAGGAAAAGGGCTTGCTGTAGGAATCAAATTAATGAAAATATTTCATGAAAACCATCAAATCTGCAGTGGTCTTGAAAAGAAGGCAAAAAAATTGGAGGAAAAAATTTAAAAATATATATTGTAGATGAATCTGGGTGCCTACCTAATAAGCTTTCTCTCACTAACTCATTTATTCTAATGCTTTTTCCTAGTTCCCCCAACCTTGACTCTGCTTTCAGAGCAGATTTCAATAAAGGTGACTTTTCCCCAGCACTAGAAAATGAATCAAATCAATCTAAACCAGTTGTTCCCAAAGTATAATTCCCAGACTAGCCACAGCAGAATACCGGACAACTTACTAGAATCTACTGAATCAGAAACCCGGGTGGTGGAGCATTGCAATCTATATTTTAGCAATCTACCCCAGAAGTAGATTCCAATTTGTGCTGAAGTTTGAAAACCACTCATCTAAACCAGTTATGATAATTTCATTCCCCTTGGTCAATGATTGTATGAGGGATAAGAATTGACCTTGTTCAGGCCAATGAGATACAAGTGGAAGTCTACTAGGAGATTCTAACAAAGATCTTTCTCTCTCATAAGAGGAGAAAACACATTGCAGCTTTTAGCAATAGTTGTGTGAGGATGTGATGTCTGGAGCTGCAGCAGCTATCTTGTGGCTATGAGGGGGGAATGCCTGAGGACTGCAGAGTAAAAAAATCATGTCTTGGCACCACTGAATCAACCAACCTTGGCACCACCCTACCTCCAGGATGTCTGGCTATGTAAGGAGATAAACCCCACTTTTGGTCAGATGTGCACATTTGAAAGCATCCCCCTAAAAGCACCTCCCTTCCTTCTTCATTGTGGTACAGAGAAAGCAAATCTGAATGCACATATGTTCAGAAATAGTGAAAGAGAAAACAGGAATACAGATCTTATCCCTTTCATTGAACATTTGAAAGCTACATTCCCTAACTTTAAAGCAATTGTATTTTTCAGCCTTGTTGCTTTTGTATGCTGTGTTGATGTAACATTTACTTTCTCACAGTTATTTGTAAGGCAACTTTAGCAATAGAACTATGTGAAAACATAAAGAATCTTTCTGGGAGTCAGCACACAGTCCATCTAGGTCAGGACTATGTGCGACTAAAGGATGCCTTGGGAAGAACATTCATAGTCATGCAGTTCTTGGTTGCAACCTCAGAAAGTTAAAGTTGCACACCATACACTTTGGTTTCCCATAGAAATCCATTATGAATTGACCATTTATTAATCTCCCCAATTCTTAATATGGCTCTTCACTTTATGAATTATGATCACATGGTGGAGGCCAACTTCATCTCTAAGATCACTTTCATGAAAAATAAAATGCCAAGACAGATGTCTGGATGGAGATCTACACAGAGAGAGGGCAAAAGGCTTTTCTTGCTGAACGTGTCCTGGATATCCTGACAACCTGCATTGCTTGGTCCTGGAGCAGACTTGCAAGAGGGCAGGGAGTGGGATGACCGGTCAAATAAATGTATCCTTTTCTGTGCACCATCTCAGCTTAATGTTAGACAAACGTTTTACAATTAAGCCCCTCAAATGACTAACTGCAAAAGCAGATGGGTTTGTCATCATGCCCCATAGGTCAGGAAACTTGGACTTTGCAGGACTGACAGCAGGAATTGCTCCAAAATCAACTGGCCTCCACTGAGAATTCCCTGTCAGCTGTTATAGAAGGCGGTGTCCATTGAAATCCACCTTCAAATAGTGCAATAGCGGAGAGGAGATCTCTCAGAGAGACGAAAAGCAGACCAGGCAGGATTTCAGGGCTTAAGACCAATACCTTGCATTGCACTCAGAGCTATTAAGGAAACCAGCAGCATATGGATCCCAGATGTTCCAAGCTGATCTCCCTCTGGGAGGAGGTTGTCCTAGCCTGCCCTGAAACTCAGAGCAGGTCACGAAAGAAGACACCACAGGCACCCAGCCAGGAAGGTGGAGGGGCACACAGAGTCAAGACATCCCAGGCTTCCTTATCCAGGCTTCAGTCCTGCATTCGAGGTTTCTGTGATTCCATTTCCTCCTCTTGTAAGGCAAGACTATTCCTGTTTTATGATGGTGGAGTGAGGATAAAATAGCACAGAAGGTGGGAAAAGGCATTTGGTCACATGACTTTTAAAGTCCCTGTGCAGAGACACTGTTATACACTCACGAGAACCTATTTCCAAGACTCCTTTGCAGCTAGGTGGGGGTCATGGGACTGGGTCCCAGCCAATGAGATGTAAGCAAGTGTTGTGCATCCCTTCCAAGCCTGACTCCCAGAAACAAACTCAGCTGTTTTCCACCACCTGTCTCTCCTGCTTACTGGTCACATACACAGAATCTAGCAGAAAACCTGGAAGCCCTATAAGATGGTGGAGCCACAAGATGGAAGGAGTGCAGATGCCTGAATGACTACATGGAAAGCCAGCTGCCCAACAGGAACAAGCATATCAGATTTTGCTTGAATGAAAATAAGACTTTTATTGTGCTAAGCTATTCTGGAATTTGTTTCAGAATCAAACAGTACTTAATTCACCTTACCCAATATAGTCTCTACCAAGCTTGTCCAACTCACCTTATTTTGTTGTTATTGTTCTGTTCTGTTTTGTTTTAGGCTTTTAGCAGCCTGAATCCACGGTTTTGTTTCTGTCTCTAGTGATGAGTGGAAAAGAGGGATGAGGAAGGGGCTTTACTGACCCAACCAGAAACAGAAATTAAGAACCTGATATGGTTAGGCTTTGTGTCCCCACCCAAATCTCATCTTGAATTGTAATCTGCAGGTGTTTAGGGAGTGACCTGGTGGGAAGCATTGGAGTAAGGGGATGGTTTCCCCCATGCTGTTCTTGTGACAGTGAGTGCATTCTCACGAGATCTGCTGGTGTTATAAGGCAATTTTCCCTGCTCCTGCTAGCTCTCTCTTTCCTGCCACCATGTGAAGAAGGTCTTTGTTCCCCCTTCTGCCATGACTGTAAGTTTCCTGAGGCCCCCCACCCCGAGCCATGTGGAACTGTGAGTCAATTAAACCTTTTTTCTTTATAAATTACCCACTCTTGGGTATGTCCTTATAGCAGTGTGAAAATAGACTAATACAGAACCCATGACTATATTCTCCCCCTTGGACACTGCTGAGTCTTAGATAAAGGAACTGAGAGGTAACTGGGAGAAAGGAGAATCTGGGGGAAAGGAGGAATGGGAGGCAGGAATTACAAATGATTATACATTTAGAGAGATGACTCAAAATGTCCTGGTAGCACACGTATCTTCCATCCACTTAAGGATTCTCCTTATCAATGCTTTCGTGCTCAGGGTGAAACTGCAAGCTTGCCTGGGCCTCGGTATGAGGGGCTGGAGCCTCCCTGCTTTTCCAACTGGTTGTCGGTGTCTAAACAGATAGACATTGAGGCACATTAAGCAGACCTTAGGCACTTCAGGGTCTGAAGGAAATTAGGCCAGCTGAATCACCATCAAGTAAGTTTGTTCTTTTTTAGAAGGCAAACAGTGGTAAATACAACCCACACCATCTCTCCAAACTACATGTTCACTGCCGTGTAATCCACCCATAATAGATTGCTGACAAGTGTAGGGAGGTTTGGCGAATGTATGCCAGATGAATACTCATTTTCTTTCTTTCTTTCTTTCTTTTTTTTTTTTTTTTTAGACAGTGTTTTCGCTCTTGTTGCCCAGGCTGGAGTACAAAGCCACCATCTTGGCTCACCGCAACCTCTGCCTCCCAGGTTCAAGTCTCCGAAGTAGCTGGGATTACAGGCATGCACCACCAAGCCCAGCTAATTTTGTATTTTTTTAAGTAGAGATGGGGTTTCTCCATGTTGATCAGACTGGTCTCGAACTCCTGACCTCAGGTGATTAGCCCGCCTTGGCCTCCCAAAGTGCTGGAATTACAGGCATGAGCCACTGTGCCCGGCCTAATACTCATTTTCATTGGCTCAGTAATCTGCGAGATTTTTTTTGGATATACATGTGGTTGGTGTGAAGTAAGATCTACAGAATTCTTATTCAAGAGATTGTGATCACTTTATATCTGTTTTTAAATTTACAGATGGGTTCTCACTGTGTTACCCAGGCTGATCTTGAAATCCTGGACTCAGGCAATCCTCCCATCTCAGTCTCCTGAGTAGCTGAGATTGCAGGCACGTGCAACTACCCCTCAGCTGTTATGATCATTTTAGGTAAATATTTTTTATGCATGAATAACCTGATCTGGACAAATTCATTTCTGATGCTCAAATCTTACCTTGCTCTTTTTTTCTTTTATTTGAGTGTGGTAAAATATACAGAATATTAACTTACCATTTTAATAATTTTTAAGTGTACAATTCAGTGGCATGAATTATATTCACAATGCTGTACAACCATTGCCAGTATTTATGTCCAAAGCTGTTTCATCATCTCAGATAGAAACTTGGATATAATAGTTCCTCACCCCCCCTCCCTTTCCCTAGCTCCTGGTAACCTCTAATCTACTTTTTATCTCTATAAATTTGCATATTCTGGATATTTCATGTGAGTAGAATAATAAACTATTTGTCCTCTTCTATGTGGCTTATTTTACTTAGTGTAATATTTTTAATGTTCACCCATATTGTATCATGTTTTAGAACTCTTTTCTGTTTATGGCTGAATAATATTCCTTGGCATGCATATACCAGAGTTTGTTCATCTGTTCATCTGTTGATAGACACGTGGCTATGCTGAATAACACAGCTATGAATATTGACTTACAAGTGTCTGTTTGAGTCTCTGCTCTGAATTCCTTTGGGTATACATATGTAAGAGTGAAATTGCCAGACCATACAGTAATTCTCTGTTTAGCTTTTCGAGAAACTACCAAACTGTTTCCCATTGCAAACCTGCAGGATTTTTTTTCTTTGTTTCTTCCTTTATTTTTTTTATTTTTATTTATTTATTTATTTATTTTTGAGACAGAGTTTTGCTCTTGTTGCCCAGGCTGGAGTGCAGTGGCATGATCTTGGCTCACTTCAACCTCCGCCTCCTGAGTTCAAGCAATTCTCCTGCCTCAGCCTCCCTAGTAGCTGGGACTAGAGGCATCCGCCACCATGCCCGGCTAATTTTTTGTATTTTTTTAGTAGAGACGGGGTTTCACCATGTTGGCCAGGCTGGTCTCGAACTCCCGACCTCAGGTGATCCGCCCACCTTGGCCTCCCAAAGTGCTGGGATTACAGGTGTGAGCCACGGCACCTGGCCAAACCTGCAAGATTTTTTTAAAAAAAACAGATGAAATTAAAAATGTAGAAGAGGGCATTTGCTATGCAATAGCAAAGACTGAGTGATAAGAGTACCCTCTGGATCTGGAAACCTCATTAGCCCAGAGCATGTCTCTCTATTCCCTCAGCTGTCTCTCCTGAGCAGTCTCATTAAAGGGTTCACATCTGAGTGACTCCTAGATACAGGGGTCAATTGACCAAGAAGCTAATGAACCTTGAGCTTACCCTGGCTCCTCTTCATTTACCCTGGCTCCTCCTCACTTACCCTGGCTCCTTCCAAGGCCCTGAGAAGGACCCACACAATGTGGTCATTTTTTTTTTTTTTTTTTTCAAAAGTAAGATATTTTAACTAAAGTCTGTCAAGGCAACTGCCTCTTTCTACTATCATAGTTCCCCTTGTTTTGGATGGCTTTAAAGGGCTCATGGACATTTTGGGCATCTGGTTAAGGGGAAGTTCAACTGGGGATATATTTCATTTTGGTTTAGGGGCTTATATATGTAGATGGTGGTTTCTTTTGAGTACAGCTAAGTTACTACTAGTCATCCCAGTATGAGAATACTGCAGGGAACACTCCTACCACCCAGTGTAGAAACTCACCAGCATCATGACATGAAGGAGATATAAATGCGTCCTACACTATCTAGCAGGATAAATAAGGTTTGAAATGTACAGAGCCATAGACAGGTAAATTATTTCAAACATCAGATATATAAAACTGTCAGCAAAAAATTTTCTTTTCCTAATTGCTGAACCCAAATGGAAAGTCTCTCCTGTCAGGATTTATACTTGATAATGAAGCATATACAGTGATAAGTGCATTATGCATTTTGTTCTTTTTTAATGAGAATTGCACAAAATGAAATGACCAAAATTCCTGTAGTTTCAGGGCTAGTTTTAGTTTTAGTATCATGGTGCTGTAAGTAGGGAGAAAATACAGTTTTAATAGTCCATATATGAAAGAGACTTGAAAGAGGATTTTTTTCAAATTTGACAACTATCCTAAAAATGTATGTGGTATTATGGTATTGCCAATAGTAGTTGCACAGATGAAAGAAACCTCTCTAAACTATCAATTACGAAACCACATTTTGATCCATCATGCTAGAGGACATGACTGAATTAGCCATCTCTTCCTGCTGTAGAAAATACTATAAAATTGTTTTACAAAACGGTGTTCAAAAAGTATACAGACATGAAATTAGAATGACAGCATCATAAAGTGGCATCAGTTAATAAAAGAATGTTATTTTTTAGAGCATATATGTTTGTGGTATTTGTCAGCTTTACACAATTTATGATTTCTTTTTTTTTTTTTTTTTTTTTTTTTTTTGAGATGGGGTCTCACTGTGTCGCCCA
Source organism: Papio anubis (assembly GCF_008728515.1). Lineage (NCBI taxonomy): Eukaryota > Metazoa > Chordata > Mammalia > Primates > Cercopithecidae > Papio > Papio anubis. The sequence continues at coordinate 95,162,074 of NC_044986.1, forward strand.
GGCTGGAGTGCAGTGGTACAATATTGGCTCACTGCAACCTCTGCCTTCCTGGATCAAGCAATCCTCCTACCTCAGCCTCCTGAGTAGCTGCAACTACAGGCTGTGCCACCATGCCCAGTCAATTTTTTTTGTATTTATATGTGTTTTTGTAGAGACAACATTTCCCCATGTTGCCCAGGCTGCACAATTTTTGATTTATTGTGATTTTTCTGTTCGCATTCTTTAAAAAATTCACATTCCTACTCAATTTTGTATATTAACTTTGGACTATTGTTCTTAACGACGTTCTCAAGGTAATCTAAGCTACAGTCCTTACAAAGTCTGGATCTGCCTGCCTACATCATGTTTTGTCACCAATGAGTCACATTCATGCAAACCCACATTTTTTTTCTGTGCTTCTCTGGCATTCAGAGTCCTTATTCTAAGACCATTGCCCTGTACCATGGAATCTTTCAATAATTTTCTTCCTCCCTCATCCCTTCGCTCCACATTTAACCAGCCACAGTGTCTCCTGCTTCCATAATCTCTTCCCCTCACAGCAGCATTCCATTCCCATGTGAGGTACTGCTGCTTGTTTTTCTTGTATAGCTCCTGCGGGAGGCTAAATGGCCCCCAAAGATATCTAGGTCCCAATCCCTGGAACTAGTGAATACTACTGTCTTAGTCAGTTCAGGTTGCTATAACAAAGTATCACATACTGCAGGGAGCTGGGGAGCGGGGGCTTTTAAACAAGAGAAATTTATAGAGGCTGGAAGTCTGACATCAGGGTGCTAGCATGGCCAGGTTCTAGTGAAGGTCCTCTAGTGAAGGTCCTCTAGTGAAGGTTGCAAACTGCTGACATCTCATTTTATCTTCACATGATAGAGAGTCAGAACGCTTCTTCAGGGGCCATCTTAAAAGGGCACAAATCCCACTCCTGAGGGCACCACCCTCATGACCTAATTACCTCCCAATGGCCCCACTTTCTAATACCATCACACTGGGCACTAGGGACTCAACATATAAATTTGGGGAGTAATGTCCGTAAGATGGCAGAATAGAAGATCCCAGACCTCACCTGCACACAAAAACAAGAATAAAGTCAACTTTGCATGGATGAGGATAGCTTGGGGAGAATCCCACAGTATATTTAGGGTATGAATCCTAGAATCCTAAAGTGACGCAGAGGAGTTCAGAGACTATGGAAGGATGCATTGAAAGGGGTAGAAAATATTCTGCCCGCATCGCTCCATCCTCCAGGCTGGCACAGGGCCAGAAAGAATCCTTTTGTCTATGACCTCCCCTTATGGGAGGAGAGTGAGAGTAGGGAACCTCAACAATTTTGCCACTGAGGATCCCAACAGCCCTAGCTACAAATGACTCCAGTGATCGTTTTTGATGCAGATTCCAGCTGCCGGCACTTCCTGGAGCCAGAGCCACTGTATCTCCTAGAGCTGGAGCCACCATGTGCTGACCCTCCCTTGACAGAGGGAGAGCTGCCACTCATCCCCAACCCTAACCCTGGTAAGTCCATGTGTGCCTAGACCTGGGAACCAGGCAGCAGCTGCATAGCACAGGCCTGCACAGCAATCCCAGTGCCTGCTGGTGCCACTGAATATGCATCCATATGTACATGGGAACAGGTAACTACTTCAGCTGCACACTCACAGCCATGGGACCAGGTGCCCCTGAAACTGTACCCACTGCCCATTAGCCTGGGCTCCTGCATGCTCACTGTTGCCACAGTGCATGCACACCACATCTAATGGACCAGGTATCTGAGTGTATGCCCATATGTCCAACAGACTCAAGCCCTGGCTGCACTCCTGGAACCAGCAGACCTAGATCAGAAGCCACTGCACATCTTTTTTTTTTTTTTTTTTTTTTTTTTTGAGACAGAGTCTCGCTCTGTTGCCCAGGCTGGAGTTCAGTTGCATGATCTCTGCTCACTGCAAGCTCTGCCTCCTGGGTTCACACTGTTCTCCTGCCTCAGCCTCCTGAGTAGTTGGGACTACAGGCACCCGCTACCACGCCCAGCTATTTTTTGTATTTTTAGTAGAGACGGAGTTTCACCATGTTAGCCAGGATGGTCTTGATCTCCTGACCTTGTGATCCGCCCGTCTCAGCCTCCCAAAGTGCTGGGATTACAGGCGTGAGCCACCGTGCCCGGCCACCACTGCACATCTTACCCAGTTGGTGCCCTTGTGCCTTCCCATAGAAGGAGCTCTTTCTTTACCTAGGCCAGTCCCTCAAATTTGGAATGGGTGACTGCCTCTTTAAATGCAAAGACAACAACATAAAAGCTATAAGAAACACACACACACACACACACACAAACAGGGAAACATGACACCACCAAAATAATACAATAACTTTCCAGTAACCAATCCCAAAGAAAGAGAGATCTATGTATCGCCAAAGAATTCAAAATAATTGGTTTAAAGAAGCTGAGATCTCTAAACACAGATCTCTAAATCAGAACTCAACTAAATCAGAAAAGAATGCATCAATAAAGTGAAAATTTCAACACAAAGATAGAAATAAAAAAAGAGCCAGAAATTCTGATGCTAAAAAATACAATGAAATGTAAAATGGAGAGGTTCACCAGTAGACTCAGTCAAGGAAAAGAAAGAATAAGTGGACTTGAGTACAGATCATTTGAGATTGTACAGACAAGGGAGAAAAGAATGAACAAGAATGAACAAATCTTATGGAATTTAAGGGACACCACCAAGAGAACCAATATAGTCACTCAATTTTCAGAAGAGGAGAGAGAAAACAAGAGGCACAAAACTTACATAAAGAAATAATGGCTGAAAACTTCCAAAATCTTGAGAGGGAAATCAACATCCAGATTCATAAAACTCAAAAGTTCCCAAATAGGATAAACCAAAAGAGGACCTCATTTTAAGATATACAACTATAAGTGCATCATATAATAAAGCACATTATAATCAAATTATCAAAGTCAAAGACAAGGAGAGAATTTTGCAAGCAGCAACAGAAAAATGGCTTATCACATGTAAGAGAACCTCAATAAGGCTACCAGTAGATTCCTAATCAGAAACTTTTCAAGCCAGGAGAGAGTGGGATGATATAAAGTTAAAGTTCTGAAAGAAAAAAAAAAACTGTCAGCCAAGAATTCTACACCTGGCAAAATTATCTTCTGTGAATGAAGGAAAGATAAATTATTCCTGTGATGGTTAATACTGAGTGTCAACTTAATTGGACTGAAGAATACAAAGTATTGATACTGGGTGTGTCTGTGTGGATGTTGCCAAAAGAGATGAACATTTGAGTCAGTGGGCTTGGGAAGACAGATCCACCCTTAATCTGGTAGGCACAATCTAATCAGCTTCCAGTGAATATAAAGCAGGCAGAAAAACGTGAAGAGGTGAGACGGGCCTAGCCTCTCAGCTTACATCTTTCTCCCATGCTGGATGCTATCTGCCCTCGAACATTAGACTCCAAGTTCTTCAGTTTTGGGACTTGACCTGGCTCTCTTTGCTCATCAGCTTGTAGACAGCCTATTGTGGGACCTTGTGATTGTGTAACTTAATACTTAATAAACTCCCCTTTGTATATATATGTGTGTATATATATCCTATTATAAATATATTTATATATTATATATTTATATTTATTATATATTTATATTTTGATGCAGATTCTAGCTGCCGGCACTGCCTGGAGCCAGAGCCACTGTATCTCTTGGAGCTGGAGCCACCGTGTGCTGACCCTCCCTTGACAGAGTCAGAGCTGCCACTCATTTGAGCTGCCACTCAAAATATAAATATATTTTTATGTTATATATTTATAATATATAATATATCATATTATAAATACATTATATATATTTTATATATATATCTTATTAGTTCTGTCCCTCTAAGAGAACCCTGACTAATACACTTCCCCAGACTAACAAAAACTGAGGAAGTTCATTATCACTGGACCTGCCTTACAAGAAATACTTAAGGGAGTTCTTTGTTGAAATGAAATTATGCTAAATAGCAGTGTAAAAGCATATGAAAACATAAATCTTATAAATGAAGATAAATATAGAGTCAAATATAGAATAACTTAATACTGTAATAGCAGTGCATAAATTTATTTTAACCCTAATATAAAAGTTAAAAAATATTTTAAGAATAACTAGAATCAACTGGGAGTGGTGGCTCACGCCTGTAATCCCAGCACTTTGGGAGGCTGAGGTGGGTGGATCATGAGGTCAGGAGATCAAGATCATCCTAGCTAACATGCTGAAACCCATCTCTACTTAAAACACACACGCGCGCACACACACACACACATTAGCTGGTCGTGGTGGCACATGCCTGTAATCCCAGTTACTTGAGAGGCTGAGGCAGGAGAATCACTTGAACCAGGAAGTCGGAGGTTGCAGTGAGCCGAAATCATGCCACTGCAGTCCAGCCTGGTAACAGAGCGAGACGCTGTCTTAAAAAAAAAAAAAAAAGAATAACCAGAATCACAAAAGTTTGTCAATGGCTACCCAATATAAAAAGAAGTAAACTCTGACTACAAGAAAACAAAGTGTGAGAGGAGGGGAGTAAAAGTGTAGTTTTTAATGCAATTGAAGTCAAGTTATCAACTTAAAATACGATTATTATAACCATAAGATATTTTATGCAAACCCTATGATAACCACAAGGAAAAAGTCCATAATAGATACTCAAAAGATAAAAACAAAGGAATCAAAACAAATCATTACCAAAAACTATCAAATACCAAAGAAAGACAGCAAGAAAGAGAGAAACAAAACAATAACAAAATAGATGAAACTATTAACAAAATGGCAGTGAGTAAGTCCTACCTATTAATAATTACTTGAAATATAAATGGATTAACCTCCCTAATCAAAAGGCTTAGAGTGGCCGAATGCATTTAAAAAAGAAGATCCATCAATTTTCTTCTATAGAAGACTCACTTTAGATTCAAAAACACACATAGGTTGAAAGTGAAGGGAAGGTAAAATTATTCTATGCAAATAGTAACCAAAAGAAAACAGGGCTAGCTATGCTTACATCAGACAAAATAGACTTTGAGTTAAAAACTCTCCAAAGACAAAAAAAAGTCATTGCAAAATGATAAAACAGTCAAGTGATCTAACAATTATGAAAATATATACACCCAGCACCAGAGCACCTAAATATATAAAGCAAATATTGATGGATCTGAAGGAAGAAATTGACAGCAGTAAAAAAGCGGTAGGAGAATTCACTGCCTCATTTTCAATAACGGACAGAACAACCAGACAGAAAATCAATAAAGAAATAGCTGACTGAATAACATTCTAGACTAAATGGACCTAACAGACATATTTAGAACTTTCTACCCAACAGCAGAATACACATTCTCCTCAAACATATATGGAACATTCTCCAGGATGGATCACAAGTAGGTCCCAAAACACATCTTAACACATTTAAGACTGAAATCATTCCAAGTATCTTTAAGACCACAAGAGAATGAAATAGAAATCAATAACAGCGAGAAAGCAGGAAAACTCACAAATATATGGAAGCCAAATGGCATTTCCTTGATAATCATTGAGTCAAGAAATCAAACAAGAATTTTTTAAATACCTCAAAACAAACAGAAATGCAAATGCAACACATCAAAACTTATGAGATGCAGCAACAAGACTACTAAGAGGGAAGTTTATAGCAATAAATGCTTGTTTCCATTACAAAAAGAACACCTCAAATAACCAAATTTTATAGCTCAAGTAATTAGAAAAGGAAGAACAAACTTTGCCCAAAGTTAGCTAGAAATAATAAAGATTAGAGTGGGAATAAATCAAATAGAGAATTAAAAGAAAGAACAGAAAAATCATCAAAGATGAATTGATTTTTTGAAAAAAAGAAACAAAATTAGCAAACCCTTAGCTAGACAAAATCAGAAGTGAAAGAGAAAACATTACAATGGATGCCCGAGAAATAAAAAGGATCATAAGGGACTTTTATGAGCAATTGCACACCAACCAATTGGATAGGCTAGTAGAAATGGATGCACTGCAAGACATATATAACCTAGTAAGACTTAAGAAGAAACAGAAAGCCTGAAGAGACCACTAAGAGATAAGAAAATTAAATCAGTAATCAAAAACCTTCTAACAAAGAAAAGCTCAGGACATGATGGCTTTACTGATTAATTCTATCAAATATTCAAATAATAATTAATATCAATCCTTCTTAAACGCTTCCAAAAAATAGAAGAGAAAATACTTTCAAATTCATTTTGTGAATCCAGCATTACCCTGACACCAAAGTCCTACAAAGACACCTCAAGGAAGAAAAATAAAAACTAAAGACAAATATCTCTTTAGATATATAAAAAGTATAAAATCTTTAGATATATAAATAAAAAAGCAAGAACACTCAATACCAGCAAACCAGATTACTAGCAAACAAAGTCCAGCAGCACATAAAAAAGATTACACACCATGACTAAGTGGGATTTATCCCTGGGATACAAGGTTAGTTCAACACATACAAATCAATCAACATGATACACTATATTAACAGAATGAAAGATAAAATCACATGATAATCCTAATAGATGCACACAAATTACTTAACAAAGTTCAATATCCATTCACGCTAAAAACTCTCAGCAAAGGCCGGGCGTGGTGGCTCACGCCTGTAATCCCAGCACTTTGGGAGGCCGAGGCGGGTGGATCACGAGGTCAGGAGATCGAGACCATCCTGGCTAACATGGTGAAACCCCGTCTCTACTAAAAATACAAAAAACTAGCCGGGCGAGGTGGCGGGCGCCTGTAGTCCCAGCTACTCGGAGGCTGAGGCAGGAGAATGGCGTGAACCTGGGAGGCGGAGCTTGCAGTGAGCCGAGATCGGGCCACTGCACTCCAGCCTGGGTGACACAGCGCGAGACTCTGTCTCAAAAAAAAAAAAACTCTCAACAAAATAGGTATAAAATGAACTTACCTCAACACATTAAAAGTCACTTATTAAAAACCCACAGCAAATGTCATAATAATTGAAGGAAATCTGAAAGCATTTCCCGTAAGGTCTGGTACACGAATGTCCACCCTGTGACTTCTATTCAACATTGTACTAAAAGTTCTCACCAGAGTGATTAGACAAGAAAAAGAAATAAAAGGCATCCAAATCAAAAAGAAAGAAGTAAAGTTATCTCTGTTTGCAAACGATATGATTATATATGTAGAGAACCCTAAAGACTCTATAGAAAACTGTTAGAACTAATGAATTCAGTAAAGTTGCAGGATACAAAATCAACATGCAGAAATCAGTAGTGTTTCTTTACACCAGCAACAAATTATCTGAAAAGGAAATCAATAAAAATCTCATTTATAGTAGCATAAAAAGTAATAAAGTATTTAGAAATATATTTAAACAAGGAGGTGAAAGATCTATTACACAGAAAACTATAAGATATTGATGAAAAGAACTGAAGAAGACACAAATGGAAAGATATCCTGTGTTTGTGGACTGGAAGAATTAATATTGTTAAAATGTCCATACAACCCAAAGTTATCCAGAGAGTCAACACAATCCCTATCAAAATTCTGGTGGCAATTTTCACAGAAATGGAAAATATAATCATAAAATTTGTATGGAACAATAAGAGATCCTGAATAGCCAAAGCAGTCTTGAGGAAAAAGAACGAAGTTGGAGGCATCACACTTCTCTATTCCAAAGTATATTACAAAGTTATAGAAAATAAAATCAGTATATTGAAGAGTAGCTACACTCCCATGTTCATTGCAGCATTATTCACACTAACCAAGATATGGAAACAATCTGTGTCTATCAACAGGTGAATGGATAAAGAAATTGATAGATAGATAGATAGGTAATACGTAGATAGATGCATGTGTGTGTGATACACACACACACAGGAATATTATTCAGCTTTAGAAAAGAAGGAAACTAAATCCTGTCATTTGCAAAAACATGGATCTCTACAGTTTCTAGGGGCTGAGAGCTGGGAGAAATGGAGACATCAGTCAAAAGGTATAAACTTTCAGTTATTTGGAATGAATTAGCTTCTAGAAATCTAATGTACGTCATGGTGACTATAGCTAATAATGCTGCATTGTATACTTGAAATTTGCTAAGACAGTGAATCTTAAGTGTTCTCATTACAAAAATAAGGTTAATTATATGAGGTAATGGATATGTTAATTAACTTGACTATAGTAATAATTTCCCTATATATGCATATCAAAATATCAAATTATATCACAATAAAAGCAGTTATTTAATTTTTTAAAAATATGAACTTTGGGAGGACACAAACATTCAGTGTATTGCAGTTACTTTTTATGGCAAAATACTCCATCCTTTGTGCATTCCTTGGTCCTGACTCCATCCCTTTCTTAAGGAGTCTCTTAGCTGTGTATTTCCTCAATCTCTTATGCAAAAGAACAAAACAAAACAGGAAACACAAAATAAAATTCTTAAAACCTTCCTAGTGGGGCAGAGGTTGTATTCATTCTCCCACCTTGTTTCTCCCCAGTAGGGGAATGTTGATTATCTATTCTGGAAGCCACTGGAAGAAAAGACTCCTAGTTTCCGAGTCAAGAAACTCTCCAAATATCTACTGAGTAACTATACTCAGGTAACCCTGGGGAGATTTAAAGATGGATAAGACATAACTTCTGCCCGTAAGGAGCTTAGAGACTGGGGTGAGAGGAGAAGCAATAGGATACTGATTTATATTTGTAGTAAAAGCCAGAACACTCAAAATGCTGTAGCAAAGTAAAAAGTGAGGGGAGGTCACATTGAAACAGGAGTTAGGAAAGCGTCCATGCAGAGGGTGCCCCTGAAATGGGCCTGGAGGGGTGTATTTCCCTAAGCAGAGAGTGCATTAATGAAAGCCAAGGCAAGACAGCATGAAAGCCCAGGCTATAAAGAAATAAAAACACTTTGGGAGGCCGAGGCGGGTGGATCATGAGGTCAGGAGATCGAGACCATCCTGGCTAACATGGTGAAACCCCATCTCTACTAAAAATACAAAAAATTAGCCGGGCGTGGTGGCACGTGCCTGTAGTCCCAGCTACTCGGGAGGCTGAGGCAGGAGAATGGCTTGAATCCGGGAGGCGGAGGTTGCAGTGAGCTGAGATCGTGCCACTGCACCCCAGCCTGGTGACAGAGCGAGACTCTGTCTCAAATAAAAAAGGGGGGGGGAAAAAAAAAAGAAAGAAAACCAGAAAGGAAAATCAGAACCATAGTTTAGAGCAGAGGCCAGCAAATGTTTTCTGTAAAAGGCCAAATAGTATTTTAGGCTTTGAAAGCCATGTAGTCTCTGTCACAATGACTCAACTCAGCTATCATAGCACAAATGCAGCCATAAGCAATACATAAACAAATGGATGTGGCTATGTTCCAATAAAACTTTATTTATAAAAACAGGCAGTGGGCCAGAATGCTCAAATAAACTATAGACCATGAGAAACCACTGAAGATTTGTGAGCAGGAGGATGATATTATAACATTGCCAAGGCTATATATTTGGAAAACTAATCTGACCACCGGGAAATGCTATAATAGAATTGGAGGAAGCGGAGTTCCGTGTAGAAATAACAGCTGGGAAGCTGTTACAATGGTTGGATAAGAGGCCTGAATTACAGTATTGAGGGCAGAAATGAGAAGGCCAAATGTGTAGGATATGGCAACTTGTTGGACGCAGAGAGAAATGGAGGGAGCCGGATTAAAGATCACTGCCAATTTGGAGCCTGGGAGATGAGGAAAAATTTGTGAGCAATGTAGTAAGGGAGATCTGGGGGGCTGGATGTGCCACCGGATTCTCTTTGTACACTGGATGCTCAGCAAATAAAGTCAAGGAAGTCAGTCAGACAGAGTGGTTGGGCAGCTCATGTCAGGTCTCTGAGTCTCTTTTGTGCAAAGGCGTCACCGCACATGTCCGGAGGCCATGTGGGACACGGGGCCGACGCCGGGCTCCAGTGTAGCCCCCACGGCTTCCCAGCAGACAGCACCTGACACTCTCTAAGTCTGGCCAAGCCCGGGCTCCGAGCAAGCGAGGACGAGGATCGCTGAGCCGCTAGACATCTAGGAGGCCAGCCAAAGCAGAACAAAACCAGCCCCGCCAGAAGGAGGCTGAGGCTGTGCCAAGTGACCATGGAAGCTGCGTGTGTGGGCCAAATTGCTTTCTAATTACATTGCTCTCCAGACAAGACAAAATTGTGTCTCTTGAAAAGCATGTATGTGCTGTCAGAGTCAGTCTAGAGAGGTCAGGCTACGTGGACATCCAGAGCAAGGAGTCATGTTTCATAACTCATTAACATCTCCTCTGCTGGGAAGGAAGAACTTGGAGAGGAGGCAGGGAGGAGACTGGGACTCAGTGGGACATTAGGGACACCTTCTAAAGAATCGAACACATTTAAATGGAGTAGGTGATTCTGCAAGAAAATGTGCCATTTCATCATGAATAGCTCATCATTTCTCTCTGAAACGTAATGTAATACCCTCCTGGAAAAAATAATATAAAGATTGTTTTTTTGCCGGTGTCCTATAGCAAACATTCTCCCTGCTGCTCTGCATGCTGAGGCAATTTAGTCGAAAAGGAGTTGCCTTAGAATTTGCCACATTTATGTTTGACAAAGAGGCAGTTTACTCACTAGTTGCACATTTGCTTGCTGAGATGCAAATGTTCAGGTTTGGCAGATACTGAAAATACTATTTTGATATTTTATGCACTTTCTTGGGACTCTATTTCAGAGGTAGAACAATAAGGGAAATATTCCTGACTTCGAATTATAAATATAATGCTACCATTTGGGTGTATTTATTTCCCAGGCAATCAGTCAGGAACTGTTAGGAAACATATTCAGAGTTGTTTCAAACATGATTCCAGTTAAGTGAGTACTCTTTCCATTTTCTTTTCATATGTTAGATGATTTTTTTAAAAGACGAAATAGTAAAAGAATTAGTAAAATTTAGAATCTTGAACTCAGATTATAAATATAAATATGACAGTCTATTTTTAAGAAGAAATGACTTATTATGCTGAAATAAATGCTGGTAGTAAAACCAAATACTGCTTACTATATTTATCCGCACAATATTTAAAATACAATTGGTGATTCTAGACTTTCTGGCAACTCTTCTGATTTTGTCAAGATAAAGGCTGAACTAGCTGGTATCCAGTCTTTTCAACCAGGTCCCAGGTGGTCGAGACCAAGAAGAGTCATGCACTGCATAACAACATTCTAGTTAATGACAGACACATGAAGGATATTGATCCCATAAAATTATAATACCATTTTTTTTTGAGACAAGAGTTTCACTCTTGTTGCCCAGGCTGGAGTGCAGTGGCGTGATCCTGGCTCACTGCAACCCTCGCCTCCTGGGTTCAAGCGATTCTCCTGCCTCAGCCTCCCTAGTAGCTGCGATTACAGGTGCCCGCCACCATGCCTGGCTAATTTTTTGTATTTTTAGTAGAGATGGGGTTTCACCATGTTGGTCAGGCTGGTCTTGAACTTCTGGCCTCAAGAAATCCACCTGTCTTGGCCTCCCAAAGTGCTGAGATTACAGGCATGAGTCACCGCACCTGACCTATAATACCATATTTTTACTGTATCTTTTTTTTTTTTTTTTTTTTTTTGAGACAGGGTCTCACTCTATTGCCCAGTCTGGAGCAGAGGTGTGATCATGACTCACTGCAGCCTCAAACTCCTGGGCTCAAGGGATTCTCCCATTTTAGCCTCCTCGGTAACTGGGATTACAGGCACGGGCCATTACTCCCAGCTAATTTTTGTATTTTTTGTAGAGACTGCTTTTCTCCATGTCGTCCAGGCTGATCTCAAACTCCTGGGCTCAAGCAATCTGCCTGCCTCAGCCTCCCAAAGTGCTGGGATTACAGGTGTGAGCCTTTACTATGTTTAGGTCCTACTGTACCTTTTCTATGTTTAGTTATTCAAATGCTTAGCATTGCATTCCAATTGCCTGCAGTATCCAGGACAGTGATACACTGTATAAGTTTTGTTACCCATACAACGGGTGAGTGCCATCACCTGGCAGGTGGCAGTCCAATGACCACAACCAATGGGGACTTAACCAATGGGGACTTAAGGGGATTTTATTACTGGCAACAAATAAGGAGGACACAGGGGATAATTCCCAAAGGAGTGCCTCCTCCAATCAAAGGTGAAAACAGGTCTTTTATTGGGCTGGTGAGCTGAGTTACTGTATGTTGAGATGGAGCAAGATATTAATAGCCCGTGTGCAGTCATTGATCATGCTTCTACATACGTTGCATGTATACAAAATGACAAATAAGTTCCTCTCTGGGCAGGGATTTTAGTATGGTAATGAGGGGAAGTTCACCAAAGTTCATCTCCAACTCAGGCACCTCTGGATCCAATGGGCTTTTCCAGGACTGAGCTTCTTCCTAGAACTTTTGGAAACAACAAGAACTCAAGGTGCAACAGGTACTAGTGGTTACCTTTTCACAGTCTATACCCAAAAACCTAGGGACCCTGGGTTAAGTTTGCAGCCTGGGAACAATACTATACCATGTAGCCCAGGTGTGTAGGAAGTTCTACCATGTAGGTTTGCATAAGTGCACTCTGGTATGTTTGCACAATGATGAAATCACCTAACAGCATAGTAAGTGACTGGTGACTGTACATCCCCAGCCATTTCAATGGTTTAGATACATTTATATACAACACCATGTGCTCACTGTACTTTTGACCAAAATGTTCAAGAAGTTTTTATGAGAAAACTTAGATGTGAGTCTTTTCTAAGTCCTTCCTTTCAGTGCCATCAAGAAGAGTAGACTGGGGTAAGAGCTTGCCTGGCTAAGTCAAGCAAAGAAAGTAGTAAAAAAGAGAAGGAGAGGGGAAGTCAGGTTGTCTTCTTGCAGAGCTCTTTCTGATAAGAAATTCCTCTTTCTGGACTGTCCAGTTAAATGTTAGTTTGGCCTTTGGAGGATCTGATGGAAAGGGTGGTTGGGTCAAGAGTAGACTCCGCTTCAATATCAGTGCTCCTTGAATGGAGACTGTGGTGGTTTAGGTACGGTTTGTTGTCTTCACCAAGTCTCATGTTGAAATTTTATCCCCAGTGTTGGGGGTGAGGCTGGTGTGGGGCATTTGGGCCATGGGGGTGAATCTCTCATGAATGGCTTGGTGCCATTCTTGCAGGAGTGAGTGAAATCTTATTCTTAGTTCCTATGAGAAGTGGTTGTTTAAAAGAGCCTGGCATCTCCTTGCCTTTCTCTCTTCCTGTCTCTTGCTACAGGATCACTACACACCAGGTCCCTTTCATCTCCCCTTCACCCTCCACCATGAGTGGAAGCAGCCTGAGGCCCTCAGATACAGATGCCGGCACCGTGCTTTCTGTACAGCCAGAAGAACTGTAAGTGAAATAAACCTCTTTTCTTTACAAATTGCCCAGCCTTGGGTATTCCTTTATAGCAATACAAATGAACTAAGATAGAGACCCGGGTGGGCCCATGGATTCCTGCCCATGAAGGTGCGTCATTGGCGAAGGCCTGAAAACCACAGGGCCGAGTCACTGCGCCTATAACCAGGTGAATGAGAACTGGGCCTCACGACGAGGTCAGCTCCTCCCAGTTCTGCTGGGAGTGAGTCAGTGCAGTTCAGGGCAAACCGAACACCCAGCTCTGGGTGCTGCTAGCCTTGGTGCCCAAGGAAGCCTGAGAGGCTAAGCCTCTGTTAGTATGGCCTGAGAGCAGCAAGGCAACCTCTCTCCTTCCAAGATGCCTGGCCCACAGGCAGACTCAGCTGACAGGGGAATCGTCAACTGAGAGACTCAGCACTTTATGGAGTGGGTGAAATTGTCCTCCTTTTCTCTATATACTCCTTTTAGTGCACTTCCAGGCAGCCTCTTCCACGTCGGGGGCCGGAGGACCTCCTGCTTCAAACATCCTTCCCCATCCCCAATACCAACTGCCTAAAAAACTTAGCTTCAGGCAAGAATCTGTATGATTCATTGAAATCTTGGTGGGAAATTTTCAATGAGCATCTTCTCCCATCACATTGGCATAGAGTCTTTATATCAGATGGTAGAATTAAAGACTGAGTTTCCCATTTAAGGATTTCAGGCAGCAAACTGGCGAAGGAGCACATATGAGGAACATCTCCTCGTGCAGATGGCAACCCAAGTTTGGCCCTGCTATATCCACACCCTGGGCACACATCATTGGCAATATTTGGAGACACAAAATAAAAATACGCTGATGCTTGGAAAAGATATTTGTATGTGAAAAGCTAGTTCATCAGTGCTAATTTGGGTGAATTACGTGGTTGGAACTATAGTACACAGCCTTCAGAATTAGAAGGGAAATGGAGATCATTCCAAAATCTCCCTACACAGAGATGAGGTATCAATCTCATTGTGGATCATAGACACTTCTAAATAAACCCTGCATGATTTCCTTCTCCAGCCAGTTCTGTGTTGGCCTACTTTCCCTAGCCCCAGTTGACCCAGCTCTGGTGGTTATAGCCTGAGAAAGGAAGTGACCTGCTGTGATGAGAGGTTTTCCCTGGTGACATCTATCCAGCTGGACACAGTTGGGGCTCGTCTGGGGCCCACACATGCAGGATGTCAGAATGTGCCAAGATCAGCAAAGATAAAATCTTGGCACAGAGTTCCTCCATCCTGAGGGGCAAGGAGACAGGACCCATTGACAGGTCTGAGCCCAGAGCTTGCTTCTAACATCCTTGGTCAATGGAACTAAACTGCATATGGAGAGTGGCCTGCTTGGAGAGACAGGGAGAGACAAGTCAAGGTCATAGCTGAAAAGCATGGCATACTTTTGCAAATCAGACTGAAGCAGGTCTATCAGCTGTCCTGGAAAGTCAAGGCATCCTATAGATAAGCTCCAAGTGGTTTGGATTCAGGAGAGTCACTCCTGCAGGAAAGCTCCACTGTGATCTGCAAGTGACAGCTTTTATCTGTTCAGCCCACACACTCCCAGACATTATCTTTTTCTCTTCTAATTGGTCTTCATGGCAAGCCTAGGGACATAATGAAATTAGAAAAAGCAATTCTGAGGGGAAGGAAGAAAACTGACTTGTACACTGACATTTGATAAAATACCTGCCCTAATTGAATACGGAACTCTAGATCTGGTACTGCCTGATCTTCTCACAATTGCTATGCAGCTGTGTGGAGTAAAATCCCATCTGATAATCTGATACCCATGTGAGCTCCCTGGGCTCCCCGGGAACTGACAGTAAAGACGGAATCTAGTAACCTCCAAGAGGTGGCTTTCCACTTGGTATCTCAAACTGTCTTCTTATTGGTTGCCATATTACCTGTGGGGTACAATGTTCGCCATTCAGGTGGGATGGATACACTAAAAGTCCAGACTTCATTATTTCATTACACAACATATGAATGTAAGAAATCTGCACTTGTGCTATATATATATATATATTTTTAGGTCAGGCACAGTGGCTCACGCCTGTAATCCCAGCACTTTGGGAGGCCAAGGCGGGCGGATCACCTGAGGTCGGGAGTTCGAGACTAGCCTAACCAACATGGAGAAATCCCATCTCTACTAAAAATACAAAATTAGCCGGGTGTGGTAGTGTATGCCTGTAGTCCCAGCTACTCGGGAGGCTGAGGCAGGAGAACTGCTTGAACCTAGCAGGCGAAAGTTGTGGTGAGCTGAGATCGTGCCATTGCACTCCAACCTAGGCAACAGGAACGAAACTCCGTCTGAAACAAACAAACAAACAAAAAAAAACACTAAAAAAAATAATATATATATATAGTTGAAAAAAAAACCTATCTTCTTAGCGTCAATGAATACAGGTTCTTCTTACCTCTGAAAGGAGAAATATTAGATTGGGGTGGAAAAGTGTGAAAAGATTCCTGCTCATTTAGACAACCAGGCTGTGCTTTCTGATGTTCATTATTACAGAGAGCAGGATAATGGCCTTCTCTGGGTAGGGGACAGCCCTGGGATGCCCAGGTGTGATTGCTGACACTTCTCAACCAGTTCCATTGTCAGAGGAACCCACCACTGACTTCTTCTACAAGCTGACTGGCCTGCTTTTCACTTTCATGTTCTCAGTCTCCACAGTGGCGGCCTGGACGATTCATGGTGAATTAGCCTCTCTGTGTGTGCTTCTAAAAAAAAACCAAAAAAAACCACTTTGCCTTTAGTTAGTGCTGTGCTGTACAAACCAAGGATGGGGAAAGTTGGAGGAGTTGAAGATTATACCTTAACTTTCACAACAGACGTTTTTGCATTTATTTTTCCCCAGGAGAACAGTAGATGCAAATTGTTCATTTGAGCAATTTCTATCCCTTTTGGATGGTCCCTGTGTTCTTGCTGTGAAATGTGCTCAGCTCCTCAACCAAATTGCATGGGATCGTTCCGAAGGGAGCAAACCTAGTTTGCATACTTCAGATTAGAAGATCGCATTAAAGTATGCAGAAATCAGAGACTCAACCCACCCCACTAACAACCTACTTGGGCCCTTAGGGAAGAAGCTACATGAGGCTCAGCAGTTCTGACACCTGAAAGGTGGAAGGAGATCTAATGGCACTTACTAAAAAATGTATAAATCATCATGAAATGGTTTGAAATTTTAAGTCCAGCATCTTTCTAAGGCAGGTATACTACGGATCAAAATGTAACTGCCTCCACCTCCATACGGGCCTGCTAGGGCCAACTCCTGGTGTTAAAAAAAGGGGCAGGAACCCTAACTGGGTTTTCCAAAGGACCTTGTGCAGCTGAGCGGTGGGTGCTCACTTTCTCAGCAAGTTCAGTTGCCCTGGAACTCCTAGGCAAGCAGAAAACTCCGGAAACGGAAACCATGAAACCTACAGAGTTCCCAGAGGAAACTGGACCACCCGGAACCTGTCTAAAACCGGTGATAACTGACCAAATTACAAGTCAGGAAAACGGTCTTTGGTGAGTGAGCATTTCTGAGGTCTTGGAATGCTTTCACATGACTGAGAAAAGTTGGATTTGAGTGTTTGGTTTTGCATCTGGATTGGGGGAAAAAAAGTGGTATAAAATTTTTGCCTTAGGAGGAGAGAACAGAAGAAGGGTGACCATCCTGACAGCTCGCAGGACGGCTGAGAAAGACATGCCCAGGGCCCTGCCCCTGATCCTCTGCGTCATGGTTCTCCAGTAGCTCCTACTCTTCACAACCAGTGTGACTGGACAGCCACGTCACAAACGTATGCCACTGGGCCCGCCCTCCCGAAGTGCAATGACACAGACTTTTAGTAACAGGGATTTTTCAATTTAGCTGGTAAAGTTTCATGTTTTTCTCAAGTGGATAAAAATCCTGACTTCCTCTGTTTCTAATTAAAGACATATGGGCAGAGGATGGCCAGCTCCTTCCTTTGACCTCTGTGTGAAGGAGTATGGCCCAGTGGCATCTCAATTTGCCTGTCACAGGTTTGCTGAGCAGGTTTTTTGTTTGTTTGTTTGTTTTGATTTGTTTTGTTTTGTTTTGTTTTTGAGATGGAGTCTCACTCTGTTGCCCAGGCTTGCCCAGGCTGAAGTGCAATGGCATGATCTCAGCTCACTGCAACATCCGCCTCCCAGGTTCAAGCGATTCTCATGCCTCAGCCTCCCAAGTAGCTGGGATTACAGGCGGCTGCCACCACACCCGGCTAATTTTTGTATTTTTAGTACAGACGGGGTTTTGCCATGTTGGCCAGGCTGGTCTCGAACTCCTGATCTCTGGTGATCTGCCCACCTCGGGCTCCCAAAGTGCTGGGATTACCGCAGCCGGGTTGGGCACTTTCAAACAGGCCACCTAATCTCTCTGCTGCCTGAGTAGAATATGCACCTCATTGATTGGTGTCCTATGCTGTTTCACTGTTTGGTGATATCAAGTGGTCATAAAAATGCTTTAGAAGCAAGGTCCTGGGTTGTCAAAATGCCCATCCATTACCATAAGCAAATTTATTCCATAACACTTCACGTCTTTAGAACTAAATCGAATAAATGCAAGAAGTTTCTGAAATAAAAGGGAGAAGCTTCAAGTAATAGCTTGTTCCAAATAGAGAGTTAAGTACCCTCTGGGAGTGGAGTTTTTTTCTACTTGGGAGGCTTTAGTTCTATGAGTGTGGAAGTGTAGAACTCATGACATGTTTCTACGCTCCCAAAAGGCAAACTCTCAGTTTATTTTATGGCCCATACCTTGGGCCTTTTCCCAAAAAATATGTATCCAAAGAAGTCATCGTTTTTGTACAGTAGTTCCGATTAATGCCAGATCAATCTTTCCAAATGAATCAAGGTGTTTAATTAACATCAGACGTTTTCAGGTCTATTGGTTGTAAATGATGATGACAGTAGGAGGGGGAGTTAGCATTCATTGAGCACTTACTCTGTGCCAGGCACTGCGCCAAGTGCTAGTGTGTGAGCTCATTCAATTCACAGGAACCCATGGGGCAGGGAATTCAGTCCTCCCACGTTATTTTATTTTTAAAATTTTTTTACATTATTTGCACACATTTGTGGGGTACACGTGAAATTTTGTTACGTGTATATAATGTGGAGTGATCAAGACAGGGTGTTTAGGGTGTCCATTGCCCAGGTATAATATATTTTTGTTAAACTATAGCCACCCTACTCTACTGCTCTCAAACACTGGATTTACTCCTATCTAACTGTAGGCTTGTAGCCTTTGACCCACTTCTCTTCATCCTCTCCCTGACCCTGCCACTCACCCCACCTGGTCTCTGTTCTCCGTCTTTTCATTCTCTACCTCCATGTGATCAGATTTTTTAGCTCCTATGTGTCAGTGAGAACATGTGGTATTAATCTTTTTGTGCCTGACTTATTTCACTTAAGATAATGACCTTCAGTTCCAGCCATGTTGCTGCAAATGTCAGGATTTTATTCCTTTTTATGACTGAATAATATTCCATTATGTATATATACAGCACATTTTCTTTATCCATTTGTCCAATGATAGGCTCTTAGGTTGATTTGACGTCTCTGCAGTTTTGAAGAGTGCTGCAATAAACAAGAGAGTGCATGTATTTATTTGATATATCGATTTCTTTTCCTTTGGGTAGGTACCCAGTAGTGGGATTGCTGAATTGAATGGAAGTCATATTTTTAGAGTTTTGAGAAATCTTCATTCAATTCTCCCATTTTAGAGAAGAAGAGATTGAGTTGCAAAGAGGTTAAACAATTTTCCCAAAGCCACATTGTAGGTGACAGAACTAGAATATGAACTGGGCAGTGTGTGACTTTAGGCTTGTCTTTTTTTTTTTTTTTTTTTTTTTTTTTTTGAGAGATGAGGTCTCACTATGAGGCCCAGGCTGGTCTTGAACTCCTGAACTCAAGTGATCCTTCCGCCTTGGCCTCTCAAAGTACAGGGATTACAGGCATGAGCCACTATACTGGGCTTTTTTTGTTTTGTTTTGTTTTGTTTTTGTTTTTTTGAAACAGGATCTCACTCTATCACCCAAGCTGGAACACAATGTTGTCATCACTGCTTACTGCAGAGTCTAACTCCTGGGCTCAAACAATCCTCCCACCTCAGCCCCACAAGTAACGGGACTATAGGCATGTGCCACCATGCCCAGCTAGTTTTCTACTTTTTGTAGAGGCAGGGTCTCACTCTGTTGCCCAGGCTGGTCTCGAACTCTTAGGTTCACATAATTCTTCTGCCTCAGCCTCCCAAAGTTGTTGTGATTACAGACCTGAGCCACAGTGCCTGGTCTCTGGCGAGTCCTAACCATGTGCCATCCTCCCTCTGGGATTCCTACACTAGTCTAATGGAGGAGCCCTGCTCGGGTGAGAATGCCATTTCCCTGGCCATTCATGAGGTGGAATCCAGTAGTCACTCAGGAAATACTAATTCCCTGTCCCTTCCTTTTCCATCAATCCTATCTCACAGTCATACAGGAGAACTTAAAGAAAGACTCTTCCTAGGGTTAGGAAAGAGAACAACCTATTTGAGAGGATCTTTCCCTTTAGTTGCATGAAGACTTAAAAGGGTAGAGCATATCAGTATCTCTACAATGTACGAGTCCCCAAATGCTGATGATGGTTGCATTATGTATTTCAGTAACGATCCTTGTCAGACTCTAAAACACTGGTCATCCCCTTCAGTGTGACTCACCAGATACACGCTCAAAGCTTCTCACATGTAATACCCTGGGAAAATAGCTCATCCACCCTGCTAATGGAAGCCCTCTGAAGCTGCCCTTGGGGATCCAGGGGCGACTATGTTGTTTCATCTTCCCGGGAGTGGCTTTTTGGTGTATGTTTTTTATTTGTTCTGGAAAGAGGTCAGAAGCAAAGAGGAAGTGTCTTTTCCATCCTAGAACACACCAAATCGGGATTGAAACCTATGATAATTCCAGCCAGCTGGACCCAAGTCCCCTGCAACAAAACTGTCTCACCCCCCAGTGGACCCACTAAACAGATGGAAGGCAGAGGAAAGACATGCTGACACGGGATGCTCAGAAAAGGGACTCGTACATTAGTTGCACATCAGGTTATTTGCCAGTCACCACTGATGAGTTGCTGCCCTGGATTTTGTCTGATCTTTCATGGACATAAACCTGGGGCTCTTGTGGCTTTGTCAGAGTAAATACCGTGTTTTTTGCGGTCTGGAGGATGGTTGTATATACTCAGAAGACCCTGGAAACCGTGAGTCCAGAGTGACTGGCCACCCCAGATGAGATTATTCCTGATCCCAGATTTCACTGAAGGAAACCAAAGCCAATAGGCTGTTTGGGGGTTCTGCGCACACGCACGTGTGTGTGTGTGTGTGTGTGTGCGTGTGTGTGTATGCGCATGTGCGCCTAACTGGCTGTTCAAAAAGTCCTTCGGAGGATTTCTGCTTTGAGCCTCCAGCCCTGCAGGCAGCACACAGCCCCTCCACCACATCCTGCCTCTCCACTTCCTCCCCTCCTTTCCCAACTCGGAAAGCCAAGAGGGGAAGTCTCTCACGACCCTGTGGCTTGGCGGGGAAGAGGCCTGAACTTGATACAGCTGGCTGTTCTGGGGCCTGGTAAGAGCATTTCTCCCTGAGTCTGGGCTTCTTCGCTTACCTATTTTTAGACGTGTTCTGCAGACTTTTCTGAGGGCTCAGACAGGAGTGTCCGGCGAGGCTAGTCCACACCAGGCATGAGACTCATGCACCGCAAGGTCTGCTGCACACCTGAGCAGGGATCCAGGGAGCAGTTACATGTGGTTTGATTGAAAGTCAAAAGGAAGAGAAATAAGCAGCCTTTGGCAACTCCCTTGCAACCCCCCAAGAACAAAGTTTGGAGTTTTCCCTTCCACCTTAACAGCAAGTCATGAAAGGTGGCTGAGGAAGCGTGACCTGGGAATCTGGGCACATTGAAGAGGCAGTATGGCAGGAATGTCACATGCAGTAACTAGGACCTCTAACAGCTGATCACAGAGCACTCAGGCAGGCCTGGGCGGGGAGCTGTCTCTCCAGTCCTGCTTCGTGCCAGTTAGTCCCCATGAGGCATGAGGCAGGCACTCCGTCCTTGATCTCCCTGACCTCCCCACTCACCCAACTCAGGGCTTTGCACCTGTCGCTTACCTGCTCTGTGTCCTTCAAGACCTAGGTAAAATGTCACCATACCCTTTATCACCTCAAAATGACAGATGCCTGGCTGTTACTGTCGCCAGACTGGGAGAAGTTGAGGGACAGGGACCATGTCTTATTCATCCGTATACTGCAGGTGTGCCAGAGAGTAAATGTGCTAGACGGGTGCAGGGACATGACAGGAATGTGTGGGAGACCAGGCTGGAGGCACAGTTTGGGGCCAGCTTGTAAAGCGTCACAGGAAGTCCCACATAACAAGTGTTCGGTGAAAGCTGAATGAATGAATGATCAAATGACATGCAACAAAAAGATGTTATCATTTAAGGCCAAGAATCATCAAATAGCCACTAGAAAAAATAAAAATAGCCAATTCATGATCCTGATTTTGTTTTCTACTTACAAAGCATGTTAGTTTCAGTAAGAGTTTATGAATTCACTCTGTTTATCCACTCAAGAGACTGATGGTACCTAAACCTGGGTTGGTCGGGCCAAATGCTATACATGTAAAATGATCATATTTGTAAAATGCTGAAAATACCTTCTCTGACTTGTCACCGATATGGGCCATGTGCAGGCAGAATATCATATCTGAAATCGTAGACTTGACAACAGACATTTTTAAAAAAGAACCAGAATTCACAAGCTGATGATGGCCTTTGCATGAGGCAAACCAGGGCCAGTCAACAAACATATGAAAAAAAGCTCATCATCACTGATCATCAGATAAATGCAAATCAAAACCACAATGAGATACCATCTCACTCCAGTCAGAAAGGCAATTATTTTGGAGAAACCAGAACGCTTTTACACTGTTGGTGGGAATGTAAATTAGTTCAACCATTGTGGAAGACAGTATGGCAATTCCTCAAGGATCTAGAACCAGAAATACCATTTGGCCCAGCAATCCCATTACTGGGTATATACCCAAAGGAATATAAATCATTCTACTATAAAGACACATGCACACGTATGTTTATTGTAGCACTATTTACAATAGCAAAGACATGGAACCAACCCAAATGCCCATCAATGATAAACTGGATAAAGAAAATGTGGTACATGTACACCATGGAATACTATGCAGCCATAAAAAATGAGGTCATATTCTTTGGAGGGACATGGATGAATCTAGAAGCCATCATTCTCAGCAAACTAACACAGGAACAGAAAACTAAACACCGCATGTTCTCACTCATAAGTGGGAGTTGAACAAAGAGGACACAGGGAGGGGAACATCACACAAACAGGGTCTGTTGCGGAGTGGGGGGTGAGGGGAGGGAACTTAGAGGACAGGTCAATAGGTGCAGCAAGCCACGATAGCACACGTATACCTATATAACAAACCTGCACATTCTGCACATGTATCCTGGAAATTAAAATTTTTTTTTAAAAAAAGGGGGAAAAAAATAGTCTTTTGGCACTGCTCCTGGGGATTCTTCCAAGGGTCACCAGAGCTTCCTCCTGTGCACTCCAGGACAGGGCTGAGCCAAATGGATCGGGACAGGGACTTGGAGGAGGATGGCGGTGAGGGTGCAGCTCTCATGGAGAGCAAGCTGGAGAGGCGGCTGCAGGCAGGGCTGTGTCCTTTCTGAGATGGGCTTTCTGCTCAGGCCTTTCACTGTCCTGTCACGCCTCTTCCCATCCCCAGTGGGCCTCTGATGCAAAGAAGCCCCTACTCTCCCCACTGTCTAATTTGGCTCTCCTTTGTTGCCAGAGAAGGTACTTTCTCTTTGTCTGGGACACTGTGCTGAGTTCTCCCGCTCTGTCCATCCCCTTTGGGTAGCTAAGCCCTCCCATCCATCCCCTCCTTTGGGATTCAACACTTTCCTAAATGCTACTTTTCTGACTGCTTTGTCAGCTCCCTACACCGGGGCCCACAGAAAAGTAACTGCTCAGCCCAATGTCTGACATCTATGACCTGCGCTCACTTGGCTCAGAAGGAGAACAAGACAGGCATGAGGTGTCACTGCAGAGACAACATCAGAAGGTGGGGTTTTAGAGGCCAAAGTAAAGGTCATGAGTTGAGTTCAGAGGCCAGGCGATCAGGTAAGTTGAGAATAGTGGGGCTAAAACAGCCCAGGATGAAGAACAGCAAAGATGCTCCTGGCTAGAGTTGGCGTGGGAACTGTACTAGTCTGTTTGCATTGCTATACAGGAATACTGAAGCTGGGTAGGTTTACAAGGAAAAGAAGTTTATTTGGCTCGCAGTTTGCGGGCTGTACAGGAAGCATGGCGCCAGCATCTGTTCTGGTGAGGGCTTCGTGGAGCAGCCAATCCTGGCAGAAGAGAAAGGGGAGCTGGTGTGTCACATGGTGAGAGAGAGAGCAAGAGAGAGAGAGAGGAGGGAGCTGCCAGGCCCTTTGTAACAATCAGATCTCACAGAAACTAACAAAGCAAGAACTCACTCATTACCACAAGGGCAGTACCAAGACATTCCTAAGGGATCTGTTCCCATGACCCAAACCCCTCCCACCAGGCCCCACCTCCAACACTGGGGATCATATTTCAACATGAGATTTGGAGGGCGCAAAGATCGAAACTGTATCAGAATAGGTGACCAGAGCAGGCCAGACCCTAGGACTGGGCCCAGTCCCTCACAGAGGGCAGGTTCTCAAGACCAGGAGCCCAGGATTATCACCAGACCAACTCAGGCACCGTCAGCCTTCTGACTATCCAACTTGGTTCAAAGAAGCTCATGGCTGTACATCTCCAGCAAGCAGCTGAGTTCTGCAGAGTTCCGGGAAGACGACTAGACCTGTAGTTCATAACTCAAGGATGTAATTCTGATTACAGTTTTTTCAAAATCCACATGTCAGGACTTCCCTCTGGACCTATCAAATCAGAATCTCAAATGATGAGTTTGGGGTGGGATGGGCAGGCATATATGACTTTATTATTATTATTGCTATTATTAGGAGATAGGGTCTCACTTTGTCACCCAGGCTGGAGTGTAGTGGCATGATCCCAGCTCACTGCAGCCGCAACCTCCTCGGTTCAAGTTATCCTCCTGCCTCAACCTCCTGAGTAGCTGGGACTACAGGTGCATGCCACCATGCCTAGATAATTTTAAAATAAAATGTTTTGTAGAGACAGGGTCTTGCTATGTTGCCTATGCTGGTTTCAAACTCCTGGCCTCAGGTGACCCTCGTGCCTTGGCCTCCAAAGCATTGGGATTACAGATGTGAGCCACCGTGCCTGACTCACTAATGACTTTAGAATGCTGTCCAGGTGATTCAGATACAGCAGCCCACCACATCCCATCTCAAGATGGGCACCATCTTGGTTGTGTGATTTTGAGGCTAGAGACCAAGTTTTTTACCTTGCACTTAGCATAGTTCCTCATGCATGATAGGTCTAAAATGAATGAATGAATGAATGAACAGACACTTCTGGAGACTAAAAGAATGTAGACTATGTCAACAAATACAGGAAAAAAACCAGACTTTCCAGTTGTAAGCAAGTCTCCCAGTCACCCATTCACAGCATCAACAAATACAACAACACTAATGCGCATTTTATCTACTCGTGTGGCTCGGCAATATGTGGTATTACGGAACGAAAGAAGGATTTGTATTAACATCATGGACGAGAGTGTAAAATACAAGAAGGCACTCCACCCACTCACAATTAATTATATAATCTGAGGCTTAAGTCTGGCTTTGGAAATAATGGGAACCATAATTACATGTCCAAAGCCCAAAATGGAATCCCACAAGTGTTTGACAAGTAGAACATAAGGATGATGGAGTGGTTTACCCATAAGCTTGACCACAGGGCAACCCTGATGAGTCAGGATTTTAGGCCGTGGTAGGATTTTTCATTATCCTCCATTCTTCTGCAGTGAGTACATTGAGCTCAGCGCCACTTGATGGATGTGAATCGGTTTGTGAATTCAGGCTGGCCTGCTGTCTTCGTGCATCTGACCCGTATACAGAATAGCCATGCAAATTAGCATGGGGCTCGGGCCAGACAAAATTAATCTAGGTCTAAAAGCAATAAAGTAAAAGGTGTCAAAGGGTAAAAGAAGAGGAAAATATGACTGGGAACAGTGACGCTTTATTTTTCAGGTTTCTCTGACTCATGTGATTTTTTTTTTTCTTTTGTCAAGAGAAAACTCACAAATGTAGGAAAAGTTGGTGGGAATCTTTCCAAATATTTATGGGATGAGAAAAAACTGTTCATATTGAAAGCTGGATTAAGAGATTCAGATTCGGGCCATCCCTGATATCAAATCTAAAGTGGGCCACCGTGCCAGCCCCTCGGTCTTGATCTCAGCACCCTGTTTCACCTGGACACAGTGGCCACAGTGGGTCATTTCATTCATTAGTTTTGATGGCATTTGTCTCTCTCATTGGATTGTAAGTTCCTCGAGGCTAAGAATCATGTCTGGGCTGGGCACAGTGGCTCACACCTGTATTCTCAGCACTTCAGGAGGCTGACATGGGCAGATTGCTTGAACCTAGGAGTTCAAGACCAGCCTGGACAACATGGCTAAACCCCATCTCTACAAAAAATACAAAATGTACCTAGGTGGTGAGGGCCTGTAGTCCTAGCTACTTGGGAGGTTGAGGTGGGAGAACTGCTTGAGCCCAGGAGGTTGAGGCTGCAGTGAGCCATGAGAACATGCCACGGCCCTCCAGCCTAGGTGACACAGCAAGACCCTGAGTCAAAAAAAAGAAAGAATCATGTCTGTCTTGCCCACCTCTTATTCCCAGTTTGTGGCACATATATTCAATAAATGTAAATGCTCATTAAACTAATGATTGGACATTGCCTGAGGATTGTGGCAGCCTTCCTCTAATAAGAGCAGGCCACGGGGTTGTCAGTGTCCCCAGGCCTACCGTTTGCAGTGTGCCTGCACCTCATAGATATCCCTGATGGCCTTGAAGCTCTCACCATCTCTCATCACCAGGACGCCTTGAACAGTAATTCAGCTTTCTTTTATTGACCAGGGCAAACTGCCTGAGAAATGGAGATAAAAGGCAGAGGCACACAGGCAAACCCAAGAAGGAAAGGCAGGGACTGGTTTAAAAATGGGCTGGATTCAGAGGGCAGATGATCAAGGGAGAGCCAGGTATGCAGTCCCAGGCCTGACGGGCCAGATGGAAGACCATATGAAGGGCAAGGAGTCAGGCAGAAGGCCAAGGTTACAGCGAAGGAGACGTGGGCACTTTCACAGAGCACGCCACTTCTGTGCTTTCTGTATGGGCAGTAGCAACTAAAAGCAGTAGCAATCAGAATAACAAACATGGACTGAACTCTTACTATGGGTACTGTGCTGTGCAGAGTATCCCCCTTATGGGAGTAATTGATCCATGCTAAGGATTGGTCATTGATAGAGGTCAGAGGTTAAAGAGGTGAAGGTTTGACAGTCAGGATGGTATTTGTGCTGGGGAACTAGGAATGCCAAATCCCCTGTCAATCAGTCCTCCTCCCATGAGGTTTGATTGTGTGTAATAACACAAGGGGAATGAGTCTAAAAACACACAAGGAATAGCAATCAAATTACCACTGTATTGTTATTTCCCAACTGCCCCCAACAGATGCTCGCTGGTTAAGCTTCGTTGGAGCCTGTGGTTGGGGCTTAAGGCCAAACAGACCTCCTAATCCACCACCAAGACATCCCTTGCAAGAAAATAAAACTCATGGTACTAACACATCAAGAATGTTTGTAGAGGAAAAAAAGAGGATGAAGGAAGGCTTATTAGGTAGAGCACAACCCTGACCTAACCATGGAAGCCAGCAGTATCCTGAATGAGGTGGATCAGAAAGGAGACTCCTGGAGTGTCCATCACATTGCAAGCAGCAATCCCATCCATCATCAAAGGAGGTCAACAGGTGGCCTCTGAGTCTGACTGTCCTGATAGCAGCGCTTGCTTGGAGAAGTCTGTCTCACGAGAAGCAGCAAGGCCAGGAGGCAGGTGAATGGGCACAAGCATGAAGACATGGGAGGGAAGCACCCCTCCCCAACAGTAGTAGTAGTAAAAATAATGACGATCAATATTTCAATATGATCACTTTCAGAGTGCATTTAAATGTATTGTTTAATCTTTATAACAATCATATTGGATAGCTGCTATTAGTCTCGGAATTAGCAGATTGGTTAAGATTGCAAAGTAGGTGGCGGAAAGAGCATTCACTATCAAGAGGGCAAAGCCCACCAGCTTGCTGTCCAACACACTGGTTGCTAAGTGAATCTAGCTGGGGGAAATACATTGGATCTAAGCACAAAGCCTGACACTGTGCCAGGTGTCCCGCTCTGCCAGGAAGTGATGGTTCTCCTTACCTACCATTGCTGGTCCTTCTAGGGACCTACCTCTAACACACTGGCTGACTCCCATTTACAGAAAATTCTTGATCTCACTGGGCCTTTCCAATTTATGATTATATATAACTTAAAATTTTTCCAATCTTCCATTAATTCCCAAACACAGAGATGACTCACTAATTGAGGATTTATGGCAACAAACACCATCTAGATAGACTGATATAACAGCTTTCACTGTAAGTAAACAAGCATGGTCTAGGTGCTGGAATAGACAGATCAGTGAAATAGACCTAAGAATATGGTTACTTGTTATAAAGAAAAGATGACATTTCAAATAACTGATAGAAAGCATGGATTATATAACAAATTATGATCAAATAATGGATTTGCAAGAAGAACAATTCAGCTATATCTTTACCTGATTCCTTATTATCAACATACAGATGCATCAAACAAAGCCAGAAATATACTGGGTGAAAACACAGATGAATATTTGTATAATCTTGGAATGAGGAGTTTTCTTACCCCAAGATTATCTTGAAACAATATATAATTTTAAATTTCCTGTGGCAAAAGATCACAAATGACATTTAAACAGAAATAAAGAACTGGAGAAAAATTATCTGCAAATGATATGATGGACTGAATTAATATCTTTACTATACACAGAGCTCCTACAAATCAATAAAAAGAATTAAAGAGCCCAATAAAAATGAGAAAAGATACATGTAGGTTGCTTATAAAAGAAGAAATGCCAAACATATGAAAAGATATTCAACCTTGGCCGGGCACGGTGGCTCACGCCTGTAATCCCAGGACTTTGGGAGGCCGAGGCGGGCAGATCACGAGGTCAGGAGATCAAGACCATCCTGGCTAACATGGTGAAACCCCGTCTCTACTGAAAATACAAAAAAATTAGCCTGGTGTGGTGGCGGGTGCCTGTAGTCCCAGCTACTCGGGAGGCTGAGGCAGGAGAATGGTGTGAACCCGGGAGGTGGAGTTTGCAGTGAGATCGAGCCACTGCACTCCAGCCTGGGCGACAGCAAAACTCCGTCTCAAAAAAAAAAAAAAAAAAAAAAAAAAAAAGATATTCAACCTTAAGTTTGAACTATATTAATATTCACAAATAAAATAATAAATAAAACAGTAAAGTGTGTGTGTGTGTGTGTCTGTGTGTGTGGGTCTGTCTTTGTCTTTGCCTATCAAATACAAAGAATAAAGAGACTGAGAAAACCTACTGTTGAAATGGGTATTCTCATGCCCTGATGGTTGCTTAGTTTTTACGTAAATTGGCATCATTCTTCTGAAGGGCAGTCTGGAAATACATACCACAGCTTAAAATATGCACACTTACCCTTAGCCCAAGAATGGCAATTCAACAAATTTAATTATTTTGATTGTAGTAAAATATATATACTATAACATTTACCATTTTAACCATTTTACAGGTAAATGTAAAATATTTTTGTTCTAGTTTATTTTTTAAAAAATATTTTACATATCTGTACACATATACTCAAATTACCACTGTATTGTTATTTCCCAATTGCCCCCAACAGACGCTCACCGGTTAAGCTGCGTTGGAGCCTGTGGTTGAGACTTAAGGCCAAACAGACCTCCTAATCCACCACCAAGACATCCCTTGCAAGAAAATAAAAATCATGGTACTAACATATCAAGAATGTTTGTAGAGGAAAAAAAGAGGATGAAGGAAGGCTTATTAGGTAGAGCAGAACCCTGCCCTAACTGTGGAAGCCAGCAGTATCCCGAATGAGGCCGATCAGAAGGGAGATTCCTACAATTCTATCTCCGACACATATGTATTTTTTAAGGTTAATTACAGCTTCAATTTTACTTGTTCAAGCTGTGAGGCAACTAACATTTTAACCATTTGTAATTGTGCCGCTCAGTGGCATTAAGTAGATTCACATTGTGCAATCATCACCACTGTCCATCTCCAGAACTTTTTTTTAATCTTCCCCAAGTGAAACTTTGTACCTATTAAACACTAACTCTCAGCCAGGTGCAGTGGTTCATGCCTGTGATCCCCATACTTTGGGAGGCCAAGGCAAGGGGATCTCTTGAGACTAGAAGCTTGAGACCAGCCTGGGCAACATAGTGAGACCCTGTCTCTACAAAAAGTAATTTAAAAAAAATTAGCCGGGTGTGGTGGTGTGCGTCTGTAGTCCCAGCTACTTGGGAGGCTGAGGCAGGAGGATTGCTTGAGTCCAGGAGTTTCAGGTTGCAGTGAACCATGATCACGCCATTGTATTCCAGGTTGGACAACAGAGTGAGACCCTCTCTCAAAAGTAATAATAGTAATAAAATAAAAGCAAATAATTGAACACTAATTTCTCATTCCTCCCACCACCCTAGCCCCTGTCAACCACCATCCTACTTTCCGTGTCTATGAATTTGACTATTCAAAAGATTTATTTTAAGAAGATAATTGTACAACAGTAAAATACATGTGTATGAAAGATATACTCATTCATTCAAAAATATTTCCTGAGTCCTTACTATGTGGTAATAAACAAGACAGAAGAGGTAACTAGTGTCATGCCCAAGTCATGATCCCGAGAAAGAAAGTAGAACATAAACAAGTATGCAAGCAATGAAACATTCAGTTGGGATAAGCAATTATAAAGAAGATAAACAGATCTACGTGATAGTAATTTTAGTGGGGGCGGGGGGTACTTTAGGTTTTTCAAGCACTGTTTATAATAGCAAACAAATTAGAAAAAGCTAAATGTCTAAGCAACATTCCTGCTAAGGCGTTGAGTCCACCTGGCCGGAAGTCAGCATATGACAGTTCATCTTAGACAGTAAGAACCTTTCTCAGAACTAACTCCATTAATTCAACGTGCCTTCTGTAGAGCATTTTCCTGGAGAGAAAGTTTCCAACATTTGGGGGTAGAGAATAATTTAGCAGGGGTACAGGCCAATGCTTCTTTATTCTGAGAAGGAATGTGTAGATGACAGTTTCAAGTGTTTGATGTCCAACCCTCCTAAAACTGTAAAATAGCAGTGGGCTGATCAAGACACTGATCTAAATCTTGTTTTGTGGTTTTACTTTTGTTCTGGCAGGCTTAGCAACACTGGAAAAAAAAATTACAGTGTGTGCAAGGGAAACAGATTCTTTCCTCCTTCTTGACTAACTGACAAGTTGGAGATCAGGCACAAGTAAAGAGTGATGGCATTGCTTGTGATATAGCTGGGTTACATGGAACAATTTAAACAGCATCAAGGGCCTGGCCTACCCTTAGCTTAGGCAGGAAATTCAAGGGTAATATAACACTTTGCTGTTAAGTAATGCCATTGGATTAAAAGCATGTTCAGGATGACTTTTGGCTTTAACTTGGAATTTCTGTTTCATTTGCTTCCAAAAAGAACTTTTTTTTCTCCTTAAAGTTCTTAACTTGTATTTCAAAAGTTCTTGTCACTGTATAAATATGATATCTACAAGCTGGCCTTGAATAAAAACTGTATGCCATAGAATATGCTGAAAAACAAATCTGGGATATAAGTTTTAGCTGGAAACGTCTACAGCAGCAGTTTTGCGTAATGTAAAGAGTAAGTCGCAGGTCAGACGTATGAACTCTCCTACCTATTAGCTGTGTGACCTTGGGTGGATGAATTAACCTTTGAGGTTATAAAAGGGGAAACACCATAGTACCCACTCAGAGGTTCTCTGTGAGGATAAAATGCAAGCACATGAACTAGCACACAGTAGGGCTTTTTTCTTCTTTCCTAGGCTTCATAACTGAGTGTGGCATAACTGACCTAGAGGAGAAAAGGACTAAAATGAGAAACTGAAATGTAGTTTTGTCTGAGTAACTCGAACATGGTCCGATCGATCTTTCTTTTGGTTTTAACCCATGTTTCCCCGTGCTACCTGAGAAGCTGAGTTTCTGCATGAGTTGAATTTCTGTCTTTAGTTTTGAAAGGATTTACACTAACTAGAGCATCGCTAGATAACTCAGGGTGATGCGAGAGACTCATACCCATGAGAGAAACTGCTGCAGGATCTGAGGATGTTTAGCAGGGAGAAGACTGTGTGGGGACAGCAGAGCTATCTCCAAAATATTTGTAGGGTAATATCATGTGTAAAAGAAATTAGATTTATTCTGCATGACTTCAAAAGTGGAGACTTATTTTGGTTTTATAGATAGAAGACATTTGTGAAAAATAAGATTGTTACTCAGGCACGGTGGCTCCCACCTGTAATTCCAGCACTTTGGGAGGCAGAGGCAGGAGAATCACTGGAGGCCAGGAGTTCAAAACTAGCCTGGAGCTGGGCGCAGTGGCTCACGCCTGTAATCTCAGCACTTTGGGAGGCCTAAGCAGGTGGATCAATTCGAGACCAGCTTGGCCAAGGTGGTGAAACCCCGTCTCTACTAAAAATACAAAAATAACTCAGGCGTGGTGGCACACGCCTGCAGTCCCAGCTACTTGGAAGGCTGAGGCAGGAGAATAGCTTGAACCTGGGAGGTGGTGCTTTCAGTGAGCCAAGATCTCGCCACTGCACTCCAGCCTGGTTGACAGAGCGAGACTTCATCTCAAAACAAAACAAAACAACAACAACAACAACAACAAAAAACAGCCTGGGCAACATAGCAAGAACCCATCTCTGTAAAAAATTTTTAAAAATTAGCCAGGTATGGTGGCACATGAGTAGTCCCAGCTACTCAGGAAGCTGAGATGGGAGGATCCACTTGAGCCCAGGAGTTAGAGACTGCAGTGAGCTATGATGGTACTACTGCACTCCAGCCTGGGCGACAGAGTGGATCTTTGTCTCTAAAAAATAAATTGATTACTTTAAAAAAATAAATTTAAAAAATCTAAGGTAGAAAGGGTCCCATCACTAAGGGATCCCATCAGAGAATCGTTATGCACTCTCTAGGGACCATACAAGGAATTCTGTATTGGAAAAGGGTTGAATGAGGTGACTTCAAGGGTTCTTTTCCAGGCCAGAGAGGCTGCAATTCAGATGGCTCTGTAAATGCAAGGTTTTACCGCAGGAACTTAAGGCAGAACAGGCATAGCGAGGTGTAAGGCACACGCAGGAGCACACAGATTGTGCTAATGCATGAACTTTAACCTTCTCTAACAAAAGAATGTCATGCCACATTGGGAGAAAAAAAAGAAAAAGAAAAAGAAAGGTCTTCCACTGCTAGAAATGAAAACATTCATACTTTAGTGTATCGTATTTTATAGGTTCATGTAGACACAGGGGCCAAATGAAACTAAACCAAGATCTTAGGCATTAAGTTACATTTTAATTTTACCTTTTCCCCTCTGTGATTCTGACACAAGCAGTAAAAATGAACCTGGACCTTTGACCTGACCGATAGATATACTTTTTAATTAAAAAATGTTTTGCCATTCACCTGCGAACCTCTACTGATTGTTTCAGAGTCTTGGTCAACTGCTTTTAACAGCGAAACATTAAAGCCACTGCGAGAATAAACAGGAAGCTGGTGTTTAGGTGGGAGTTCCTAGGAATTTTATACCGCTGACCACAGAGGCCAAAAGAGAAAGGAAATAGGAAAAACAGTGTAAATACCTGGGTGACTAATGACTGCACAGCTCAGCTGGCTTTTCTGAACATTTCATGGGCTGTCTCCCAGGGGAAACACCCTGAAAAATTTTCAGGACTCCGGTGGCACTGAAGGGCCAGAGAGGAGCGTTGACTGCACGCTGTTGGCTGGCTGGTTTTGTGGGTTTTGTTCACCGTCTACTGGGCAGAGAGCCTTTCTGCCGATGCCGCCAGATGCCTCTCTCCAAGCGAATGACCCATTTGCATGCGTGGTGCAGACATTTTCTGGAGCTCCAGGGCTCCCAGGCCTCCCCAGGCCTCCCGATTGTAAAGGATCCTAGGGCCACCCCTTTCCTTGTTCACATGGACAGCGCCTAAGAGGATTTAGAATCAAGAGGGCACATTTGCACTGCCTTGTTCTGAAGAGGCAGCTGGAGCGCGGACCGGCCTGGTGCAACCCACCGCGGGTCCCGGGGGACCGCATTGTCCTCGGAGGGGCCGCCACAGGGGCTCCATTGTGAGCGGGGCCGGCCTTTTTCTCCTGCCCTCTGTCTCCCCGGGCCTCCCCCTCACCACCCCCACCCCTCCTCCACGCAGACTTTTCTCTCAAGCTGCCGGCATCCCCGGCTGCCGCATTTCCAACGCAGGGGAGCGGCAAGGCTCCGGGCTGGCCATCTGCACGCGGAGATTGACAGCAGCCCCGGAAGGTCAGCGCCTCAACCATTTCTGTCTGAACAGCAGGCCACCCAGGCCTCGCAAGCAAAACAGGGACATCTGCTCCCCTTAATTTAGAACACTGGTTCTAATTTCTCCGAAGCCCCTTCCTTAACGCCCTCCTCAGGCTGCGGGGGAAGGGGCGAGGAGGGGCAGGGCAGACGCGGCTGCCCGCCCCCGGCTCCCCAGCTCCCAGAGAGAGCAGCTGAGTCTGGCGGGAGTAGGGAGGGGGGTTGGGGTGCGGAGCCTGGTCACTCACGTGACCCGGTGACGTGGCGCGGGGGAGGGGCGGGAGGGCGGAGTGGGCGCCAGGCCTACCAAGCCTGGGACGCACAAATACAGCGGGGTCTGCAGAGGAGCAAGCTGCGCTGGCCCGGGAGGCCCTTCTCCTCGGGGCAGATGGATTTCAGACTGCCCCCGCCCCTTGAGGGGAAGATCAAGGGAGTGGGCAGAAGAGTATATTGCCATTCACCTGCGAACCTCTACTGATTGTTTCAGAGTCTTAGTCAACTGCTTTTAACAGCGAAACATTAAAGGCACTGCGAGAATAAACAGGAAGCTGCACTACAGTGGAGAGGGGGATTCATCTCTGCCCTTGGCCTCGTGCGGGTCCCTGGGCTGGGCAAAGTCCTGCCTGGGTAGTTGACATCAAAATTAATCGTGCCTTGGCTGCTTTATGTGGGCAAAAGGATAAAAGAATTGCACTTCTGTTGCGCTTCCACCGCTGGATCATAAGCTCCTTGTAAACACACTGCATCTGTGTCTCTAGCATCTTCCACAAATGTTTGGAGAATAAATTAATGTGTGGCGGGGGCGCGGTCCCTGTGAACTCGAACTGTGCTCTTTTTCTGTATGACAGAAAAGGAGACATTGCAGAGAATCAACCTGTGCCTGTAGCTAGAGATTCCCTAATCACTTTGTTCCCTCTTTTCCTCCCTCCCTCCCTTCCTCCTTTACTTTCACTCACATTTTGATGGGTGCCCCATGTGTGCTGAAGATCAGGCGATCGACCAGGGATACAAGAAAGGAGACTCCTAGCTCTTGAGATGCCCATCATGTGGTGAGGGGTGCTGCATACAAGCAAACAGCTCACCAGGGCTCTGGGTGACAAGTGCCATGGATAGCGGTAGGGCGGCCCTCAGCCCAGCTCCTGGGGAGGGAGGATGTCCAGGTGGAGGCTGGAAGGGTGAGTAGAAAGTTACCAGGAGAAAGGCCCTTTGCCCACGTAGGTCTCTCTGCATAGCCCACCCCAACCCATTCCCCTCCCGCTCATTCCTCAGGCCTCAGATGAAATGTCACTTCCCTGGTGCCTGGGCAAGATCAGTTCCTCCAGTTACAGGATCCTGTAGCTCTTTTGTCTTCTCTTTTGTAATACTCATCACATGTACAGCTGGGCAAAGTTCACCCTCCCCACTGGACTGTAAGTTTTGTGAGGCAGAAATTGGCCATTCTGTTCATGGATGGAAGCGCCACACCCAGCACTGTGCCTGGCCGCTCATGCCCCATAAATACTTGTTGAGCCAAAGAATAGTCTGACTCCTCTTAAGTTAGTGAGAAACCCATACAGACATTTTCTGTTTGGGATGCCAGGACAAGCTGTGACGGCTGCACTCTGAGTACCAGTGGGAATTGCCTGGTACCAAGGGGCTGTGATTTCAAATTTATTATTTTGTGATATTCTGCACCTCGATGATGTTGAAACTGCCTTCTTCCAAATGAGTGTCAAGTAGATGCTTCTCAAAAAGGGATCCTCAGGCAAACAGGTTTCTTTTTTTTTTTTTTTTTTTTTTTTTTGAGATGGAGTCTCGTTGTGTCTCCCAGGCTGGAGTGCGGTGGCGCGATCTCGGCTCACTGCAAGCTCCGCCTCCAAACAGGTTTCTTTAACACAAGATTTCACAGAGCCTGTGATGCGCTCATGTGCACTGTCCTCAGGCAGATAGTTTGTTGAAGAAGCATCTAGTAACATTTGCAGCTGGGGGATATTGATGAAGCTCAATGTTAACTTTGTGGCACCGTTTCCCCCCAACTCCTCCTAGGCTCTGAGAGATGGAAGGAGCTGGGATCAAGGGATCTGCACAAGATTAATTTGCCATAATGAAGGTCAACTCCTTCCCCTTGATTTCTTTGTCGTGCCATGTGACAAATTGTTGTTTTTGACAAACAGAGCATTGAGGGAGGCTGAGGTGGACAGATCAGCTGAGGTCAGGAGTTCGAGACCAGCCTGGCCAACATGGTGAAACCCCATCTCTACTAAAAATACATAAATTAGCTGGGCATGGTGGCATGAGTCTATAATCCCAGCTACTCGGGAGGCTGAGGAAGGAGAATCGCTTTAATCTGGGATGTGGAGGTTGCAGTGAGCCAAGATTTTACCATTGCACTCCAGCCTGGGCAACAGAGCCAGATTCCATCTCAAAAAAAAAAAAAAAAAAAAGCATTGAAGATGTAGATTAAGGAGGCATTGGGGTACTCTATAGTGTCACCTGAGTTTAAATCCAGCTGTGGCACTTCTTAGCTATATGACTTTGGAGGACTTCCTTAGCATCTCTGTGCCCAGGTACTTTATTTGTACATAGAGATAATAGTTTCTAATTTACAGTCTTGTTAAGACTTTAAAAGCTCTTATAGGCATGTAGAATTCTCATGGTAGATATAAATTTTATTTAAATTGCTAATAATTGGTTAATTAAAAATTAAATATCTGACCTCTAATAGGTTAATTTAACTAATTAAGCCTGGTGTATTAATGGAGAGGGATCACAGTGGCCAATAGTCTGAGGGACTAGGTTTTCTCTGCTTGCTGCCTTTGAGCTTGAGTGAAGCCTTCTGCGCCTTGGCCATGTGTTGCTTTTCCAGCTAGAATGATTCCAAGTCTTCAACAGCATTACTGAGCTCTTCCTCTCAATAAGTTTAAGTTGTAATTTCATTACACTTCATTCTCAAATAGAAGAGTTGAGCAGCTGTGTAGCAAGATCCAGAATACTTTGTTTACAATCAGTTTTCCAAGGATTGGCTTAGTAGCCAGTGGCAAGTTTCTCAGCAACAGGTTTATGAGCCAGAAAAGCAATTTTTTTTTTTTTTTTTTTTTTTTGGAGACAGGGTTTCGCTCTGTTGCCCAGGCTGGAGTGCAGTGGTGCAATCATAGCTCAGTGCAGCCTTGAACTCTTGGGCTCAAGTGATTCTCCTTCCTCAGCCTCCTTATTAGCTGGGACTACAGGTGTACACCACCACACTTGGCTAATTTTTTAATATTTTGTAGAGACGGGGGTCTTGCTATGCTGCCCAGGCTGGGTTTAAACTCTTGGCCTCGAGAAATCCTCCTGCCTTGGCCTCCAGAGGATCATATTATTTTAAACAATAGAGACTGTTTGCAATGAAAAAGAAAATAGAACCGTACCTTATTTGTTGTAGCTTAATTTGGCCATAAAAGAATCAATACTGTATTTTCAGAGAAGAAAAATTTTCAGGGGCCATATATGAGAGCACAGTGTAAAAATTCACATTATTTTCAAACTGTATTTGAACCACCCAGTCTAAAAGAAAGTTGCTTCTGGAAAGTCAAAGATGCTCTGGAAATGAGTGAAGATATGCTTTCTTACCCATGTGTATAAAATGAACTGTTTTATTCTTTCAACTCTTTATTTTCTCTATAGGATATTAACTAGGGCTGCATGTGCTAGACTAGATGTCTGGAGTAAATCTGTTTTCAGATATAATCTCTGGAGCATTCATGAAAGCTTCGTATTTTGACAGAGGAAGCAAAGAACATATTTTGCAAATGCTGGCTCTGTTCATGGATGGAATGGTGCTGGAAACAAGTATCCTGCTGACATTACTTAACTCTTACAGGGGTCATTACTTAGGGACCAGCAATTTGCTAAAGATGAACATATTCTAAGAAGATGGTTTTCAAGCAATAACCAATTTTAAATCTGGACTGTGCATCAGGCACCTCTTGGGTATGACTTCAGTGCCTTTGGGTGTTCCTTGTCCCTCGTTCCAGCTACTGATGCGGGTTCTGAACAGCTTCCTGCTGGGTCCTTGCCTCATGCCTTTGCCTCACACCTCTGCTGGAGCTTCCAGAGTCTGCCCTGGAGCTTCTCTGAGCCATAGGGGGCCCATGCATTTTGCCCAACCTAGGAGTGAGCAATGGAGCCTAAGTGCTAATGGATTAATGTTTTCCTTTCTTCCCCCAGATGGACAGCCCTGAAACATCTTTCATGCAACTCCTCAAGCAGCCCAGGAAGAGCCAGGAACCATTCGCCAGGAGCTGTGGCCAACTTAATAACTCATCCTTGTATTGGTTTCCATCCTCTGTCCTTCATCCGTCTTGTCTCTTACTCCTACTCGCTGGATCACACATCCCAATAAGTATTTGCACTCAAGCCTTTGTCTCAGGATCTGCTGTCTGGAGGACCCAGACTCAGTTCAAGTCATTTTTGTTTTTGTTTTTGTGTTTTGAGATGGAATCTCACTATGTTGCCCAGGCTGGAGTGCAGTGGTGTGATCTTGACTCACTGCAATCTCTGCCTCCCAGGTTCAAGTGATTGTCCTGCCTCAGCCTTGTGAGTAGCTGGGATTACAGGCACACGCCACCATGCCTGGCTAATTTTTGTATTTTTAATAGAGACAGGGTTCCACCATGTTGGTCAGGCTGGTCTCAAACTCCTGACCTCGTGATCCGCCCGCCTCGGCCTCCCAAAGTGCTGGGATTACAGGCATGAGCCACTGAGTCCAGCTGCCATTTTTTTTTTTAACCAAATGGAGTTACACTGTCTAGGCTATCTTTACACACCCCCACCATCTCAGGCAGTTTTCCAAATGCAGAAAGCTCAGCCCTCTTTTCACCATGTGCATCTGCATCCTACTGTGTGCATGAAATGGGTAATGGGATAACCTGTCTCCTTGCATTGGATGTGGTGGGTCTCAGGGAGAGTGCTGAGTCATGGTGACTTGGCAACACAGTCACAGCGGGACCCAGAATGGAGTTTGCAGTGCAGATCCAGCAACTGGTTGGGAACTCCGGCCCTGTGCTTTTGTCTGCTAACTTTAACTTGGCCCTGTGTTATTTTTCCAAGCCATATTTTTAACTTCCTCCTAAGTTTTTTTATTTGTTAATTTCATCCTGCTCTATTTGTAGATTTGAGGGGTATAAATAAGCAAAGATTGGTGTGAGGAGACTTTTTTAAAAAATCATATCTAAAAGTCCCAAAGTCACGCTGAATACTCTTACTATATGATGCGACTTTTAAAAAATGATGAGAAAATTGTGATTTTGAAAAATAAAAGTGTAAAAACTTAACTGTCTTCATTTGGAGATGATTTATTGAATTTATTTAATCACTAACGAGCCTGGAACAAGATTATGCCATCCACAGCAGAGAATTATACAACTTTGAACAACAGTTCTGGCATGCTATGGGGACCTTGTAGAGACCCAGTATCTGACCATGGGACACAAAGTGACCATGAGGCCAAAGCAGCCCATCAAGAGCTGGGTTCTGTCAGAACCACTATGTCATGTCATTGGACAGGCCCTGGAACAATCCATTGTAAGACTGAACTGGTACATCTGGGATTAAACCTAAGCAGGACCAGAGGGCACAGTCAAGCTGCACAATAGCCATCCACTATTACTATACCAGCACTTCCCTCTCAGCTCACGCCCATGGCCATATGTAAGACCCTTATGATTAGCTGATTCAAGAGGAAGGAGCTCAAGCTTCCTTCATGGATGGGCCAGCTCTGTACATCTGTGCAAGCTGAAAATGAATGGAAACTGCACTACAGCCCCATTCAAGAGTGGTCTAAAAAGACAGTGGATGGTGGTGTCCCTGGTCATACCCCTTGTTTTGAAAGAGAAGTGGCCTGGGGTTGTGATATATGCAGACTTATGGGCCATACCAAATGGCTTGACCAAATGGGCAGGGGCCTAGAAGGAGATAGATTGGCAGATTGGTCACAAGAAGGTCTGGAGTAGAGACACGTGCACGGACTACAGGAGTGTTGAAGGTCTTTGTATCACATGTTAACATCCACGAGAGAGGCACTAAACATACAGGTAGACAAAATGACTAACCAGTTGATAGCAGTCTCTGTCATCATCCACTCCAGTGCTGGCATGACAGAGCATGAATAGAATAGCTATGGTGGCAGGTATGGAAGCTATGCATGGGCCCTCCAGTGTTGGCTCCCACTTACCAAAGCTTTTCCAGCCACTGCTACTGCCAAATGTCTAACATTCTAGCAGCAGAGAGTGATACTGGGGTCCCAGTAGAGCCTATCCCTCAGGAGACCAACCGGACACTCTGGCAAATTCACTACACTGGATACCTTCCACCCTGGAAGAAGCAGCAATTCATCTTAACCTGAATGGGCACATATCCATATCCTGGGCATGGGTTCACATTTCCTGCCCTTAGCATTTTGACCAGCACTACTATTCAAGGGATTCCATGGTGTTAAATCCACTTTCATGGAGTCTGTATAATACCACATCAGGGCAAGGAGTCCACTTTTCAGCAAAGGAG
This sequence comes from Papio anubis, assembly GCF_008728515.1. Lineage (NCBI taxonomy): Eukaryota > Metazoa > Chordata > Mammalia > Primates > Cercopithecidae > Papio > Papio anubis. The sequence continues at coordinate 95,202,651 of NC_044986.1, forward strand.
TTGTTAGGATGGGCGCACGCCCATGGACTCCACTGGTTCTAGCACATGCTACAACACCCAGGGGCTTCCAGCCCCATAAAGCAATGGTATAGACAGACCTGTTAGGACTTAGCCAATATGCCAGCTCAAAAGTGATGCCTTGTCAGGATGGAGCACCATTCTCCAGGAGGCAGAATACATCTTAAATCAAAGACCTTTATATGGCACTGTGTTCACATGGGTAAAATACATGAGTCCAGGAACCAAGGAGTGGAAACAGGAGTGTCTCTGCCAGCCATCACTCCCAGTGACCTACTTGGAGAATCCTCCAAACGCTGAGCTCTGTGGGTTTTGAGGTACTCATTTTTTAAGGGAGAATGCTTCTGACAGGTGACACAGCAACAGCCCATTGAATCATAGCTGTGGCTGATCCATAGGCACTGCTTGCACCAAGGGGACCACAGGCAAGAAAGAGGAATCGCCATCTTGGAAGGGATAATTGAACCTGATCATCAAAGTCATCAGGAAGAGGGAACTCTACTGTAACATACAAAGAAGGGAAGAATACACATATGACCTCAGTGATTTACTTAGGCGCCTCTCAGTACTTTCTTCTCTGATTTTTAAAGAAAATAGACTGCAGCCTGTGAAGGGCATAATGACCAGGAAGTTCAGACCCCTCAGGGATGAGCAACTGGTCTTAACATCAGGAAAGCCACAGACATCAGAAGAGGTGCCTGTTGAGAGTGATGGAAATCTTCAATGGATAACAGAGGAGAGAGAAGATAAGTGTTAGTATCACCCTTAAGTCACCTCTAGCATCAGGATCTATAATTTGTCCCACTACTCTTCCTCTTATAAGTTCCTACTAGGAACAGAGGCTCACTAGTATCTTGAAGGAAACTTTCCCAGAGTCTATAAGAGGATACAAGCGCCGCAAGGGGTGGACTGTTGTGGATGCTTTGATGCATTGTCATGATTCCTACTCAGGAAGATTCTTGTTGAGAAATGAAAGTCTTATTTCCAAGATGCTAGGAATGCTGTCGGAAGATAGCCCTCAGCTGCTAGCCTGTGGGGCTTGCCCCACCTAGAGAATACAGCCTGCATGATCTGAAGATCACACCTCCTGCCAGGAATGACTTGTACCGAATGATCAATATGACAGTGGAAAGACCTGACCTTCTTGCTCTACCTTGAGACAATTCTAAATGCCAGATCCAGAGCTTCAAGTGGACTGGCTGATGTTTTTGCTGAAAACTGCATCGCATCTTAACTGGCCCCTCTGTCTCCTCCTACTTGTCCTTCTCCCTTCACAGGTATTGCTCCCCAGAGCACTCCTTAATAAACTGTTTCCCTGGGACCCTTACCTGCAAAAACCAGTGAAATTTGGGTTATCATCATATGAAATGATTTGCATGCATAGGCTGATAAGGTCAAGAAAAAACTTTTATTCTAAAAATAGCCAATTTCAGTAACACCAAACTATACAATTGTAAGCCTCTTGCTAGTTGTCAATTGATGCTGATCAAATATACATATACATAGCAAGGTGAACTCTTTCTGAGACCTCCTGGATGCATTCAGTCTGAGCACATCTAACTTTAGATGCCAGATTTTCAACCCTGATTTCAATTCTCAGTTTGGATTTCAGCCATTTCCTGAAAGATAATGCACTTTCACAGAGCTAAGTAGATGCAAACATTCCTTAGAGTTTCGACACATGGTCAGAAACTTTATGAGAATTTGTAGATTCATATATTCATTTCTAGGATCCTAAGGTTTTGTACCTTCTTTGCATGCATGGCTTGTTTTTCAGCCCAATCAGTTTTTGAAACCAAACCTTACTGATATAGCATATGTTTAATAATTCAGATATATGCTGAGGTTAGCATTCTGTGGGTAACTACAGAAACTTAAAACCATGATTCTTTTTTTTAAATCAAACTCTATGAATCTTTTCTTCAATTATAACTTCCTATTAACCTAATAGAAGCTCCTTAAAACCTCTGGAGATTTTGTGGAGCTCGGGGAAGATCGGAAAAGGGAATCAGTATGCCCCCAGCTGCCATGTGCGTGCTCACGTGTCAACTTACATCAGGGTATCTGGACAAATCAGTAATATGAGTTTACTTCCTTGCCACTTTGAGTTCCAGTCTTGACTCATCAATGAGAAAGTTCCATCTTGGGGGCCTTTGAGAAAATAACAAAGTGGTTCCTCTGAGTTCTTTTATGACCAAAAGTTACTGATTTGAGAAAATACTTCAGGAAGCCTCTTCCACAGCTTTGCACAAATTCTCCTGACAAGTGATGCAATGGAAGTTGGGCATGCATATCTGTTTTCTTGACTTGGGTAAAGAGAACTTCCCCCCATTTTCCTATAAGCCTTCTGAGACACATGAATTTCCTCTTTGGATCAAACTTCCCAGATCTTTTACTGGAAGAGGCATGTGGCTTATTCATTCTATGAATTGCACATGGCATTGCACATGGTCCCAGGCAGGCCACACCTCAAGTAGGGTTGGTTGCTTCTCTCCCTTTTCCTCCCCACTTTCCTCCCATTCCCAAACTCTGTCCTTTGTGATTTAGATAATACTGTCAGCTCAAGTAGCCTCTGGTTAAAAGGACTGGAAGAACATTCTCTCATTCCCCCCAGCTCTTAAAGGTAGGGGTCATGCTCCTGCTGTGATGCTGGAAGGCTGCAGAGGCCAGGGGCATGTGCATGGACATAACCTGCAGAGGCATGGGGAACCAAGCAGTGAGGCTGGGTGATTGAGTCCAGGTTCCGTCAGAGCCTGAGTAAGAACTAACGTCTTCTGGGCCCGTGTGCTTTCTCAGTCAGGCTAGGTCATCCTTCCCACTGAGACTGCCTTCACAATTGATTTAGCCCATGCCAAGGGAGTTGGTTTATGAAACTTATTGCAACCAGTCCTTGTGTTTGCCTACTCAATATGCCTTTTGATGTCAAAGTACTTGCAGTAGCACTTTTCCTCTTCCCTGCAAAAACATTTATACTTTCTCCTGGACTTTTCCATTGAAAAGCTTACTATTTAAATGTTTAAAAGTAATCTTTCCCAGTCTTGGCAAGCTTGTCATTTTCAGCTCTGATTAGCCATCTGATGGTCTCTGCCTTGGGCTTCTCCCTCTTGTCAGGCCCAATCCGGCTCCTCATATGTTCACACTGGAGTAAGGTGGCAGCTGCAGGCTAGCGTGTCCGACTGGAATTTCAGGCTGCTCCCTATACTCAGATCAAAGGAACCTTCCTCAGTTCCTTCATGCACACTGCGTAAGAATCTAGAATGGCACCCTAGTGCCTACCTGGTATAAGCTCCATACAATTGGGACTTGATCTTTTTCACCACTGTTTCCTTAGCTGCTTGGACAGTGCTGTTACAGGGCTGACGCTCCATTACCATTGGCTGAATTAGTGAATGCTGCCTCAGGCTCAACCAGCACTCACTGACAGGCACAGTACCAGGCTGTGAGTAGGTACTAGGATGCAGTACCTCCATTCTTGCAGAAATCAGAGTTGAGGATGCGAGGAGAGTGGAGGGATTGATGGTTAACCAGATCACTTCAGTACAACTTAGTAAGTGCTATGGGCTGAGGCACACCTGGGGCAGGAATGCAGAGGTGACGCCTTGTGTAGTAGTAATTCACCAATCCCGCCACACTCCTCCGCTAACTGTGGGCTATTTGCCATCTGCTCTCCTCCTGCCCTTATCTTTTTAATCTAAGTTCTCCTTACTTCCCAGCAAGCCAGACCTTCTGTTCCAGGGACGCTAATCTGCTTTCTCTAACCCCCAAGGACTTGCTGGGTACTGTGTGGCTGCTTTTGTCCATGCTAGCCTATCTCTGTGAATATATGTTCATTACAGCCCAAAAGGTCTTGCTCAGACCCATGGGGTCTAGGCAGCCTTTCCTAGTGAATTCTCTTCTGATCCCTTTATTTCCCTCCTACTCAGAACTTAGGCTTTTAGCTTGTGCAGTGTAATTCTGTGGACTCAGATAAATCACACTGGCCTTGAGCATGATTTGGATGTCTATAGATAAAAATAATACCAAGAAAGGTATCCGGATTCTCCTCATGTACTTTTATAAAGCCAGGAAATGTAGTGTGCACAGCACTGCACGTCAATGTGGAAATCAACACAGTGGAAGGTGACTACTTCCTTTTCGCAGGGACTCTTAGTGTCCCCATTGTCACTATGTCAACATGACATGTCACAGACACACTTCTTTAGGTAAATTTAGCACTGTTTATAGATATAAAAGTTTGGAGAAGGGGGATCTGGATGGGAGATGTATTAAATGGGCTTTATCACCACTGTTACCACCACTGTTGGGTTTTTGTATTTGACTCCCAACTGAGTTGTAGTTTCTTTAGGAATGTTTCCATCTTTGCATTTCAATAGAATAGTTAAGGAAGCAAAATAATAATAACAACTTTATAACTGTGAATAGTGCATTACAGTTCACATCCAAAGTAAATGTGACCTCCGCTGAGATGCCTTCCTGAATTCCTAGGAGACATGTTGTCACTTTGTGCTCCCAATGTGTCTTGTGACACCTTCAGGGTAGCACCTCCAAGAAAGTATTGTGGTTGATGTTTCATACCTGACTTCTTGGCAGATAGACTTCTTCAAGGATGGGGAGCTGGGCTTCCATATTTGCTGCGTGCTGCTAGGACCTGAGTCACAGCAAAGCTCAGTACACTTTAAAAATACTTTTTTTTCCCCCTGAGATGGAGTCTGTCACCCAGGCTGGAGTGCAATGACGCCACCTCAGTTCACTGCAACCTCTGCCTCCCGGGTTCAAGCAATTCACCCGACTGCCTCCCCAGTAGATGGGATTACAGGTGCCCACCACCATTCCTGGTTAATTTTTATATTTTTAGTACAGACGGGGTTTTACTATGTTGGCCAGGCTGGTCTCGAACTCTTGACCTCAAGTGATCTGCCCACCTTGGCCTCCCAAAGTGCTGGGATTACAAGTGTGAGCCACCGCACCTGGCCAAAAAAATACTTAATAGGTAATAAATGAATGAATGAAGGAAGGAAGGAATGGTGTTTCTGTATTACGTATTCGATAAAGGGATGTTATAGTATATGCTTATTATGATAAAATAAAAATAAAAGCAGATCAATCTAATGGTAGGAAAAAATATTTGTGAGATGAAGTGTGAAGTTACAGATGTAATTAAGTTTCTAGATTTTCCTAAGAGTTCTTTTGTGCCTAGAATCAACAGTTAGGAGTTAGTTGTATTAACTTGGGCCAGCACCTCTGCAGAGTTATAAAATGGATTCGATTAAGTCTTACCTTTCTGTAAGAGTTAGGAAAGAAAAAGTGTTTGAAGATTTTTTAAAGTATAGAACAAACAGTTACCGTGTAAATTCTGGAGTATTAGGGGCTTTTCTGGGTATTTTCTCCTTCATGCTAAAATGTTAGTCTCTGAGTTATGCACTGTAATAATAGATTCAACTGAAAAAAAAGTGTTTCTGGCACTAATGCATAAAATATGTGCATGCAATTTGAGGGCTGAAAAATGAATCATTCTTTGGGGGAGAAAGAATGGTGTGAAAGTTAGTACCATTCGGGGGGAACAGAACGTGATTATCTACAAGGTTAGCTGATTTTAAATACTGATTGCCAAACTCTTCAATAAAATATGAATACTTATCATGGCAATCCGCATCACATGTTACATATCCTATTTCAGGGGTGATGTGTACCTTCTTAAAGAAACATACACTAACTAGGTAATGTCAAGCATTATAAAGGGAGTGGAAATTGAGACTGAAGTGCTTATTTTCTATTGGTTGCTAAACTGGACTTTAACCTCTAGGAAAAGACTAAAACTATAAACAAAACTCAGTATCCATGGTAACATGCATAAGAAGGTAATTATTTTTTCTTTACATTTTTAAATTTCAGAGTTTAATAGCATATTATATGCATTGCCTCAGGCCCACAATCCCTCCAGTTGGCCATTAAGTATTAGGAAATGCCCTCTCTAGCAGTCATTATTGCTTAAATAAAATGCCACTTACAACCCTCCTGAACAAAAGAGCTACAGTGCCTGTGGAAGGTATACCTTGAGTATTGTGGTGATTTGGCACAGGGAGCAGGTACCCCTAGAGCAGCTGGCCCAGAAACCAGGTTTGTGTCCTGAGAACAACCTACACAAGGAAGCCTTTTCAGTTGAGGTTAGACACAAGAAACAGCTCTGTTCTTTAGGGGAACATACCAGAAGAAAGGCTCTAAACCCACGTCTTCATGGGGTCAACCTGGCTGCAGTAGGAATTTTTCTTGGTAAATCCAGTTTTTATTAATTCCATCTTACTGTAGCGAATCACTCCTGGATGTACCAATTTGGAGTTTGGGTTTGAAATGTTTAAGGAAGACTCACATTCGCAATACACTGGTTGACTGAGAAGGTTTATACCTTTATAGGGAGAATTTGCTTACGAAATCGAGCTAATGTTCTTCCTACACAGGCAGAGTGATGACAGCATTTATAGTAATCCAGAAAATGCAGTCCAAGTTGAAACCAAACCTCCTTTTGCAAGCTACAGAGGCCCTCTCCTCGACGTGGTACACTTGGATGGCTTACCCCAGACAGGTGTCGGCCTCACAGCTTCGGCTTACCTGCAGAGACACAACCCCAGTAAAGCCATCCCCAGATGACTTGTGCAAACAAAAGGAAAAATATGTGCTGAAAACTAGAGCTAATCTAGGAAGTTCTAAATTTAGACTGGATTTTTCTTCCAAGAGTTTATTTGTAAATCAATTTTTGGAAGCTGGAGCAAACATTTTCCCATAGAAACATTGTAATAAATGTGGTTGTGCAAATTTAACCCCTAATGAAAACGAAATCCTACACATGAGCAAAAATATCTTTATCCACTGCATTTTTTGCCACGCTTTTTCAGCTACATTGTGAATTAAATGGGTTTTCTGATGGGCTCGTCTGGGAGCTAGACCGCTATATGCAATGGTTTCTCTGGGAAATTAGTCCTCACTCAAAAAGTTGGCTGTGAGAAATTTTCCTCTTGCTGCCAAAACTTCACAGAAAAGAAAGAATTCCTTCCAACCTTTCTGGTGACACCACCCAGAAGTAAAAAGGGGCAGCCATCTTTGTGTAAGGGACGTTTGTAAATTTGGTGTTTGTATTTTAGGAACTGCCAGCACTTAATTTAGAAAGTATTACAACTGGATTAGGCTAAAGGTGAATTCTACAGAGCTTAGACCAGGAAGTTGAATAAGAAAACATAAACAGTGAAGCAAAATATAGAACAGAGATTTGCTCAGAGATAAACACTGGAACTAAGAACGTCATAGTAGGGCTTTGAGCAAGACCAATATTCCAGTCCCAAACAAGGCAATGCAAACATTTCTTTACTAGAAAAAGAAAAGAAATTCAAGGGCTGAGAAGCAATGGACTGTGATGCTGATCACAAGTACTTTCTCTGAGCCACATCTTAGCTACTTGCTTTTTCCCTGCCCCCCACCAAAACAAAAACAAAAACAAAACAAGCTGTGGGCAATAGCTCTTGTTCTAGACAATTCCTCTAGTTGTTTTTGCTCCCCAACCCCCACCATGGCAAGAGAGATCAAGAATTATTTTTAGCTAGAATGAGGAGTGAGATGAGACAGTGGGCAAAGAGCAGAAGATGGAGCCATGACCCATGAGAAAAAACAAGAATCAGTGTAAGAAGTTGTCAGGGGCAAGGGTCCTTCTGGAAGAGAGAGAGGCTGTAAGTTGTGATTTCTGGAGAAAGGAATTACAGCAGAGGCTCCAGGAGCAAGGCAGGAAAATGCTGTGAAAGATGAATAAAATAGTGCGTGGACTCTTCCAGAAAAAAACAAACAAACAAAAAACAGTAAAAATGTTGACCAGGTGCAGTGGCTCCCACCTGTATACTCCCAGCACCTTGGGAAGCCGAGGCTGGAGAAACACCCAAGGCCAGGAGCTGGAGACCAGCCTGGGTAACATGGATGAGATCCCCATTCTACAAAAAAATTTAAAACAAAAATCAGCCAGGCATGGTGGCATGTTCTGGTAGTGCCATCTACCTGGGAAAATCGCCTGAGCCCAGGAGTTTGAGGCTGCAGTGAGCTATGATCTGTACTCCAGTTTGGGTAACCCTGTCTCAAAAAACAAAAAATTATGTGATGAGGTCAAATCTCTTGTGGCAGCCATGAAGGAGCAGAAGGTAAGTTATGAATCAGGAACAACAACTGTGAAGCTAACCAAGAGATCTCCCAGGCTGCCAAAGTTGGGAGTTGGGGCCCAGTTTATCTAATATCCAAGGCTCAAGGAAGGTACCAGCGCTCTCCAAGCTACTCAGGAGCCACTTGACTTTCTGTTCTGATCACTCTGCCCCACTGGAGTGTGGGCACCTCCGGGAATCATGGGTTTATAACCTCAACTCTAGTTCTGACCCCGGGGGACCCCAGTAGCTTTGGGTTGGGATGCAAACTCCCTTTGATTTTGAGGAAGTGGAGAGGAATTCATACACTACATTCCTTGTCATCTCATTTGGGACAGTTATTCATTTGGGACTGTTTGTTCCATTTGCTACCTACCATTAAAACAAAATGGCAGAAGGGAGAGATTTTTTCTAAGCTGTTTGAAAAACGCTTCTCAGGGTCAGTTAGGAAAAGGCCTGATGCTACAATTTATGATTTCCACTGCACCAAAGCACTAAAGGGACAGTAGGCAGAGATGCTGTTAGATGAGAAAAGAGAAATCGTAGTATGATGGTTGAGATAGATTGAAAGCATAAATTTATAACAATAGTAGGAAGATTTTCCTGTTCTTCTGGACCTGACATTTTGAGCATCTGTAAGACTAGTCTCTAGCTTATTTTCTCAGCGCTTAATGTAGAGGCTTAGCTCTTTGAAATATGCTAATTTTAGGAAAAAACCTTGCCAGCTACTTAGCTCCAAATAACCCCTTCTTGGATGAATTAAGTGACGAGGAATAGGAAAGGCGATTGAGGAAAAAAAAAAAAAAGATCCATTCCAATCTAATGAGAGTGTTGGACGCTGACTTTCTGAGAAACCCTAGACCCTGGGACGACGGCCATTGTAGCTGTGCCCTTGCGGTGCAGTGACTTCTCAACTCACGATGTTTGAAAAGCGTGGTTCAGGCAACATGGATCATAAAAATGTATCAGTCCGTGGAATGTTCAGCCCAGAAAGTTCATGCTCAGGTGAACACTCCCCTCACCGTCCATATCAGAAGGACTTGCTTGCTTTGCGGATTGGCTTATGCTGGAGTTCATTTCAAAACAGAATTTGAGTTGGGTAAAAAAGATTGTATGTGCTCTCCTGTTGGTTATTTCCTAAACTTAATTACGTTTATTAATGTATATTATCAGGGTGATTTTTACAAAAAACCTCACTGATTTAGATACACTAGGCAGAGAAAATCATTCTGAATCCATGACTGTCTGGATTATGAAGCAAGTTTGAGCACAAAGGAAGACTGATTGTTTTAAGTAATTCCACTTGACTCTTTAATACACTTCCTTAAGCAGCAGTTACTGAGGGAGCTGCGTAACAAAACAGTAGAGGGATTTTGTCTTGGCTCATCTACCAGTATTTCGATTCCATGTCTGCCCTTAAATTGGGTTGGGTAACATTCCCTCTGACTGTGAGAGTCACAGATCATCAACAGGTGAGAAGGGACAGAGAGCTCATCTAGGCCAAGGGCAGGCAAAGTTTTCTGTAAAGGACTAATAATAAATATTTCTTTTTTGTTTGTTTGCTTTTTGAGACGGAGTCTTGCTCTGTCACCCAGGCTGGAGTGCAGTGGCATGATCTCAGCTTACTGCATTCTCCGCCTCCTGAGCTAAAGTGATTCTTCTGCCTCAGCCTCCCCGAGTAGCTGGGACTACAGGCACGTGCCACCTTGCCCGGTTAATTTTTATATTTTTAGTAGAGATGGGTTTAGCCATGTTGGCCAGGCTGGTCTCAAACTCCTGACCTCAGGTGATCCGCCTGCCTCGGTCTCCCAAAGTGCTGGGATTATAGGCGTGAACCACTGTGCCCAGCCTCAATAGTAAATATTTCAGGCTTTGCAGGACATTGATCTCTGTCACAGCTCCTCAACTCTGACAATGGCAGCAGAAAGCAGCCATAGATAATGCAGCAACAAATGAGCACGGCTGTGTCCCAGTAAAACTTCATTTACAAAAACGGGCTGCACGCTGGATTGGCCGGCCTCCAATCTAGTCCGACTTCCTCACTTTACAGATAAGGAGAAAAGAAGCCTGAGAAGACTGTGTATTTCCCAAAGTCGCTAGAAAACTAGTAGCAAAGCCAGATCCCAAACCCGGAAATGGAATCCAGCATCCAGCTTTATTTCTGCCGTGTCACCTCTGTTCTGTATTGTTTCATAAGGCTTCTTCTGCCCCAGAGATGACACAAGTTTGAGTCGAAAAGGAGGAAATTATGCTCTAGCGATATTATATTACTTACTAAAAAGCACTTGGAGGAAGAAAAATATTGATTAGGAAATTGTCACTAATTATCTACATTCTTCTCGGTGCCATTGCTATATTTCAAGATGCCAGCAAAGGAGTGAGCCATGGAAAGATTGTTAGTATGTCAGAGTCTCACTTTAACACTGTTTTTCACTAGGGGTGATTTGTGGTTTTTTTGTTTTGCTTTCGTTTTTAGAGACAGGGTCTTGCTCTGTTGCCCAGGCTGGAGTATAGTAGCACCACCGTAGTCCACTGCAGCCTCAAACTCAGGAGCTCAAGCTATCCTCCCACCTCAGCATCCTGAGTAGCTGGGACTACAGGCACGCACCACCACACCTGGCTAATTTTTAATTTTTTGTGTGTGGAGACAGATGTCCTGCTATGTCACCCAGGCTGGTCTTGAACTCCTGGCCCTAAGCTACCCTCCCACCTCAGCCTCCCAAAGTGTTGGGATTATAGGTGTGAGCCACTGCTCCCAGCCCACTAAAGGTGATTAAGAAAGCTAGCAAACTAAGATTTCCAGTTCGCAAAGGAAACTGATAGCCTCCAAACTGAAGTTCTTAACATGGGATTTGGGGGTTCATGACTTCCTGAAGTCCACGTGGAAGTTTCTGTGGGTGTGCTTTTGTGCTCAGGGCAGGATACATCATTTTTTTCGGATCCCCGAAAGGATTTGTGGTCCCCCCGCCCCGCAAAAGTTATGAGGTTCTAAATGGTGAAATATTCCTGTTCCAACCAAGTTTCCTAAAGAGAAAATAAAGACGCTCCCTTTCCTCCCTGTTCCCTCAGTGGCGGTTCTGCAGAAGGCTGGCCACGCAGAGGAAGGGACAATCCTCATGATTTGGTTGACACGGACAGAGTCACGAGTATGATCAGACCTCGGAGGACCCAGATGCCGTGCTGCTCAAAGGCGGTGGGCAGCATGCTGTCACTGCAGATTACCAGCTGGCTCAGAGCAGAACCCCGGTCAACGACCGGGTACCCGGAAGGTCAAATTCAACCACCAGAAGCTACAGCGTGCATGGGCTTGACTTCTGGCAGCGTGGTGGATTGAGCTGACTCAGCTACTCCAACTACCCCAAACATGGAGAAGTGTTGGATGAAACAGAATTTTGTGTAAAGGTGGTTGTTGTTGAGATAAGGTCTCACTGGGTCACCCAGGCTGGACTTTAGTGGCACAGTCATAGCTCACTGCAGCCTTGAACTCCTGGGCTCAAGCAATCCTCCCATCTCAGCCTCCCCACTAGCTGGGACTACAGGTGCACACCACCACACCCAGTGAATTGTTTTTTTGGTTTTTATTTATTTATTTTGGTAGAGATAAGATGGGGCCTCCCTCTGCTGCCCAGATTGGTCTCAAACTCCTGGCCTCAAGCAATCCTCTTGCCTTGGCCTCCCAAAGGGTTGCAGTTGCAGGTGTGAGCCACCATGACCAGCTTGTTGTTGTTTTACTGCAAGTTAAAATCAAAAGAAAGGAAGGAAACTCCCACATACCAGAAGCAAAAAGTGAACTCAAATCAAAATTTGAAGCTACAGCATCCCAGGAGGCTAAAAGCTAGCCATTTAATTCTCATGCACAGAGAAGAAACATGGCCTGGAGTCCACTTAAGGTGAGGAGTTAGAGAGGGATCTCAGCCTAACACCAGAACTCTTAAAGGGCTGCTGGTCTATGAGAAGGGGGCCAGAAAACTTCACCCATAGTCTGTTAAGCATTAAAGAAGCTTTCTGGGTGGCCCAAAGCTCTAGGAAGGAAAAAAATGCCTACTGTGAATAAAGTTAAAATCCAACTTTTCATTTCATGTGCAGGAGTGGACTCCAAAATTATACTACTCATGTGGATTGGGAATGCCTCACTCAGGAAAAAATAGTCTAACTGGAGAATGTTTCATGTCCAGAAGGTGCTGCACAGAAGCAGGGCAGATATGTCACAGCCCACCGTATATGGACTCCAAAGAAAGCCCCTCTCCCCTGAAGATGAGTTCCTACCATATCTCAGACAGAAACTCATGCATGCACACTTACACACATAAACACACACATAACTCAAACACTGTGAGTGAAACAAAACCTGAAGATGAGTGAACAAGTTGGAAGAGACTACAACACAAGCATTTTAAAAATATAAAGTAGGATATAAAAATCATTAGGAAAGATTACACTTAAAAAAACAGGTTTAAAAAAGAATCAGATAGAAATTATAGAAATAAGAACTGTAGTCACTGAAGGTAAAAACACCGTGCACCTGTAAAAGAACAGTTTCAGTGTAGCTGAGGAGTTTACTGAACTGGAAGGTATCACACAGAACGCTACACAGGCATTGGAATCCATTTTGACAAAGCCCAGGGAATCCAAGAACAGCCTAAGAATACCAGCCTATGACAGCAGCCCCAACTCCAGGCCTGTCTGCCAGCAGACTAAGGTTCCTAACAAACCTGGCCAGAATTATTTCAGGAGGTAGATGGACCTGAGCCTGAAAATTCAGGGCCCTGGAAACTCTTGATGAAAAAGCTTGGGGAAAAGGAAGCTATCTTCCAGACAGGCTTGATTTACCCACCATTACCTGTCCTCTTGGTGCTGGCTGGTCTTGAGGTTAGCTCCAACCTTGAAAGGAAGAGGGAAGGGCCCATTTTCTCTCCCAGTTTCTTACCTGACCTGCAATCCTCCAGCTGAGTAAAACCTTGCAGGCATTTCTGGGCTGTCAGGGATGTTTCTTTAAGAGGCTTCCATGAGCAAGGCTTTATCCCAGGAGGTGGGGACATATTGCAAGGCCTTTGATAGACCTGATTAGGAACCAGCAGAGAAGCTGGCTTCTACCTCTGAGCAAGAGACTTAACAAAAGGATGGACAGTAGGATGCTAAATCTCAAGGTCACCTTGAGCAGCCTGCCACTGTGAAATCATCTTGCAAGCAGTCCATCTCTAGTTCCTAACCTACTGTTGGCCAGACCTCTGAAAACGGGTTGCTATCTCACCCCTTCTAACTTTGACCTCCAATAACTGAACCACATTCTCTTGGCTGCCTCTCCCAGACTTGGTACTCATCAGTGGCCCCAGCTTGGCTGCAACCGCCAGCTCTGATGTGGCCACATCCCAAGACGATGTTTTCATAGCCAAGCAGGATCTTCCCAGAAAGCAAAGCCCCTACCCATCTTTGCTTCTATCCTGAGAATCAATTCTTTTTCTGAGAAGCTCCTGACATGTAAGAGACGTAGGGGAGCATTAGGGGAAATACATTTGCAACAGGGGTCCTGGAGTAACTTGATTTGGAGGTTGGACATGAATTTTCACAGGCCCATTACTTGGAGAATCCCAGAGAGCTGGTTATTAGCATTTTGCAGAGATCTGAGCAGTGCACACTAATGGCCAAAGAATATAGTACCATTAACACCGTAATGGTGCCACAGCATCTCTGCAGACAGCACTCTCATTGACTTCAGAAGCACCTAGACACCAGGTGACGTTAAAATGCTCTCTGCCTTCCTTCTATGTTTAACAGACACAGGTTCCAAAGCTGAATCAGCAAGAAAAGCCAGTTATGGGACAAAATGAGGACCTTTGTTATCTTAAATTACTGGTACCATCTAACTCCCTATATAAAGCATAATGTCTCTTCATAAAATAACCTTGCTTTCCATAAGTATGTAGTACATCATCACAGCGATGATTTTATTAAGCCACTAGAAGGTACCCTTAGAGAGTGTTAAAAGGTTGGCACAAAGAATGTCAATTTCATAGGAGAAAACTTAGTGTCCAGTTTTCTACAAGAAACTAAAATCTTGACTCCTCATTAAATGACATCTCAAGGCCAAATTTGTAGTCAAGGTATTCTTTATTAGAATTCAAGATAAAAGCCCAAAGAAATCCCTCTAGAAGGCAACTTCTGGCAAAGTATGAGAAGAAAATATTCTCATTAAAAGTCTCATAAAATAAAATATTTTCAGTTCAGGTTGGCTGCTGTGTTAACAGTCCCAAGCAGGAAGACAATCTATTTCCATTTGTTTCTCACTATTCCCCATAAAGGAGACCTGATACATTTTGGATCTGGCTTATAGTCTTGATGTGTGCACACACATTTTCTGAGGCCTTTTCATGGCAATGCAGTCAGGGGTCTGGACCATTTAGAAGCTGGGTGGGATGGAGGAAGCACAAACCCCCTTTCTGTCGAGTGCCTGCTAGGACAGAGTAATGGCAATGACTCAGAGCTGCCTGGGCTTGAATCCCAATTTGACCATTTATCAGTTGTGTGACTTCGGGCATTTCACTTAACCTTTCTGTGCTCTAGTCTCCTCTTCTGTAAAATAAAGATAATCACAGGCAGTCTTGTAGATTTGTTTTGATAATCAATGTATAATATCTGTAAAGTACTTACCATGTAATAAGCTAATTATTAGCTAAGAGACCCTTTCTTCATTTCCAGAGCAAGTGTACAATTTTATATACCTAAGAGATGAATTCTTCCTAAATTCCATGGGCAGAAGAAGTCCTTTTATGGCTATGTGGCCACTGAGGAAGATACAGACATTCCCAAGAATACTTGGGCATTCTTACCTGAAGGAATATATTTTCATTAAACAAGAACATGACCTTAGTGGACTAGGGATATATCGTATAAGTGAGGACAATTTAAGCTGTCCTAAATGCAGGTTCTTCTAACACGTGAAGGTAGGATTAGCATCTCACTCACAGAGTTACGGGAGTCTTCAATAAACTATCCCATGTAAAAGTGATTAGCACAGTGCCTAACACAAGATAAGTACTCGATACATGGTGTTTGTGCATGTGCCTTGATATGGATCTGTGCTTCCCCCCAAATCTCATGTCGAATTGTAACCTCCAATGTTAGAGGTGGGGTCTGGTGGGGAGTGATTAAATCATGGGGGTGGATTTCTCATGAATAGTTTAGCACCATCCTCTTGGTGCCATCCTTGTGATAGTGAGTTCATGTGAGATCTGGTCATTTAAAAGTGTGTGGTACCTCCCCCCTAACGCTCTTATTCCTGCTCTGGCCATATGAGATGCCTGTTCTCTCTTCACCCTCCACTATGACTATAAGCTTCCTGAGGCCTCACCAGAAGCCAAGCAGATGCTAGCTTCATGCTTCCTGTCAGGTTTCATGTCAATTTCATAGGCGAAAGTTTAGTGTCCAGCTTAGGTTCTGCTCATGCAGAACCATGAGCCAATGAAACCTCTGTTCTTTATCAGTTACCCAGTTCCAGGTATTTATAGCAATGTGAGAATGAACTAATACATGCCTGAAGCCATTGCACATAGCCTCCTGTCCAAAGCTCACCATGACCCATTGGAATCGGGGGCTCCGAACAATCAAGTGAAAACTGTAGAGAATATGCTAGAGCTGGGGCTGAGCCCAGGGCTATGGGGCTGCACGCTTCCTTCAACACTCCTGTTTTTCACCTCTTGGTATTTTGAGAGCCTGCAGGCCTCCTAATCTGTTCATAAGATGTGGCCACCTTATAGCGCTAGGAGCAAGGTGGCTGGTAACTACCTGAGTGACTCCAACCTCCAGGCCTTCAGCAGTGTCAGGCTGGTGGGCTTCTTAATAAGGGATCACCAACAAGGAAGAGGTGTTCCAAGAACACATGATGTTTCAGTCCTCCAAACCCCGACCCCTGAAAGCACCTCATGATCAAGAGTGGCGGGGCGGGAGGCGGTGGGTGAGAAATCAGCTACTCCTATAAAATGTTTTAAACACACTAATTAGTGGGCCAGCCATTATAATGCAACCAAACCCCCTGAAACCTGACATAGCAGGCATTTTGTAACATTGTTGACTCAGGTTTTAACTAGAGGGTTTTCTCCTCCCTTCTCCCACTTGCTGCTAATCTATGGAATTCATTAGCTCCTATTCATGATTACAAATCACTGCAGTGACCTGTGACAGGGTTTCTCATTTAAGATTACCAAAAGACCTAGATGGCAGGATGATCCAGCAACCTGGCTTTCTTGTTATTCTAAACAAACAAATAAAACCATGAGATCAGAAGATAGCTCGCTAAAATATCTCTATGGAACCTGTATTTGCATTTTGTAATTTCCAGAGGAGAAACACTGGTGAGTTTCAGGTTGTGGTTGCATTTACAGATGGATCAACCCCGGAAGCAGCTGACTGACACTGCTTGTCAGTGAAACACTTTTCAACACACAGAGGATTTTCTTTTTTCTTTCTTCCTTTTTTTTTTTTGAGAGATGGAGTTTTGAGCTCTCTCACTCCAGGGCTGGAGTGCAGTATGCCATCTTGGCTCACTGCAACCTCCACCTCCTGGGTTCAAGTGATTCCCCTGCCTCAGCCTCCTGAGTAGCTGAGATTATAGGTGCGTGCCACCATGCCCAGCTATGTTTTTTGTTTTTTTTTTTTTGTACTTTTGGCTAGAGACAGGTTTCCCCAGCATGTTGGCCACACTGGTCTCAAACTCTGACTCCCATGGATCCGCCTGCCCTGGCCTCCCAAAGGCTGGGATTGCTGCATGTGGAGCCACTGTGCCTGGCTAGCAGGAATATCCCAGCCTTCAACACAGTATTTCTAAACACTAAAGGAGAATGCTGGAGACTGTCTTTCCAGATAATGATACTATCTTAACTTTGGAGAGTGTTTTCATATTTACATAGCACTTTCACAATGTTTTGTTTTTTTTTTTTGAAACAGGGTCTCGCTCTGTCACTCAGGCTTGAGTGCAGAGGCACAATCATAGCTCACTGTAACCTCAAACTCCGGGGCTCAAGCAATCCTCCCACTTAAGCCTTCTAAGTAGCTCAGACTACAGGTGCATGCTACCATGCCCAGCTAATTTAAAACAAAAAATTTTTTTAGAGATGGGGTCTCACTATGTTACCCAGTCTCTCTCCAGCTCCTGGCCTCAAGTGATCTTCCAGCCTCAGCCTCACAAAGCAGGAATTACAGGCGTGAGCCACTGAGCCTGGCTACTTCCACAATTTTTCTTACTTGATCCCAGACCCAATCTGGGTCTGGCGTGAAATGTTTCATTTCCATTAACAAGTGCAATGATGTATCGGAAAGAAAAAAAAAAAGGTGATGTTGGAGGTGAACAAAAGGAAGACAGGCACGCCTTCTTTACAACACTGGCCTTTCTGCTTACCTGCAACCTACCTGTGGGCCAGGTATGCCCAGCGGGCTGGGGCATGGCATCGAGAGCAGAGTTCTTCCTGCCCTTTAAGAAACCATTCATTTGGCTTTCTTGCCAAGAGAGCTCTCTGACCTCAGAGGGATACGTCTTTTACTGCCTGCAAAGGTGTTTTACTGACTTGGGTTAACATCCACGGGGACTCATTTGAACTCGCGCTTACGGGGGAGCCAAATAGTCTACATACCGCAGCGGAGAGTGAGGGGCTGGAGAAAGCATTATAGGCCTGGAGGGGCCTTAAGGAGGCATAAGGCATGGAACCCTCCCCCAACTGTGGATGTAAACAATCCACAGGTGGAAATCTGGCCTAATTTTTTCTTTTTCTTTTTTTTAAACCTTTCTAGGGTACTGATTTTCTTTCTTTTTTCTTTTAAACACAAGGTCTCACTCTGTCACCCAGGCTGGAATGGTGCAGTGGTGCAGTCATGGCTCACTGCAGCCCCTAACTCCTAGACTCAAGCTATCCTCCTGCTTTGGCCTCCCAAGTAGCTAGAACTACAGGTACGTGCCACCATGCATAGCTCATTTTATTTTACTTTATTTTTTGTAGAAATGCGGTCTCCCTACCTTCCCCAGGCTGGCATTGAACTCCTGGCCTCAAGCAGTCTTCCCCCTTTGGCCTCCCAAAGTGCTGGGATTATAGATGTGAGCCCCTCAGATGGCCTGGCCTAATTTTTTCTTTACAAAAAAAAAAAAAATCTCTAGTCAAGGAGACACCCTGCCTGGCCTTAGTTAGTAATGTGCTCTTGCTTGGGTAGACTTGGCTGCAAATGCTGCAGAGGTATCCACACCATGAGACTGGGAGAAGGAAGTGGGAAGAGGTGAGATGGGGCCGGGAGCCAGAGCAGACCCAGCTCAGAGGCCGCCCAAGTGCGACAAGGGGGCAGTCAACAGCCCGAATAATTGCTTTCAAAGCAGAGCAGAAACTCTGGCGTATTCCCATAAGAATGAGCATTTTTCTCTGGGTTATTGAGCAGCTTTCTGATGGTTCTGCTTCCACCCCTGTGCTTCTCCAGGGCACACGTCAGCCACAGGGATCCTTTTAAACAGATCGTGTCATTCCTCTGCTCCAAACGGATGCCTCTTGACGGCTCCTGGCTCACTCCATGAAAGCCCAAGTCCCTCCCAGGCCCTGCAGGCTTCACCTTCCTCAGGCCTGGGTCTGGGGCCTCATCTCCAGCTGCCTCCTTGCATCTGCTGCTGCTACTGCCTCCTGCCTGCTCCGCCACAGCCAGCCTCGCTCCCATGAGGGCTCTGCACTAGCTGCACTCTGTCAAGAATGCTCTTTCCCTGGAAACCCACGGTCTCATGTCCTCAACTCCTTCACATCTTGGATCATATTTCTCCCTGTATTCTATTTTTATTTATTTTTTTGAGAGACAGGGTCTTGCTGAATCACCCAGGCTGGAGTGCAGTGGTGCGATCATAGCTCACTGCAGCCTCACACTCCTGGGCTCAAGCCATTCTCCCACCTCAGCCTCCTGTGTAGCTAAGACTACAGACACGCACCACCACCCCCGGGTAATTTTTTAATTTTTGTAGAGATGGGGTCTTGCTATGTTGTTGAGGCTGGTCTCGAACTTCTGGGCACGGCCTCCCGAAGTGCTGGGATTATAGGTAAGCACCATCACGCTTATTTTCTCTTCTTAAGGCAAAATGCCCCCTAGCCCTCCTGGTCTCCATCACCCTGTTGCCTATTTTTTCACAATGTCATTCATTTTTTAACCTCCAGATTTACTCATTTATTATATTCATTGTCTGTCTTCTTCCACTAGAACGTGAATTCCCCAGGGACAGAAACATCTTTGTCTTGCTTGCAGATACATCCCCTGTGCCAGGTAGCATTGGTTGAGTAAACATGTGGCTTGGAGGTATTTGTTCCAGCAGGCTGGATGCAGAAGTGACAGTTCTCAGTTCCAGACTGTGGCTGCTCCAAGGTGCCCAGTGTTCCATTCGTGTTGGAACAAGACCCTGATGGGAACTGCAAATGCCCACATCAGTGTCCAGGCTTCTGGGAGAGGGGCTGGAAATGGTAGACAGGGAGTCTGGCTCCAGCTAAGCCAGCAGAGAGCTGTTTCAGCAAATCTGAGGCAGAACGCCACTCCTATAGGCTGCAGGGAAGGGGTGGGGTGGGGTGGGGCGAGGGCTCCAGGACTGGCGGGAAAACATAAGCTAGGGTTGGGGGGCAGCAAGGCTCACGCTGAACCCCTGCACTGCCCACAATAGGTGACCTCAAATCTTGCCCATCCTGCTCAAAATGGGCTCTAGCACTCAGCAAGATGGTTCCAGGTTAAGGTCTTCGGGGCTCTCTAGAAAGAGTCAGGGTACAGAGCACCAAACCAGCTACACAATCTGTAGGACCCAGTGCAAAATGAAAATATGGCGCTCCTTGTCTAAAAGTTATTAAGAATTTTAAGATGACAAAAGCAGGGCATTAAACCAAGTGCAGGGTTCTCCCGAGCCCGGGGCCTGTGTGACTGCACAGGTCACATGCCCATGAAGCTACCCCTGCTCAGGACTGACTGCACTGATGACTTTTCAGAGATGTACCTGCTGGCCAGGCACAGTGGCTCACGTCTGTAATTCCAGCACTTTGAAAGGCCAAGGTGGGTGAATCACCTGAGGTTAGGAGTTTGAGACCAGCCTGGCCAACATGGTGAAATCCCGTCTCTACTAAAAATACAAAAATTAACCGGGCATGGTGGCACACGCTGTAATCTCAGCTACTTGGGAGGCTGAGGCTGAGGCTGAGGCTGAGACTGAGGCTGAGGCAGGAGAATCACTTGAACCTGGGAGGAGGAGGCTGCAATAAGCCGAGATTGTGCTACTGCACTCCAGCCTAGGTGACAGAGCAAGACCGTCAAAAAAAAAAAAAAAGAGAGAGAGAGAGATTCCTGCTAGAAAATTTCTCATAAATTCAGCTCACTTATGCCCAAGATGTGCAACATAAGGAAACAAGGAAAGAAGCCCTGGGGTGTAGCGGGGAACAATCTCAGAGAAAACCTAAAGGCACCCAAAATTGAATCCCTGCAACTAGCAATAGGACCTGATGAGTTGCAGGATGGGGGCAGCTGGGAGCAGGGGCAGAGCGGTGACATCAAACATCCACGGTGGCCTCTGGGGCTGTCTGTGTTCACGTCCATGGGAAATGAGCCTCCAAGACTCCGGCACATTCTTCATTCCAAAAGTGGTCAGTGACCAGCAACAGGTAAGCAGAGAAGTGGAAGCAGGAAACTGCAGTTAGAAAAAACAAAGCTGGGTTGAGTCACACGGTTGTGGCTTGAAGTGCTGGGAAGCCCAGGGCCTTTCCCCTTGAGTCAGCTGAAGGGGTGCACATTGCTACCATGACCTTGCTAACAACACTCAGTAAGTGTCTACGAAGAAAAGCCGATGCTGAGCCAGGTACCACCACCTTTCATTTGGATGGCACCTTACAGTTTAGAAAGTGCTTTGATATGCATAATGACTTCAGTTGATTCTCTCAATAACCCTATTAGGTTAGCAGAGTATCACTGTCCCCAGATGGGTAGACTGACTCACCCAAGGTTGTTGGCAAAATCCATTCAAGTCCAGCACTTTTTTCTTCTCTTCCATAATGCTCCTGTCACTGGTGCCTGCCATCATCCCAGAGTTCATGGCCCGAGACTGGCAAATGCCGGCCAGGGCATTACAAGCATCCATGTTGACTAATTGCATCCAACATCCCAATATCTTGCCAGTGGTACAAAAGGGATAGGTGAGCTGCTGGGCTGCGCAGCACCTACCACATCCTCCAGAAAAGGTACACGGTCAGAGGGACTGGACGTTTCTCTCATACAAACATCACAGGAGCTGCTTTTGGGAATCATCTGTTAAATGTGAGCTACAGATTAGATCAAGATGAACAGAGGGTTGTGATCCTGAGTGACTTAGTATTTTGAAACAGCCTGTTAACATTTTATCAGAAGGATTCCTACAAGGCATTAGTTTATGGCACTAAAATGTGGGCAGATTATTTGCCAAATCAGATTATTATGCACAGCAAACTGTTTTGCAAAAACTGGTACCTGTGGATGCACAGTCAGTGGGTTTGAGTTAAATATGTCAATCATTAACATTTTCTCTAAAAATTAACAAGTGCAATTAGCACGTATCAATGAAATAATCCCTTGAGTTCACTATTTTTTTAAGCTGAATCTCCATTTGAGTCACACAAAAAGAAAATGAATCTTAAAATCATTTCCATTTTAGCAGAGGCACATGTTAAAAACAGCTGAACTCATTTTTCCCTCCTCAATTTCTGCAAAATTCACTCCCAGGTTTACTTACTATGCCAAGTTTCAGAGCTGAGCAAATTTTTATGGTCTAGTTATAAACCCTAGAAAAACAAGGTTTATAGGAAATGTTGACACAACCTTAACTAAAGTGGTGCTAGCTGACACCTCTATATTTTCAATTTGGGGATTTCTACTGGGAAAGTATAAACGCTAATTCAGCAAAGGAAGCCAACTATAATAAAAATGTTGTAGTCTTCCTGTTCACCCCATGAAGTTCTACTTCAAAAGATGCCAGTGCAACGTGGAGGTGAGTTAGAGTTAGAATGGAGTTAGCAGGGAGAGCACCTGCAAATCGCTCAGCCTCCTGGTTACCTATAAACCTCGCCTGGGAATGCATGACCTCACCATGAGTCACGGCTGCCCACAGCAGTGCAGTGGGAGAGACGGCGGAAGATGTCAGGTCTTTACGCAAAGGTGTCTACTAGTCTCTCCCTGCACACCTTCTAATCTATCCTAAATGGAAACCCAAGTTGATTTTTCACAGGCCAGTAAAGAGAGCCACTGAGACTCGGAGAAGCTAAGAAGATGAAAGCTGGAGTGAAGGCACGCCATGGAAGGTTGACTTTGAGTGCGGTGGGCTTAGACTGTGGTAGCAGTGGGGCACCAGGTGTAAGCGCACACTGAGACATCGGGAGGCAGGGCCAACAACAATGCTGATTTCCCCAATCCTGCTAAGCAGCCCAGATGAGAAGCACATGTGTTCAATATTTAGGCTTTGATTTTTTCCCCCTCTGAAACAGGAGGAGGTGGGAGAAGGGATAACTTTGATTCAAGTCCAGAGATAAAGACTGACACACACACGGACCATAATAGGGGACAAAGTGAGTTAAGCGGAAGTAAATGTTTTAAAATCCTCAGCTGGATAGACTAAACAGCACTGGCCCAGGAGTCAGGAGACACAGCTGTCTGTCTGTCCGGGCGTTCCCACTTGTGAACTGAGACTCCAGGCGGTCTGAGTGGCCTCCTCGCGTCCTGTCCCAATTTTGTCATTGGTAAAATGGAGTTCAGCCTCTGTTATGGGACAGTGGTGAGGAGTAAGTAGAGTTATGTCCCTGGAAGTGGTTTGTGAATTGTAAATTGAAAGGTAAATGGGAGTATTATTTTGTATTGATTGTATTTCTACTTTGGAAAACTATGTTCACAAAATGGATTTTTTTTTAATTTTACTTTAAATTCTGGGATACGTGTGCTGAACATGCAGATTTGTTACATAGATATACATGTACCATAACATTCAGGACATAAGCATGGGCAAAGACTTCATGACTAAAATACTAAAAGCAATTGCAACAAAAGCCAGAATTGACAAATGGGACCTAATTAAACTAAAGAGCTTCTGCACAGCAAAAGAAACTATCATCAGAGTCAACAGGCAACCTACAGAATGGGAGAAAATTTTTGCAATCTATCCATCTGACAAAGGTCTAATATCCAGAATCTACAAGGAACTTAAACACATTTACAAGAAAAAAAAACCCATCAAAAAGTGGGTGAAGGATATGAACAGACACTTCTCAAAAGAAGACATGTATGTGGCCAACAAGCATATATAAAAAAGCTCATCATCACTGGTCATTAGAGAAATGCAAATCGAAACCACAATGAGATACCATCTCACGCCAGTTAGAATGGCGATCATTAGAAAATGGAAATATTTTCAATGGAGGGACAAATCCATCAGGATAATGGGGATAAGAAAAAAGCCTCCCTAGCATTGCTTTTAGTTCATCCTGAAGCTGATTTGGAAGGGAATTCACTGCTGACAACTTTGCTTTTGTGTTAAGTCGAATAGTCTGCTTAAAAGGCCATTTGGGTTACACTCCAAATGCCATCACATATGTCTAACCTTCACCAGCTCACAAGGGACGACTAACTTACATATCTTCATGAGCAGAAAGTATTTTGGATGATGATTTTTTTTCCTCCCAGGTTTCTAAGCCTGTTGGCAGCATTTTCCCAGGGAGTTTTCAAAAACTTTCACAAGATATCCCCATAGCATTGGCAGAAAGGCATGAAACTTACTTCAAGACAAATGCTTAACTTCTGCGGACCCTGTTTTTTTTTATTTTGGGGTTGAAAAGGAAGACAGTGAGTTTCTGGATGTACCTGTCAAGACTAAATGATTGTTCATTTCCTCTGAACTGGGAATAACGTAATAACATGCAGCTGGGGAGCGAGGCGGTGTTTCTTGCGTTTTCCTCTTTCAGAAGCTGAGCCTCTTACCAGCTGGGAGATATTACTGTCTGAACGTGCTGAAAAACTTAGGGTAAATGAAAAGAACAACAACATTCCAGATGTCAGCAATCATTCTGATGGTCTTACCTGTACCAACCTGAGAATATTTGAATAGAAAAGGTAGACAAAGATTTATTTAATTCAAAATGAACTCCCGAGTTGGGGAGAAAGAGTTTATAATGCCTCAAAAACCCCTGCTGTAAAATTGAGCTGATAAGAATTAACTCTGCAAAAATTATGCATGCCAATGACAAGGTAACTTTGGGAGAAACAATTGAAAATAATAAAGTATTTTCACCCAAGAGCAACAGAATAGTACAAATAAAAGTATCCATGTCTTGCTATTGCAGCCATTACCTGTAACCAAATAAATAAAATAAAACCCCATATACATTTAATGCTGAGCTTAAAACTGGAATTCGGCAGAATGAATCCCAGGCACTTATTTTAAATGCATGCTTATGTCTTTTAGTGTAATAAATTTTGCTCAGTGTTTCATTAGCCATTATACTACATATTGTGATTATATCAGATATTAGATGCCGAGAGACAGAGCCAACATTTCACTTCAGGTGGCTCTCATTCCAGCTCATCATCACAATTAATTAGAGCAAGAGGAGGTAGGGTGGAGGCGGAGAGATGCTATTTGGGTCTCCAGCTTTTTCTGGAAAGGTAAGGATGGAGAAGCTATGGCAGTGGGCACGTCTCTGCCAATAGAATCTTAGCACCATTTCCCAGTGGACCCAGGCCTGTGCATGGAAGATAAGAAACTTAGGTTTGGGAGAAGTGGAGGAGTGATAGAGCTGGCCTGGATCCCCATGAGCCTGTGGTTCTCAGCCCCGGCTAGGGCGTCAGAATTACTGGTAGAATTTAAAATTAAATGACTGAATCCCATCCAGACATGGTAAAGCTGAGACATCTGTATGTTTAAAACAGGTTTTTAAAAAATTATTATTTCTGTAGGTTATTGGAGAACAGGTGGTGTTTGACTACATAAGTTCTTTAGTGGTGATTTGTGAAATTTTGGTGCGCCCATCACCCAAGCAGTATACACTGTACCCGATTTGTAGTCTTTTATCCCTCACCCCCTTCCCACCCTTTCCCCCTGAATTCCCAAAGCCCACTGTGTCATCCTTGTGCCTGTGCACCCTCATAGCTTAGCTCCCTCTTATGATTGAGAATATACGATGTTTGGTTTTCCATGTTTTTTAAAAAAATTTAAAAACTACAATTATTTCTGAATGCTGAGTTGGGTTGAAAACCATAGGTAGGTGGTAGTTGAGAGTAAACTGAAAGGTGAGTTTGACAGTCTCACACTTTATCTCAGTCTCTTTCATCTTGCACGCATCTCTCCCAAAATACAGCTGCATGTCCTGAAGTATACCAGAGAGACATAAGATGATAAGGATGACAATATTACTACTAATAAAATAACATAGCGCTGGAGTCCTTCTGGGACTCTTCCCCTACCTGACAAAGCGCTTGCACATCTATGACGTTATTTCACCCGCACTCCCCCTTCTCTCCCTCAGTGCTGGGAAGCAGACACTGCAGAAATCATCATCCCATTATACAGATAAGAAAATGCCACATCCTGCTAAATTCCCTAACAGCACGAATGGGCAAGCTTACTCTCGGTTTTCATCCTTCCCCAGATGCAATTCCTTACACCTGACGGATGTTTTGCACCATCCCAGGGCCAGGAGGCAGGGACTTTTCTCCCGTGTGATTTTCCACTCGCGTAGCAGAGCAGAGAGAACCCAGCAGTGGAACACTTAGCTCTCAAGTAGACTGCAAATGAAGAGAAGTAGCCTTGGGTTTTGTTTTAACCCTAAAGGGTTGGCTTACGTCCCAGTATGTATGATAGATTTTTGGCTCTCCATTTTACACAAGTCTTTTTCTTAAGTTAACACATCATGCTTTCCCATGTCTATTTCATTGTTTCCTGGGATTCAACAGAGAAGAGAGAGGAGAAAATGATGTAGTAGGTACCGCTGAGCAGCAGGTCTCCCCTGGCATGCCTCTTGGAGCAAGCATCATGGTGGACTGTTCACCTGCCAGTTTCTCTTACATCACACGAAGCAAGTGGTCCCCAGGTTAAGGATGGAAAAAGAGGCTGAGAAATCTTCCAGTCATGTTTGGGTTTATTTCTCTGCCATCTGAGTAAGTTTTCAGTAACCTTGATCTTATGATTCAATTGTTCTGATGGAAAAAAAGAATGATCACAGCATTGGGGGGTGATGAATGTTTAGAACTGAAAGTTATCCTTCTCTGGGGAAGATTTTGTGAAAAATAGACTTGAGGATAAAGAGATTACAAAGCTTGGCCCTACAAGCTGTGCTTTTGCTGATACATTTGTCTAAGTTCCTTCATATCTTATGTTAACCTTTTTTTTTTTTAAGTGGAGTCTCGCTCTGTTGCCCAGGCTGGAGTGCAGTGGCACAATCTCAGCTCACTGCAACCTCTGCCTGCCAGCTTCAAGTGATTCTCCTGTCTCAGCCTCCCAAGTAGCTAGGACTACAGGTGTGCACCACCAGGCCCAGCTAATTTTTGTATTTTTGGTAGAGATGGGGTTTCGTCCTGTTGGCCAGGCTGGTCTCGAACTCCTAGGCTCAAGTGATCCACCAGCCTTGGCCTCCCAAAGTGCTAGGATTACAGGTGTGAGCCACCGTACCCAGCCTACATCTTATGTTAACATTTAAAAAACCCATCTCCCTAGATGAGATTGTCTTTTGGAGGTGTGTGATGTTATGAGAGCTACCACTGTGGCCAAAAGTGGAGTGTTAACACGTGATCAATCCAGTTCCTCTCAGATCACTATTTCAGAGACCGATAAAAACAGACTGTGTTGTTTAGTTTGTGCCATCATACACAAATATATTTACAAAAAGTGTAACTCAAGTTTTTAACTTAGTAAGCTGATCATCCACTTTATCATACTTTTCTTTTTATATATGTCATTTAAAAGTTTGATGGCCATGTTTAAATCACATCTGGTTTTCTAATAGCACATTGAGAAACTTTTTTTTTACAGTAATACAAAGATATTTTATAGAGAGTTGAATATATGGAATGTAACTAACCTTTTAAACCAGGTATGTAGAGCTACCCTCTGGGACAGAAATGGCAAATGGGTTTCACCTGAGCACCAGCCAACTGGCAGCTCATTGAAGTGTTATCTCGAAAAAGCTGTTCTGGGCTCAGCAAGAAAGGGTGCCAAGATTGATTAGTGATGCCAGCCATGGGAGAAGGACCAGCGTTTGGAGACCTGTGCACCATTTGTTTGCCATCTTGGCTATGAAAGGAAAGGGGAAATACACCTGCTGGGAAATGTACATTTCACTGGGACCTAAGACTTGATATGTATAAAGAATTACTTTGATGGATGGCTTTTGCCAGAGCAAAGACTCGATTGAGCCTTTCAAATAGTTATAGATTTAAGAGCATTATTTAAGATGTTTAATGCATATCTAGGTGTCTAAAAGTGCAAGGAGTATTCATTTTTCTCAACACGCTTACAGTGTTATTTGAAATTCTGGAATCGAGTCTGTCATCGTTACAGTAGTGAATGTCAGTCATGATCTTCCAATTATGTAAGCAGCTCACAAATAAGGCTTTTTCCTTGAATTCCATCAGCATTTGGGCACACTTCAGCCTGGTCATTTTCATTAATGTAGTTTTCATTGCACTCAAAGCAAATGTCATCATTTACAGTAGTGATTATGATGTCCAAGGGGAAGTCATAAAGCCTGTCATATTTCTAAGTTCCTAATCTTAGAGAATTAGTGAGGATAAAACTCCAGCAAAGTCATTTGTTTCCTGTTAAAGATAACATAAATGGAAAAGCAAATGGGGATCATCCCTCTGGAGAAACCATGAGCTTGAGATGATTAATGTTGCAAAGAGATAACTTTCTTATTGAATAAATGTTCTTTTCATCAGAGTGAGTTCTATTAAATTGCAAAATTTAATTTCAGGTGGAAGAAAACATTTCTCAATTATATCGTAAATAATGACAAATTTAAACATGTCTTTAGCCTATTTGCTACCAAAGATGCATCATTGTAGATCATTTTCATGTGTGTTTTTTAGTTATACACTATTCCTTTTACTTTTCAAATGGGTGGACACTTTTATTGTCTACTGATTGGGTCGTTGAAGACACGGATTCACCAATAAGGGTTTTGGTTCTGGTTCACTTGTACAGCCAGGCAAGTGAACAGACATGAATGAAACCCTCCAAGAATGTATTTGTTTCTATTACCCCTTTTCTCCCTTAGCGAACAAATCCATTCTCTGGGAACCTCAGCAAATTCATAGTCCAGTGTTTCCAGCAGCCATCTAATCACGACATCATGATTTCATCACCTCCTCCGAACCAACATGAGCCCAGCATGAAGTCTCTTCTAACTCGTACTCTTCTTCCTTTCTCCGTAGGCATTCCAGGCATGAGGTTTCTGTTGTTGCTTGGGTTTGGTTTTTTGCTTTTGCTGTAAATTATGAAAGTGGCTTCCTTCAGTTACAGGAGGAAACAGGACATGATTTTTCCAAATTCTTACGTTGCTCCTGGGAAAGGGCATGTGATCTTTCCTGCTTCCACATAGAATTAGTCTTTGGTGATCTTGGGGACACCAGCCTAGAGCCATGTGGGAGGTAAGGAGTCGAAAAATCGGAATGACCCAAACGTCCATTAATAGAGGGCAGGGCAAGTAAATTAAGGAATATAACATATGGTAGAATATAGAGCAACCTTAAAGTGGGGGAGGGGGTCTATTACATTCCATCAAATCTGCGATAACTTCATCTGTAAGATACATCATTATTTTATTTACTTTATTTTTTTGAGACAGAGTCTCACTCTGTCACCCAGGCTGGAGTGCAGTAGTGTGATCTCATCTCACTGCAACCTCTGCCTCCTAGGTTCAAGTGATTCTCCTGTTTCAGCCTCCCGAGTAGCTGGGATTACAAGGGAGCGCCTCCATGCCTGGCTAATTTTTGTATATTCAGTAGATACAGGGTTTCACCATGTTGGCCAGACTGGTTTCGAACGCTGGGCTCAAGGGATCCATCCGCTTTGGACTCCCAAACTGCTGGGATTACAGGCATGAGCCACCATGCCCGGCCAAGATACATCATTATTTTATGATAGTAAGAAAATGCTGTCAATTAAATTACACAAGCTTTGTTGTTCCCTCGAATTTTTATTTTCTACTAACTAGCTCTTTAAACGTAGGTATATTTTTATTATATATTGCTCTTGTGCATACATGAAAATATATATAAGCATAATAAATTGGTTAATATGTTCCTGAAAGTGCCTCTCATTTAGAATCCAACGCTTCCAGATGCTCATCAACTCAGAGTCATCAGTGTCCATGGATTTCCATGCTGTGTTGTCCTCTCTGCCATCAGGAGAGTTTTCATGCTGTCTTTTTAAAGAATACATAAAAAAGATAAATCTATCAAGTTCCTAGCTGACTTTGCAGTTACGTAGGATTGGCCAACTTTGGACTTTGCGAACATTGATAAATCAGTTTGCTTTCAATAAATCATCTCCCACACTCTTCCTTCAATAATTTTGTTCCTAAGGATTAGAGAAGAATTCACCTCTTGCTCATGGCTTTTCTCCTAAGCCATTAGCATCCATTCTGAACCTTTTGATGTTTTTGTGAATATGCCTGGAGCAACTGCTGCCTGGCCAGACACCATCACATGGATTATAAGATGCAAATCAATATCGGGCATGCAAAATGTTTTTTTAAAAATTAGGATCAGTGAAATATTTAATATGTCTACAGCATGTTAAGGAGTGATAAAAAGCATGTTTCAGAATAGCACATACAGTAAGTACATGTATGTAAGATGTATACAAGTATGTACTTACATCTATTTGTATCAGTATGAAAGGCATAAAGATGCCTAGAGGGATGTCCATCCAAATATTGTCAATAATCATGTCTAAGCCAGGCGTGGTGGCTCATGTCTATAATCTCAGCACTTTGGGAGGCTGAAGCAGGAGGATTGCTTGAGGCCAGGAGTCTTTTTTGTTTGTTTGTTTTTTGAGACATAGTCTTGTTCTGTTGCCCAGGCTGGAGTGCAGTGGCGCAATCTTGGCTCACTGCAACCTCTGCCTCCTGGGTTCAAGCCATTCTCCTGCCTTAGCCTCCCGAGTAGCTGGGACTACAGGCCCACGCTGCCACACCCAGCTAATTTTTTGTATTTTAGTGTTTCACCGTGTTGCCCAGGCTGGTCTCGAACTCCTGAGCTCAGGCAATCTGCCCACCTTGGCCTCCCAAAGTGCTAGGATTACAGGTGTGAGCCACCACACCTGGAGGCCATGAGTTTGAAACCAGCCTGGTCAAGTGAGACCCCATCTCTACAAAAGTTATAAATAAATAAACAAACAAATAAACAAATAAATTTGTTATTTTTACCAGATAGTACATTTGGGATGATTATACTTTCTTTTTTGTATTTTTCTGTATATTTAGCACTTTTAAATTTTACTATAAATGTGTAGCATATTTTCAAAAGTAATAAATTTTTTTGAGAAGAGGTAGTGTTTATGGAAAATTGCCCAAAACATATGGATTTCACTTGTATCTATATAAGTCTACACTTAAGAACAAATTTTATGAGGTCTGTAATATCCCTAAAATTATACCCATACTTTTAGTCTCCCCATCACACTGAACGTAAAATCTGAGCTCTTCCCTAGGACCTATATGACCTGCCTACTAGGCTGACGTCACATGCCACCTGTGTTCTGCTGCCTCTCTCTACTCACCACACACACCTGCAGTCCCTGAACCCACCAAACTCATTCTTCCCTGCCTCACATGTGCCTCTGACAATTAGGTGTCAGCTTAGCAAGGGAGGCCATTCCTGATCCCCCAATCTAAAGTTGGCTTCCCTTCATTCTCTCTCCCGTAACCCTGTTTTGTTTCCTTTCAAGCACTAATTACTATCTGGGAGCCACCTCAGCTATGTCTTTGTTGCCTTGTTTGTAGTCTGTCTCTTCCTTGTGGGCAGGACCACTGACTGTCATGGTAACTGTGAAATCCTCCCTGTGTGGGTTAGTTTGGCTCCTCAAAAAAAGCAGATGACAAAATGAGATCAGATGCAAAAGAGATTTACTGGGAGAAACACCGTGAAGAACGACGGGGAGGGAGCAGGAGGAGTCAGAGAGAGTCTTCCCATCGCAGTGCAGGTTAAGCCCTATGAAGGCAGACAGGGAAAGAAGGGAGATCCAGTGGGAAGACTGTCAGACAGCTGTGCAGTTCTAAGGCGGTTTCCTCTAGGTCCATGGGGTGTCCTCCAGCCAAAATTGCCCATTTAAGGACTCTTGTATCCTGCAGTATTGGGTCAGCACCGTCACCTGGATCTACTGTGCTCCATCATTGGCAGGGACTGGGAGCAGCTCCAGGGATGGTGGCCTTGGTGCTAGTATGGCAGTGGAACCCGAACGGAGGGGACAGGGACTCCCCACAGCAGGAGATCTGAGCAGCCCATTTACAAGGCTGCCATAGCCTGGAACAGAGTGAAATCTTTGCACACGTTTGTTTCTAACAAATGAGTGAATGGAAAGTTTTCCAAAGTGGCCCATAACTCAGAAGAGGAACTACTACTCTAATATTCTCTCTGAGATAAGTTATATGCTCATACCACAGGATTTTTACTGCCACAGTTTCTTTTAATGAGTGGGAGGATAGTATTTTGACTTCAGCTTCCTCTGAATATTGATATAAGACATATCTCCAAAGAATGCACTGCCTTTTGTAGTTTAAAAAGGCCACTGAGGTACTTATCACTGTATCACCCAGTGCCTTCTTCATGAAGACCCATGAGGAAAATATTCTTTCTAATCTCAGTACCAGGAAGAGTTATGCTTTAACTGGGCAACTGGATTGTAAATTTAAGTAATTGACAATGTGATCAGAGTTTGCTTTCTTTTTTCTTTTTCTTTCATCTGTTTTGCATATGCACCTGAAAGCTTGGAACCTAAGCTTTCAGGAAATGGACTTGTAGTCCATTTTCAGCAAATATGTAAGAACTCCTACAAATATGTCTGCATATTTCAACAAAATTGATTTTATTTTATTTTATTTTATTTTTAGAAACAGGATCACCCTCTGTCACCCAGATTGGAGTGCAGTGGCGTAATCATAGCTCACAGTAAACTTGAAGTCTTGTGCTCAATGATCCTTCCCCTCAGCCTCCCAAGTAACTGGGACTACAGGTACCCACCACCACACCCAGCTAATCTTTATTTTAAAAACTGTTTTTAATAGAGACAGGGTCTCTATGTTGCCAGGCTAGTTTCAAACTCCTGGCCTCTGGCAATCCTCCCACCTCAGCCTCCTGAAGCATTGGGATTTCAGGCACGAGCCACCTTCCCTGGCTCAAATATTGATTTTAGACCAGCCTTACTCGTGGGTTAATCTTATTTTTCCTATCCTTAGTTATCTTGCCCCAAGTTCACAACATACCTTTTTATACTTGATCTTCTTGTTTTAGGTATATTTTAATAGGCCACTTCATATGCGTTGAAATATGGTGGGATCTGCATAAATTGGTTGTTGTTTAATGCTAAGCGTGGTACTATGCATGGTCTAGCCCCAGCCTTCAGCCTCACGTCCCACCCACCCCTCCTCCCCAAAGCTGCCCTGCTGCTCACAGCTTCCCTCTTATTCCCTCATTAGAGTCTTTACCACTCTTTATTACAAAGATTCATGTAGGGCTCTCGTCCACCCAGAAGCAGAGCATTTGTTGCAGCCCTACTGACATAGCCGTGTCAAAAAGTAAAATCTCGATTATGTCACCCAGTATCATGCTCGCCTGAACCCTCTCCCTTCTTCCATCTTCAACACCCTCCACCGCTGATTGCGGAGAACTCTTATTTTCCATTTTATTCATTTCTAAGTGGCTTGTAATTTTTATGGGTATAGTCTCTTTATCACCGGAGGAAAAAGGGATAAAGACGTATTAAAAACTATACCTGGGTTAATCTCTAAGAGGTTTGAGTCTTATCCCTCCAACCATCATTTTAATAAAGCTTTAGAATGTTAACTAAGATGTAGCTCTACAACAGTGAGTACTAAGAAAACAGTTAGACATTTATTTTAGTCTAGGGCTGAGAATGGAAGATCATATTATAGACAAATATTCACTCACACCAATTTCCTATATATATTTAATCAATAAGATAAACCAAGTAAGAAAGAATACCAAAAAAACAAGAATGCCCACATTAAAAATAGAATGAGTTCCATCACTGAACAGCTAAATCTCTTTATTACTAGAAAGTAAATGCATTTGACCACTGCAACATTAAAGAAAAATTCAGAGAATCTGAGTGTGGACCAGTTGAGATTCATATGAAATCAAGAGAATAAGCAGACATCTTATTTAGAGTGATTGATGGCCCCTGCTGAGATGAGCAAGTGTGAAAAAACATATGCCACTTGGTTTTATGTGTTTTGGCTGCCAGATGGTGCCTAACCCCACCCCACTGCACCCCTGCACCACCCCTCACTCCCACCCATGTCAATCCCTGCCTCATCTGAAACTCTCTCTGGTGCCCGTAATCCACTCCCCACCAGGACTGGAATAGGGGTAGTGGTGGGTGAGGCTCAGGGATGAGGTTTAGATGTCCATTTTGTATATTACCGGGTAAAATAAAAAGCTTAAATTAGAATGATTTGTTTTCCAGGACACGTGTTGACAGCATCTAAATGTCATCTACCTGTCTCTCCTACTAGAAGTTCACCTTTCTATCACCAAGGCGGTTCCTGGAATAGAGTAGTTATGTAATAATGTTTGTTGTATGAATTAATAAATAAATAAGCAAATACATGCTCAATTCATAACAACCCAGCAATTAAAGGGAATAAGGTGAATTTGGCATAACCTGGTCTCTGTGAATCCAGGCTTTCTTCCAGTGTCCATGGGTTATCTATGGAATAGGCTTGTAGAACTTGCTGGAGGGGCCCATCAACTGTCTCATTTTGTTATTTTTGAACCATACCCTTTTCTCTTCTTGGAGAGCTATGACATCACTTGCTTCATTCTGGTCTTTACTGCTCCTCTTTTTCCAAAGTTATCCCCAGTGGAACTGTGATCATATTTGCAGTCACTTTTCATTACCCAGATTCTAGTTTGTCTGATTTTTACAGGACAGACTCTCTTCAGGCTAAATACGCTTTTATTCATACTTGGAATCCAATCTTCTCATTAAAAAATGTATAATTTTATATTTTTACTATGAAAGTAATGTAACCATATTACCCCACAAAATCCACAAAATAGGAATGAAGGGAGAAAAAAATTCACTCACAAGCCTAACACCATGTTGAATGCAATCATGATTCGGATTTTGGTCAATGTCCTTCCAATGCTTTTTCCCAGAGATCTGTTTACATAGCTTCATGTGGCTGTGTTCAGTATACATACATTTTTATTCCTTTATTTTGTTTAATTAGTCAAGAAAATATAAACTAATTATTTATAGAAAAATAGAAACTAATATTTATTTATTTATTTATTTATTTATTTATTGTAACACTAATTATTTAGCAAAGAGAATTTGATTTTATGGAAAAGGAACCCTGAAATAAGACAGGCATAGTAACGCTAGGAAGCAGCTCCACCCCTGGGGCTGGAGGAAGAAAGGAAAGAATTTGGGTAATCGGAACCTGGAAGTGTGCGGGGGAGGGGTGTTGCAGACCTGGGGCCTGCGCTTCTGGGGAGCGGATGCCACCAGGGCTCAAGCTGACACTTCCAAGAGGAGGGGCAGTGGGGCTGGTTCTAGATGTGGCTATAAAGTTGGAGGCTGGAGCCAAGTGCTGGTGAGACCAGCTGCCTGTCCAGAGGGAAGGACCACGTGGGTATCTCTGCCAAGACACGACAGAAAGGGGCATGTCCCTTTTCTGCATTCCTGCCTTCAATCTCCCTCTAGTGTCCTCTGTTGGTGGAATCAAACAGGGAGCCAGCAGGCAAAGTAGAAATTTGATTTGCAGAGTTCCAGGTTGGGCACCACAGAGCAACGTGGGTTCCAAGATGGAGACCACAGCTGAATAACCAACCTATAGCTTGAACGTTGTTTTCCTATTACTACAAGGCCTACATTTTGAGGGGCTGGGGAAAGGGAGCACAGGGGTCTTGCTCTTTTGCCCAGGCTGGAGTACAGTGACATGATCATAGCTTGCTGCAGCCTCAAACTCCTGTGCTCAAGCCATCCTCCTGCCTCAGCCCCCAAAGTAGCTGGGACCACAGGTGCACGCCTCAATGCCTGGCTAATTTTTGTTTTGTTTTGTTTTGTGTTTTGTAGAGGTGAGGGTCTTATGATGTAGCCCAGGCTGGTCTCAAATTCCTGGCCTTAAGTGAGCATCCTGCCTCAGCCTCCCAAACTGTTGGGATTAGAGGTGTAAGCCACTATGCCTGATCCACAGCTTACATTTTTCATGACCGTGCCATATTTCGCACGGTGTACTTCAGTTTTTAAACCGTTTCCTTATTGTTAGATTCTCTAGTATATGGCCAAGACTTTGCTTTTGAAAATAAATATCAATGGAAATCGTTGTGCACTTGTTTTGTTTTTTGTTTGTTTGTTTTCATTCTTTCAGGATAAGTTTTCAGAAGACTAATCTCTCAGTTTAAGGGCATGAAAAGTGTTATGACTCTTACTTCAGAATGCCAAATTGCCTTTCAAACCTATTGTTTCCATTTCTGGTATCACCACCAGCATAGGAGAAAAGAGGAAGATGTTAAGAAAGTTAAACCCTGGGCTAGGCGCGGTGGCTCACGCCTGTAATCCCAGCACTTGAGTGGCTAAGGGGGGTGGATCACGAGGTCAGGAGTTCCAGACAAGCCTGACCAACATGATGAAACCCCGTCTCTACTAAAAATACAAAAATTAGCCAGGCATGGTGGCATGCGCCTGTAATACCAGCTACTCAGGAGGTTGAGACAGGAGAGTAGCTTGAACCCGGGAGACAGAGGTTGCAGTGAACCGAGATCGTGCCACTGCACTCCAGCCTGGGCGACAGGGCAAAACTACATCTCAAAAAAGAAAAAAGAAAAAAAACAAAGAAAGAAAGTTAAATCCTGCTACATCTACAGACAATGCTGTACTCCTGTATGATTCCACACATTGCGTTTAATCCCCAAAGCCTTCCACTTTGATTTTGTAAACAAATAGATAAACAGACAGACACTTTCTCTATGTATCTTACAGCAATTAAGCCCTATGTCAACACTTTTGCTGACATTCTAGACTAGTGTGTAGTGATTTGATTTGCAAATTTTTTGGTATGCACCAGCTTTTTGATTTAGGCAACTTAGTTGAAGAAACTTCTTTTTCCTTTTTCTGCTCATCTTTAATTGTTCCTTCAGCTCATGCACCACAGGGGCTCAGCCCTCGATAAGAGCAGAAACTATTCAAAGTAGTCCAGATCTTGGAACGATGGCCTGAATTCTCCTAAATCCACAGGATTAACTACTGCAGGCTAGGATCCATCAGTTGGTGAGCTTGAAGATAAAAAATAAGGAGGTTAGTTTAAATGTAAAACTCATGATGGGCTGTATTCATAAGCAGGCTCACTTTTTCCAAAATGATTTGAGACAGCACAGGTAACTATCTCTGCTTTTGAATGTATATTCTTACCTTTTTATTTTTAATATTTAAAAAAAAACCTTGTTATATTTGCTTTCTTAAGATATTAGTGATCTGCAAGACAGAAGTCTGTAAGAGATTCCTTTTTTTTTTTTTTTTGAGACAGAGTCTCGCTCTGCCACCCAGGCTGGAGTGCAGTGGCGTGATCTTGGCTCACTGCAAGCTCCGCCTCCCGGGTTCATGCCATTCTCCTGCCTCAGCCTCCGGAGTAGCTGGGACTACAGGCGCCCGCCACCTCGCCCGGCTAGTTTTTTTGTATTTTTTAGTAGAGACGGGGTTTCACCGTGTCAGCCAGGATGGTCTCGATCTCCTGACCTCGTGATCCGCCCGTCTCGGCCTCCCAAAGTGCTGGGATTACAGGCTTGAGCCACCGCGCCCGGCCAGAGATTCCTTAATGTCTTTGGATTGTGACATTTTAAAATAACCTCCTGTGTTAATTGTCCAGGAAAGGGTGACAAACATAACATGGGAAAATAGACCCACTCAGTGTGCATATGTGGGCATGTGGGTACTAGGAAAAATTTATAACATTTTATTCTTTGTGACAGTTAATCTGTATTACCATACAATGAAATATTATTTGATTCTAGACCTTTGTAAGGTTTTTTATTTTAGACCTTTATAATTTAACAGATCAGAAAAAAAAATTGAGTCTCATGATTTAAATCATGAAATATATATAAATATAGACATGCTATATATCTACACACATCATACCCACATGTATATATGAAGGGGTTTGTAATCACAAACGATATTCCTTGGAGGGCTAGATTCTGTTAATAGATGACCATTTCCACTCCCTTTAATTAACTTTAATAAGACAGATTTCACGTAGCTGTTTGTTCTATTAAATCTAAGTCATCTCCTCTTGGCTCCCAAATTTATGATCTCTAATTTCAGCACACCTCATATTTATCAAAACCGTGAAAATGATGGCCTGCGTTTCATGGTGACTTATGGTGTGTTGTAAAGATATTTTCCTTGTTTCATCCTTTGGCCCAGGGAAGTTCGTGGAGCTCTGCTAAGGGCTTTTCTTTTTCTCTCAAAAGGAGTGGAAGAGAAGGGGAGAAGCTCAGGAGCGGTCTCTGCCTGCAGCCTCCACGTGGCCCACAGACTTCTCTCAGTGAGGGAGTGCTAGGGCATGGGGTGCAACCGTCATCATTTATGACTCTTCCCAAGTGACAGGTTAGTTACCAACACAGCCTGGAGAGATGTGTCTATGGCCAGAATCGGGTTTCAGGGCTGATGACCTTACTCCTTAAATAAATAGAGAAACATTTGGAGCCAATTTCGAGGGACAATCACGATTCTGTAAATATGTGGTGGAAAAGAAAGAAGGAGGGTGAGAGAAAATAGAATTAAGGTCCAGTGTGGTAGTCACACCTATAATCCCAACTACTTAGGAGGCCA
This sequence comes from Papio anubis, assembly GCF_008728515.1. Taxonomy (NCBI): domain Eukaryota; kingdom Metazoa; phylum Chordata; class Mammalia; order Primates; family Cercopithecidae; genus Papio; species Papio anubis. The sequence goes on from NC_044986.1 coordinate 95,240,913, forward strand.
CGGCAGGAGGATTGCTTGAGGCCAGGAATTTGAGACTAGCCTGGGCAACATAGCAAGACCCCATCTTTACAAAAAATTTAAAAATTTGGCAAGCATGGTGGTGCACACCTGTAGTCCTAGCAACTTGGGAGGCTTCAGCCTCATCGTTCAAGGTTACAGTGAGCCATGGTTGCACCGCTGCACTTCAGCCTGGGTGATAGAGCAAGACCCTGTCTCTTTTTTTTTAAAAAAAAAAAAAAGAAGAAAGAAAGAATTAATGAGTTCACAGGCAAGCTCCTGGAATGGTCTGGAACATGCAGCAAATGCTACAGAGTAGGGCCCTTAGGAGAAGGTGAATGCTAGAGAGGTGGGGAGGTGAAGGAGGAGCAGAGTAGAGGCAACAGAAGAATTCAGGAGAAAACACTACCTATGCTTGCAAGGAATATACATTCTGGTGATACACTTTGTTGTCACAAACATTGTCAGAGTCCAAAATAATACAAGGAACCTAAGAATGCACTTTGGGATGAGAACAAAGGGAGGATTACAGCATTTAAAAAAATTCTAAATGCTAAGAAAATAGAATTGAATGAGTTAACATATGTAGGGTGTAAATATGCTCTGTTTGCTGCTGTTATTGGGAGTAACATCATATGTGCCAGATGAGGACAAGAGATGGGAGGAAGGGGAAATGCTAAGACATGCGGACCGAAGCTGGTGAGCAGGAGGAAAAGCTCCAGGTACTCAGCGGTGTTAGGTCACAGTAGGGGTCCGGGCCACAGGGCGAGTTGCTAAGAAAGTTGGCCAAATATGTGCAGGTTCTGAAAATAGGTTTTTGTTTGTTTATTTGTTTCTGTCGCCCAGGCTGGAGTGCAGAGGTTCGATCTCAGTTCACTGCAACCTCCACCTCCCAGGTTCAAGAGATTCTCCTGCCTCAGCCTCCCGAGTAGTTGGGACTACAGGCATGCATCACTACGCCTGGCTAATTTTTGTATTTTTGGTAGAGACGGGATTTTGCCAAGTTGGTCAGCCTGGTCTCAAACTCCTGACCTCAAGCCATCTGCCCGCCTCGACCTCCCGAAGTGCTGGGAATACAGATGTGAGCCATTGTGCCTGGCCTGAAAATAGGTTTGACAGGGGCATGCAGGCAGCCCTGGGCTGGTCTTCCTTCTGGGTCTCTCTGGAGGAGGTAGGGCAGAGCCTAGCAACCTTTACAGAGCATCCACTGCAGTCATTCTAAAAGAAGAATCTATAATTCCACTGTCACCCAGCCGTCTCCTGCCTGCTTCCTCCTATCCTTTTCATTTGGGACCCCAACTTTTGTTCCACAATTGAAGATGAGATCTTAAAATGGAAATCCTGAGAGTGGACAACATCTTGCCTAAAACTTACATTCACCAAGTATAATGGATTCACCTGTATCTGTAATTCTTCTTATTAGAACTTGAGCAGGGTGGTGAAAATCCTTGACTTTGTTGTCCTACAGAATTGAATTTACTTCCCAGGCAGTTAAATGACCTTGTGTAAGTTACTTAATCTTTATGAGCCTCATTTTCTTCATCCATAAAATGAGGGTAATAATAATACTATGCTTAGAATTGTTGCAAGGATTGAATCACCTATTATATGTAAAGGAGTTAGTACATACTGTGAAGTTAGTACATACTGTGAAGTCAGTGGGCATAGGTGTTGCAAAGGTGGATGGGTTAGAAAGCAGGATGACACTGACCACAGGAGGGGAAAGGGTTAAGGACACAATGAAGACCCCAGTTTGGCATGGGCCAACCTATCCAACTTCACTTTGTACAACCAAGCCCTTGGGATCTGTAGCAAACTTTGGACACTGCATTATGTGATGCTTAATAATGTCACCCATGTGACTTATGAGCATAACTCATTTTGAAGGCATTTTATCCCCCGAGGCATCCTCCATTGAGGTACGGAGACCTAGAGAAGGGAAGATGTTATGGTTTAAGTTCCAGGCCTGCTCAATTCGGTCTCAAACTTCAAGATGTCTGTGTGAAGTTTCTGAAGAAACAGAAACTCCTTACTAACTCAGATAATTTTTTTTTTTTTTTTTTTTTTAAAGACGGAGTCTCACTCTGTGGCCCGGGCTGGAGTACAGTGGCGCGATCTCAGCTCACTGCAAGCTCCGCCTCCCAGGTTTATGTCATTCTCCTGCCTCAGCCTCCCGAGTAGCTGGGACTACAGGCACCCGCCACCTCGCCCGGCTAGTTTTTTGTATTTTTTTTAGTAGAGATGGGGTTTCACTGTGTTAGCCAGGATGGTCTCGATCTCCTGGCCTCGTGATCCGCCCGTCTCGGCCTCCCAAAGTGCTGGGATTACAGGCTTGAGCCACCGCGCCCGGCCTAACTCAGATAATTAAATGGTATAAATACTGAACCTCAGAACACCTTAAGCGAGGTCATTTGCAGAAACCTCCAAGCTAGAGGGGCTATTCCCAATCCACAATGTCGGCACCTATTGGAAAAGCCCCAGCATGTTCTCTGTGCTCCCAGCCTGCATGCCAGAATATTTGCCTCAGTCCATATCTTGCTGGTCATTTCCCTTCCTCACCTGCTCCTGATTGTCCAAGGCCATGGCCCTAGACCTGTTTCCTGACCCTCTGACCTGTGGACTCATACTGTTTCCATTGAGCTGAGCTCTGGCTTCCTTCCTTAGCTCCACTTTGGACTGCCCCTTGATCACATTGCTTCATGGTTGCTCCAAAATGGGGTCCAGAGTCTCCCTGGCACCAGTTCCCATGCCAGAGGGTGCTTCAGGTTCACTCTGCCTCCAGGAATGAACCCCAGACCCACATCATCTTTTATCCTGTAAGAACTGAATTTTAAGTCACTTTAAAAAAACTAAGACTTGAGAATTTGGTCATTAATGAGAACATAAATATGGATCATATAGCTAGAAAGGCCATGTGTACATGAGAATTGACCTCTCTAGGCATGCACACAGTGAAAATTAGACCTCACTTATATATAATTAAAGAACAGTAATACAAAGTAGACCTTTGCATATGCATCAGTCAATCCAATATTCAGAGAGAAATTCACTGTAATTGGTTGATTAGAAAAGGGCAACATAAAGATGATGTTAATGGCTTCGCATCAGCTGACATGGTGTTCCAGCCATTCCTCATAATGACATTCCAGGCACCTTGTCCACATACCAGAATATGCAATATTTTCTGAATATTGTATTTCTTTTTACAGATGAGGAAAGTGAGCTCACAGGTTAAACACTTGCCCAAGGTCACAACTTACAAATATTGGAGCTGGAATTTGAACCTAGGTAATCTAGCTCCAAATTCCATGTTCTCCACATCTCCATGATGCTACCTTTCTAAAGAAGGATTTCATTCAATTTCCTGTAAGTATAATTATTTTTATTTATTTGCTTGCTTTATAGGATTATTCAAGTTGGGGGTGAGTTTACTGGACAGTGGTGCTACCTTATTCAACATATTCTTTGACTATTTTCAAATGCTAGAAGAATAAAGTGTTAAGGAACACTTCAGAAATAAAAGGAATCCAGGCTTAGCACTTGCAAGCTAAGAAAGAGTATAATTTATATCAAATGCTCAATAGTTTCAGGGTTCTAACCTCTTATTCATATTTGGGCAACTAGGTATAGAAAAACCTAGAATTCGGATCTATCCCTGGATAGATCATTACCAGATAATTACCTATTACTAGAACCTTCAATCACTGGATTTTTAAAACCTATTTTCATAGAGGTCACTATCAACAAAATACTCTGAGAACCTGAGTCCCCTCTCTCGCTTTTTTAGAGCAACTTCTAGTGGCTGTCTTGGGTTAGTATTGTTTAGATGCAGTCTTCTCTATCTGAATGATTGTTAGAATGAGGACTATGAGGTGCTCCCACAGTTTCCATTTTGTCATCTGTACTGTGTTTACCAAATCAGGAAAGTGGACATCCATGCTTGATAGGTTCCAAAAAGCATTAGCTCTGAAACAAAAAATGAAGAACACTGTATTCCCTGAAATTTCTGATCATATACAGTTTCACTCTTGATCCAAATGTACTATATTTCATTAGTAAAATTAATGAGAAAAATATGTGTGTACCTACTCTATACTCAGTGTTCTATGGACATAGGTTTCCATGGGTGTCACTTTCATGACACTGTTCAATAGCTATTAAGGATCTCACAGGTTAGGAACACTCAGTTAAGTGTAAGGTCAATTGAATTCTAACATCTCTTGAGCCCCGTTCAGTGCAAGACCTGGCCAGGCAAGGTGACATGAGTGAATCAAGGCTATTTAAGACACAACATAGGTGACTACAACATAAGCAAAACAAAGGGACACAACACCAGAAAACTCAGAAATATGTAATGCAGATGTGGTAAAAACCTGGTGATGCACTACCACACCCATTCCCACATCCATGGCAGACATTATCAATCACAGCACTCTTTCCATGAGCCCAGAGTTAGCCTTGAGGAATGATAATGCACCTAATATCTCTCTCATTCACTTGCTTTTCCTTCTTGAATAAAACAAAATCAGCAATTATGAAACTATACCTCAGAGAGTTAAAGAAACCAATGATTAACAGAAATTCTTGAGCTTGCAGGATGACAGATTTTAAAAAGCATAACTTATTAAAATGCTGAAACTCTCTCTACTTGTAAGATAACAAAACTGGCTAAAATTGGTTGGGACCAATATGGCTGAGTGGAGTTTGTGTAGAATTAGCTTGCTGACATCACAGCCTGAATTTCCACCACATGTTTCCTACCAACTCCCCCTGGATTTGCACATGGGACCCATGAGGAGGCATGAAGAGATAACTGCGCATGCCCAAGAACTTTCCAAATCTCTCCTTTCCTTCCACCAGTCACCCGCTAATCATGACATCCATCCCCTAAACCTTTTCTAATAAAATCACTGCCTTAAAGCCAGGACAGGGAGACAGATTTGAGATGGTCTCCTATCTCCTTGTGAATTGACATGCAATAAAAAGCTCTTCTTTTTTCAAAAACCTGGTGTTGTTAGATTGGCTTCTAGTAAATCAGGAAGCAAGCCCCTTTTCCTCACTCACATTTCTAGTTATCAAGCTGGGAACACCTACTGGATCATGTATATAAACATCAACTGTCACTGGTGTCACAGCAATGAAAAAAATAGAGGCCTGTTGTGGGCGTCTGTTTTTAAGTATCTATGGTTTTCACATTATTCATTTAAAAAGTTGTGGTGCATTCATTTGCACAATTTTGGAACTTTATTATTAGTAAGAAATTACTGCATTTCTCACAACACATTCCAACACACCAGTTTGTTAAGACACCTCCCTTAAGAACAGCTGCTCTAGAGGCTTAAACTCCAAAGACCATTTCAGACCAAGGTGAAAGAACAAGTGAACTAAAAAAAAACTCCACCACAACACATTGAGAAGGGATCAACCCTATCCAAAGCAAATTATTCCCTTCCCCTCCACATTCCTGAGCAGCTATGCATGTTCTTCCTACACTTAGATGCTTACAATTCTTGGTCAAGAAGTCAATTATGACAAGTAAGAGCCAAGATGTTGGGCTTTTTCTTTATGGACACCCTTCCTGAAATGTGAGTAACAAGGTGTGGCTGTCCTTGCTGGCAGTATCCTGTGTTCTCACCCTGCGCCAGTCTTGGCGAGTCTCAGAGCATTTCTCTTCCTCTCCAAGAGAAAATCTATTCCAGGAGGCATCAGTGAGCGGTAAGACACTTCACCGAAGATTCTTTAGGGTGGAGTCGGCTTTATCTCCAGCACCTAAAACATACCCTGGCTCACAAAAGGGGCATAGTAAGGAACAAATGAATGAGTGGAAAATCAATAAAAGTCCCCATTGCACCTGTGGGTCTGTTTCACCACCATGTTGACTAACCCAAATTCTGAGAATGCCTCTAAGATTTTTTTCTCTTTTTAGAGACAGAGTCTTACGCTGTTGCCAAGGCTGAAGTGCAGTGGCGTGATCATAGTTTACTGTAGTCTCCGACTCCCAGGCTCAAGGAATCTTCCCACCTCTGCCTCCCTAGCAGCTGGGACTACAGGCATGGGCCACTGCACCTGGCTGATTTTTAAAAACTTTTTGTGAAGACAAGGTCTCACTATGTTGCCCCTGCTGGTGTCGAAGTCCTGGCCTCAAACAATCCTCCCACTTCAGCCTCCCACAGCACTGGAATTACAGGCGTGAGCCACTGCACCTAGCCTGCCTCTAGGATTTCCACTTTCACATATACTTCCCATAAATCCTGCCCTTAGGTCAAAATAGCCATGCTGTTATCATAAACACATACTTATCATAAATCCTGCCCTTAGGCAAATTCCCTATAGTGCATAAATAAGCCCTGGGTCTGCGGGGTGACGGTGCAGTGATCCACCATCTCATGGCTGCCTGAGACATGGCTTCTGTTCTTAAGTTCCTGTTAAATGTTTCTCTCTGAGAAGCTGGATTTATCGGCCTCTTTCTTCAGCTTCTTAGCTCTCTGGGCCTTTGGGGTAGGTTTGCACAGACCTGCTCATCCAGGAACACCCTCCTGGAGCCTCATCCCATTCCCTTTCTTTCCTGTTTGCAGGTCCTCTATGTGGGCCCTTCCTGATTCCAGGGTCTCCCCTCACCACCCTGCCATCCGATACCCCCCTCTCCTCTGCAGAGCTCTCCCCAGAGATTCCTCCAATCTGCCATCTTCATCCCCAGCACTTCACTCTGCACCTCTTAATTTTTGGGCCAGTTTTTTTTTTTTTAAACTATTTTCTTTTATTTCAATCATTTTTGAGGTACAAATGGTTTTTGGTTACATAGATGAGTTGTATAGTGGTGAAGTCTGAGATTTTAGTGCACCGAGGGCCCTCTTGAGACTCCCCACTTCCTTTGAAAGCAGCAAGAGATTGTAAATAACAAAGTACTTTTCCTCTCACAAATAAAACTTTCCTGTCACTCGCATATTTGTCATTGTTCTGCTTCCAATAAGCAGCCATCTCTTAAAGGGCAAGGGATCTTACCTGTTGAAATCCAGTGTGATCTGTGTAGTTTGTGGATGTGGAGGGAAGACGTCTGTTAATGTAATACTCTGCATCAAGTGGGCTCTTTATGTTTTCGGACTCTCAGAACAACAAGAAAACCTCAGAAATATCAATATGGTATCGAGTGGAATGTGTCGCAATTAGAAGGAATTAAGTTCTTTCCTTGTTTCCCCTTAGACAGGGTCCTCTTAGAAGTGGAATTTCATGAACTTCGAGCAAAGAAAACATGAGTTTTCTGAAGACAATAATGCAACAAGCACAAACACACTAACTTAGGTAGACTTCACAAAAGTTCCTTAATTCTTTCCAGTAACAGGCAAAGAGAAAGAATTCCTACTTTGCTAGCTCTTTCATTCTTTTCTCCTACCTCTTCTAAACTTTCCCTATCCCTGTACCCTTTCCATATCCACCCTACACACACGCGCGTGCACACACACACACACACAGAAACATAGACAAGATGTGTTAAGATTATCTGGCAGAGTACTAAACAAAAGTCAAACTTGTATGATTTATGGCTAACAATCTATTTTTCTCTAATAATTTTCTCCTTTAAAAACCAGTTCCAATAGTTCAGCTTCTTCTCAAATGCTCTTTCTGTGGTAATATTGTATATCTCCACTCCCTTCCCTGGAACTTCATTTTTATTTGATTTTATTGACGCTGCTCTATTGGAATGTGTATCACTTGAGCCCCCACGGAGAACGGAGCAGGTGTGAGTAAAGCAAAACATCTTTTGTTAATAGAAGTACACCCTGGGAGTTCACGGAGATGCTGTAATTTCAATTGCTTTTATGAAAATTCTGTAAATTCCGGTGTTGTGAATTTTGAACAGAGCTTAGGAGACCAACAGTCTTTAATACAAGTCAAAGACATGCTTATTTCTGTAACTGAAATAAATGTTCTGCTTTCTTTCTTTCAAAAAAATAATTGCAGGTATTTAATTGGACTGTTTAAACTGTAGAAAATCATATTAACTTTCAGTCTGGCTCTTGCCAAAATGGAGGTCTCACTGTGGTCAGCCTACAGGAAGATGGCTTTGGTTTTCCGGGTAACTTCTTGAAGCATGAAGAAGAGCTTAGCCCACCTTTATGTGGGGTCGAGAATGACTTCACAACTGCATTGATCCATTCCCTGCTCAAGTCTTTGTATATATTTACATTGAAAAACCTAGAGAATGTGAACAGATTTCCCCCAACCTCTCAGTTTGAGGGGGTGTTGTTTTATTATAATTCTCTCTCCGGGTCTAGCCCTCTTGGATCCACTGCCACAGAGACTCTGGGGGTGAGGTCAAGCCTAGCTTTCTTCCTGGTTTGGGGCCAGACATGTATGGTGTTGCACTCTCCTAAGCTGGAAGGAAAGACGTAAGCTTGGTATATTACAAAATTGCATGTGTCATTAGCAAAAGATGTCAGAATGCTTTATTTAAAACTTTGTTTTCTCAGGTTGTAGTGCCCAAGTGTATCTTGGCATAGACAACTTCAGCTTCAAAAATTCCAAGACGTATAAAGAGTTTCACATAGCTGAGGCTATTATAGTTGGTTATATGCCACTAACACCTTTTCCCCCTTCTTTCTTACTGAGTGAAGTGATGACTGCATTTCTACTAAAAATTTCATTCTCTTCTCCTGGCAACCACAGGGTCTATTCTTGACGGGATCATTTATCTGTTCCAAAAAGAAAAATGTGGAATTTGCCATGGTGTGGGATCTTTGAGGGTTTCTTAGATAAAGCCTTTAGAGTAAAAGCTTTCACTATTCTAGGACAAGTTTCAGAAGGATTATCTAGCAGTCTGCCCTGGTACACTTGCCAAATTGCTCGCACTTGGCTAGAAACCTGGGCACTCTAAGGTCCATCTTCCCCCTGTAGAGCAATAGAGTGTTTTTTGCTAGGAGCTAAGCATACTCATTTCATGTTTGGGAGAGTTTTTCAACCTGAAGATAAACTCCTTTAAAGGATTTGTTTTAACTGACAATTAGACAGCTTCATATCTACTTATGCTGAAATGAAGGTCACCTATAAAGAAGAAGCGAGATGCCTTTTTAAACATATTCCCTCATGGTTTCTGATGCTACCTGGCAACTGGGTGGTGAACTAACAAGGGCTCGGGGTATTTTACCCTACTAACTTTTCTCATCAGACTCTTATAGGGCATCGCTGTTTAAGTGTAAAGAACTTGAGGATGCTCCAGTACAGCCCAGAAACTTCTTTGGAAACATAGTCTTTATGGTCAGGGACTAAGTCTAGTCTCCCAGGAAGGTCCCAGCCTTTGCTGGTGACCTCAGCACATAGCAATGGAACCCGACTGGACTGAGTGTACTCACGTCTGTCCCCAGAAACCTTGCTTTATTTCCACAGCTACATTACCTCAGCCCTTCAAAGTTGCCACAAGCAATGTTGGAATTTAATGTCGGTCCCCTTGGCCACAGTGAGTAAGAACATTTGCTGAAAAATAGCAAATGGGTGTGGAAAAATAAAGCGGGGGAATATTCAATCAGAGGGTGCATGAAATCAACAGAGTAAGAGATGTGCCACAATGCTCTCAAAAGTTCTGAAGCCATCCTGCCACCAATACTGACTCCAAGTGTCTTGGGACCGAAATATACCACTAAAATAGTATGATCCTTAAGAGAGGCTTCTGCACAGCAAAAGAAACTACCATCAGAGTGAACAGGCAACCTACAGAATGGGAGAAAATTTTTGCAATCTACTCATCTGACAAAGGGCTAATATCCAGAACCTACAAAGAACTCAAACAAATTTCCAAGAAAAAAACAAACAACCCCATCAAAAAGTGGGCAAAGGATATGAACAGACATTTCTCAAAAGAAGACATTCATACAGCCAACAGACACATGAAAAAATGCTCATCATCACTGGCCATCAGAGAAATGCAAATCAAAACCACAT